>NC_135890.1:110465626-111032132 GCF_964194155.1 Cetorhinus maximus
CCCTCTGAATAATAATCTTCATAATTTAATAGCTATGGTAATTGAGTTGAAGGACAGCTTCTTGGGATGTGTTTGGGGTGGGTATAATGAATGCATTTATGAAGTACCCATATGAATCATACTGCAAAGATATGAATTTTCGGCTTTTAGTCTAGAGGGAAATTCCATTGAATCACTAATAGCACTTGCCACAAGATCTTTTGGCTCGGTGTCCATTTAATAATTTTTAAAAATAGAATATGTTCAGAACATATGGTATCCAGAAGGTGACACAACGTTAAAATGAGAATGGAGTTCTGATAACAAGTAAAAATGTACAGTGGCTTAAGCTACTAATTGTCAAATGTCTGAAATAATGGTGGATACACATTTTTATCTTGTGTTGTCTAGGTTTCCCTCTGTTTCCATTTATATATTTTTTAACCTTATTATTATAGTGTGGTGTGTTGTATCAGTGCCATAGGCTGTCAGTTTGCATGCATTTATCAGTAAATTAAGTTCTAGGTTGTGATCTGAGAGCAACAGTTGGAGACTCGGCTGCATCCCATTGGAAAAGGAGAGAGAATCTGAGGAAGTGGTATCCTGTGATTTACTATTCTTGTATGCTTCTTCAAATTTAGTGATATTGATTGAAGCCTGAGGCATCACCTTGCCACCTACAAGACTAGGAAGGAACAGAGTAGAAAATCTGCCTTTTGTTTTTATTCAGAGAGAGCAGCATCTGGATATATTTACTCACAACAATGGCTAAACAATATTTTTGGGCAAGCTATTTCCTTAATGATGGTGGTTAAACATTACTCTGGATTGATTTCAGCGCTGGAATGTTTTCAAGAGAGAATTTTATGGAAATAAAGATGATGTACTTAGTGTGAAGATACCAGTAGAATGTCACTCATGCGGCTGTTAAAGACAGAAGTAAAGCGCATTTTTAGGAAAAGATTGTTAGTACTTTACAGAATTATCTTCAGCCTGGTTAAGCACTTCTAAAAGCTATCACTCCTATATAATGCAGCTATTACGTTTTGAAGTAGCCTGGAATAAAAATGACCCAATTTCCATGCCTCCAGAGCAGGAAACACCCTCTCAGAATGTATTTATTTGCTGTCTTGGAAAGACTAAGCAGTGTTGCTGGCAAGGCTAAAGGTTTAACATTGGAGGCCTGTATGGACTGCTGTCTTGACATCTAGGAAAGGTCCAGGCCCAGTATGAAATGATGCAGCATTAAACTGAACAGGATCATACTATTCATAATATAAATGGAATGATGTTATTCTTTTGAAACAAGTTTTTGAATCTTACTTTTCACCCAAAAATTATTGAGAGTAATTTTAACATTGAAAGGTGATCAGTATATTTGAGTTCCTACCTGTAGGAGGACAGTATAATTCTCAATTAAAATAAATTACCTGTTTGTTTCTTTTTGCCTAATGTAAGCTCTTGCCGAAAGGGTAAGCTAAAAAGCATAGGACGGCATGAAGAGAACCTTGTGCTGGAGCTAGACAATCCAGATGCAGAACCAGATTCCACACTGCCAAGCACAGAGGATGTAATTCGGAAAACAGAACAAATCACCAAAAACATTCAGGAGCTGCTGCGAGCTGCACAGGAAAACAAGCATGACAGGTAAAACTTTATTTTTTAGTTTTTATTTTGTATGGATTTTTTATGCACCAGTAGCATGCGAGGTTAACCAGATGGTAGAGACATGGAGATGGATGTCGCAAAGTGTACATGTGGGTGCTATTACATTATCTACAGATGATGTTGATGAAAAGGCAGAGGGGGCCAATGATGTCCTTGGGAACACAGGTTATAATGGGTCGAGAATGAGAAGAGCTTTACTCGGGGTACTCTGACTGTGATCATATAGGTAAGAGTGGAACCAAGTGGGAGCAATCCCAGTGAGCTGGACTGCAGAGATGTTGGAGAACAATGTCTGTGGTCAACCATATCAAAGGCTGCTAAGAGGTCAAGGGGAGAGAATGTACCAGAGTCACAGAGGATGTTATCTGTGAATTTAATTGGCTCCATTCGGATCCTACGTCAGGGCAGAAATTTAATTGCAGAGATTCAAATGGAATTGTAGGAAAGGTGGGCAAGGATTTGGGAGGCAACAATCCATTCAAGGACATTTGAGAGGAAAGCGAGGTTGGAGATGGGGCAGTAAGACACAAGGGGTCATCAGTGGTCTTTTTGAGGAGATAGGGTGGAGGGATGGTGTGATGGATGATGATGATGATGGTGATGGCCACCACCAACAGAAAGGTCACTTGCATCTTATCAGCCGGGACTGGATTTGAACCTAGATCCCAGAGTGAATGCAGTGTCTTCCCCACCGTGCCATCCTGTTCTTTGATTTTTTTTAGTTGAGATATTTGTGAGTATCACAAGACTGTAACCAAATCAGTATGTTTGTATAATGGCACAAGTTAATGTTACTTGACCCTTTAGGATTTGGCTGTAGTCTAAGCATCTCCTATGTATCTTGTAAATCATTGTGAAAATTGAAGTTTTTAAAATTCATTCCCGGGATGTGGGCATTTTGCTTGTGTGAATGCAGTATCTAAGTTTCAACTCCGTGATCCCACTAGATGTATTTTGTGATTTGACAGCTCTCTAAATAGTACAACGGGATATTTTTGCAACTTACAGTATTAGGAGCTATTATTGTCATCATACCTCCCTTTAATCATCCAGTTCTGTGCACAATTGTTGTTTTATGAATTTCTTTGCTTTGTGTTTTTTTTCCCAATTTTCTTCCCCCTCCTTTGCTGGAGGTGCTGATTAGTGTTAATAAGCCCAGCAGTACTGACAGCCATCCAGTACTTTGCCCAAATGAACATTTTTTGTGCATTGTTCTTCTTTTCAAACTTTGTGGTGTTTTGGGCTTTAGGCTTAAACTTTCACTTGGGCCTTTCAACATTATTTTTAATAAAATGTTCGCATGAATCCAAACACCAATTTGATTGCAGAAAACCACCACAACTGAGCCTGATACTGGCATGCATTTGCAGTTCTAGCACAGGCATGTATCTGTTTACTTCTCCTCACTTCTTTCCTGAAAGTGATGCCTCCTTGCTGAGTTGTGCTACCACAGTCCGCTTCTATTGCCTCACCCAAGTGACCATTATTCATATCTCAATCGTGTAAGTGAGAATTGTTTAGAAATTTGACCACCAAAGCCAAGCCAGATGCTGCCCACAGGCGCACATACTCCAGCAGAGATCACTGGATACTTATCAGGAAGGGGAATTTCCTCCCCCCTAAGGGTTGAACCTGAGACCTCATGGACGCTCATTCATCTGGTCACTAGATAATCTTGCTGAGCCATTAGGCAAGCTCTATGGATAAATTTTCTTTTCTGTTCTTTTTGGCCCAGGAATGCAGAAGTAACTATAGGTATCCCCACAGCACACCCCAACTAAGATCAATGTAGCCAGGGTTCAAACCTAGGATTGTCCTGGTTTATGTGGCTTATTTCCACACCATATTGGACATTTATGCACTAACTCATCAAAAAATATCAAGAGTCTTCATGATATCAGAGAATACTGACTTGGAGGACTTACTGAACCCAATAGGCTGAGGAAACTAAATTATTAGTTTCAGCTAAACATGTGATACTCTATTTTTGGCACAAAAAGCGTGTGCATAAACTAGCATTCTAGCCCCTCCTATATTAGATGCCCATCCTTTCTTCCTGGAATTTGTTCTGTCCCATAAAGTCGACTAACTGAGCAATGATATGAAAAGTCTGTAATGTGTTTACATGCAGCCATAGATGTGTTTTGATCCGTTGCAGTGTCCTTTTTTCAGAAGTCTACATTCACCATTCTCATTCGTTATTAAAGCAGTTTAAGAAACATTCAAACAAAATGGAAAAATAAAAAGGAAATAGGTCTGAATCCAGAACTAACTTTGCAGTATGTATGTGGATATATTGGAATTGTCGGACTAGTGTGCATTCTGCTATTTGCTAGTCCACACTGTTTTCATTTGAAGTCTTTCATTTTGATTTCATTCCACTTGTAGTTTGATTTCATTTGTGCAATCACTTCTTTCTTTTTCTCTCCCTTTCTCTTCCCTTTCTGCTTCCGATCCTTATTTTTCCCTCCGTTCCAGCAGACAGATTGAACGGGAGAGCCTGCGCAAATTCAGGCACAGCCTTGGCTGTTTCAGTACATTGGTTCTGCGCGCCGACAAAACTTCCCTTCAGCCTCTGACCCTGCAGCAGCAGCCTGACCCTGCCACCTGGTACTCTGACCTCTGTCTCTGCCTCCCAGGCACTCCATCTTTTCTCTTCTTCCCTGCATGATTGTCACTGCGGTTTGTTAACAGAAGTAATGAGTCTAGTGGAAAGAAAATAAAATCCAGTGGCTGCTACAGAAATGGTGCACACAAACTTAACAATGGCCAGAAATTGCAAAATAATTAGTTTCTTGCATTTGCAAATAAGTTGGCAATACATTAAAAATTGTAACTGTTATATGCATTATAATGGATAAAAAGGTAGCCTCTTTGGCTTTAGCTTTCCACTGGTTCAGTTCATAAGTTCAGTGCATAGAATGTAACGAGCCATGCAAAAAGAAAGTTCCAGAGCTAGGTCTCTGGTCTGTACTGACTTAGCTTATCTCAGTTAAAATGGTTACCAGGGCTCTGAGCAAGCAAGAAACAAAAGCAGCCATGATATTCACCCCTAATTGCATCCAGTGGCCTCTGCTAGGAAGTGTCTATGTGTGAATGTCAGGTGAGGACAGAATAGGATTTAGCTGTGATGTCCTTGAGAACTGATGTCACTGTCGAAGTTAAAAATGGCTACTTCTGTGAAGTGACAGTGTATGCCAAGAGGTGTTTTTTTACATGAACACTTTTGGCTGTTGGTTACTGTTGATCAAAGTGATTTATTTCCACTATGGATCACGTGTTGTCATGGAGTGTGCCTTCAATGTGTTGGTATTGCCTGTTCACCAGACACCCATGTGGCCAACTCTCCAAAATCAAAAATGAGTCACCAAAATCCTTTTGTTACGGGAGTAGCCTCTGAAAACCATACAGTAGTTTTGTGACTTCCTAGAAACAAGACCTGCCACTTAATTTAAAAGTGTGCACCTCCCTGATGACTTAGTGGGTAAATGGACTGTCTGGTATGGTATTGAATCATACAGAATTGGAAAATCCCAGGTTGGATCCCGTCTGTGTTAAGTTATCTCATCTCAGCCATGATAACGTTAGGAGTCCTTCAACTGACCTCTTGCCCACTTAGGGGAAGGGGGCAATATCAACCAGTGTTCAGCGTACATGCTGGATACATCACAAGTGGATGTCAGATGAGAAAATGATCAATGCTCCTTTGCCAAATAGCTTCCTATACTTTATTCATACTTGCACATGAAGAATGGCTACATGAGTGAAGTGTTGCAGGGACCCAACAGCATTATTTTGTATTTTATGGGGGGAAGAAAAGGAGTAAAATCCTCACGTAAAATAACACATATTTCATTGTTCCTAGAATAAACAGTTAGATTTATTTAAATTAATTTTACAATGTATGTAACTCTTGCCAATCATTAGTATCCCTCCTAACATTTTCCAAATGTTGACATCATGAGTAATTACCAGCACTACTCAGAATATAGATGCTTTTGGATTGACCATTTAATGCACTGCTTACCTATATCCTGTGCTGGTATCATTTTTTTAGTTCAAAAGCCGAAGGACTGTTTAACCTACTAGCTGTGATTGTGATTAGTTTTGCCTTCTGGGAGAGATGCCAAGTAAATGGAATGAAAGTTGATTGATTCCAATGTGGCCTATACTGAGTCAAATCCCTCTTGCTGGATGACATGAAACTTGTGTGGAATTCTGCTGCTGTTTTCTCCATTGCATGAGTTGAGGCTAAAGATTGGATTTGGGTGAACAGGGTAGTGATTTCAGAAATCAATTGCAAAAATTAATGGAAAACCGTTCAGGTCAGAATCAGTACATTTCACTTCTTTGACACCCTATTGTTTAAAAAACTTGAACTTTTCATCAGCCCTCTGTGTCTGTTTACCAAGTCCACTCTCATTACATATAGGGGTGGTGAAGTTGGGCTTTTGATTTATTTCGTTCTTTGCTACAGATTTTACATTTCCCTGTACCAATTGTTGTAGACTTGTCACTTCACCATTTTTTACCAAATCAATTAAAAAAATTTTTTGCATTTGTTCGTGAGATGTTGGTGTCGCTGGCTAGGCCAGCATTTATTGCCATCTCTAATTGCCCTTGTTCAGAGGGTATTTAAGAGTCAACCACATTGTTGGTTGAAGTCGCTTGTAGGCCAGACCAGGTAAGGACTGCAGATTTCCTTCTCTAAAGGACATCAGTGAACCAGATGGGTTTTTACGACAGTTGGCAATGGTTTCATGGTCATATCAGACTTTTAATTTCAGATTTCTGTTGAATTCAGATTTCACCATCTGCCATGTAGGATTCAAACCCAAGTCCCCAGAGCATTAACCTGGGCCCCTGGAACACTAGTCCAGTGATAATACCATTATGCCACTCAAAAAGTTCAAAACATTGCTAATTCCTGGTCTCCCAGGAAGAAGTGTCCACTGCTTCATGTCCACAGCCCTTTCCATGGTGAAATCCTGGTGTCTTAGCCAGGCTGTTCAGATGGCACCGAGTGAAGGCCAAGTGCTCCTCCCCAGGGGGAGGCAAATCAGCCTATTCCATTATGGTATGCTGGTTTTACAGCAGTACGTAGAAGTCACCTATCCATCTATTTGGCTAGAGAATGGTGAATGTCTAAAGGGAAAAGTGGAGAAAAGTTTATTTTATCAAGCTCAAATTCATCACAAATATTAAACAACAGTTAACTAATCAGACAAATTAATTTTGATGCATAATTTTTATTTGTAATATATTTTGTTCCTACAACTCTTAGTGCAATCACTTACATTGACACTGAACTGCAAATTGATTATCTGCTATCTTCAGGATGGTTATTTGGCTGAGGTATCATAAGGTTATTGGTAGTTGTATCAAATGAACTCCAACAAAGTGTTAATCATGCATTTAGGAGAGAAAGTTGATAGAGATGTAGGAAAATATTGTTCTGCTTCAGTTGATGGTTATGCCCTATTACTGGGATAATGTCATGCATATCTTACAATATTTTGTGAGAGATTTTTAACTGAGTTAGATTTTAATGTTGCACAGGTGAGCCTGGTTTAAGTTAACCCTAAGAAAGTTGATTCCATAAGGGGTCTTAGCTGGGATACGGATGGGAGGAGTAGATGTGGTCGAGCATTTTCATGTTGGAATATGGTTCTGTGGGATCTGGTAGCTTGAAGAACTGTCCATTCTTCATGTGAATCTAGGATACAAGCATTGACAAGGGAAGGGCATCGCAAGCATGCTTAATCCTGTCCTCACCTGACGTACAAAAATGAAAACTATCCAGCAAATGTGAGTGGATAGCAATCTAGAACTCTCACCAAAGAACACTCAGACCAGTTGTAATGTCCCAACGATTGCCCTGGGTGAGATCGACTAACTCTACACAGTCTTGTATATTGGGACCAAACTGACCATACAATGGAAGTGTCGCACATCGAGTCATTTACTCACCAAGCTTTTAGAGAACCCAATACCACTGTTAGCAGAAGAGGTTTAAAAGTATGTGAATGTTCATCCTAATTAGAAAGTGGATATTGATACAAAGTCCATTGCCACAATTTCAGCAAATATATATCACAGAGGCAATGCCCAAACTTTCTACCTTCATGTACCATTCAGGTGGATATATCATGGGGTCTTGTCCACAAGTTTAAATCAACGTTCCTATAATTTAAGCTATAGGTACTAACAATGTTCTCATCCTAAGATTTATCCACCAGTAAGGCAACAGCATTAAGAACAGCCATTTCCAAACCTCCAGATGTACAAAATTCAATCAGTACAGACCATTTATTAAGAAATTTAAGCACAATTAAACGTGTATGAGGTGGGCTTTGTGGGCCCGTTTATCAGCACTTGAGGGCCAGATTGGACACCCTGCCGTAGAGAATCATTGGCATTGCATGTCCCATCTCAATCCCTGGTATAATTTGTTCAGTGGCATACTATTAGTGTAGACTTGCTTGAATGTTGCTTTAACTCCAATCACACACCAGTATATTAATTGAGTGATTAATGGTTTCTCTTTTTCCCCTTTTCCCTCTGCTGTTTTACTATTTCACCCATTAGCTTTATGCCCTGCTCGGAAAGGATACATGTTGCTGTAGCTGAGATGGCAGCTCTTTTCCCAAAGGTGAGTCATTTTTTAAAAAATGTTTGGTTTCCTTGTTTTCTTTGAACAAAAACCTTGTATTTCAACTGATGTCAAGTTTGTGTGAAACTGTGAATTTCTCCAATATAGAAAATAAGAAAATTAAGTTATTGGATCAAAAAGGTTAAAGTGTTCATTAATTCTAAAAAGTTAAGTCTTCAAGCAAGCAAAATGTTTGGTTTGAAGACAGAAGCTGCTAGTTCAGGTTGGAAAGGAAAAGAGTAGCATGAGTCTAGTGAAGGCTGTGGAAAGTTGGGGATCTGAAAGGTCACTCATTCCATCCCTTTAGGATGTTGTAGGACAACCTGTATATACTATATCTACTGTCTCCTGGTGAGAGCTCATATTACTGTTTATAAGTGGCTCCACAATGTCACACCTGGCAATGAAAATACTGAACAAAGACAACCTTCTTTGGCAAGCTCATTGATCTGATACGAAGCCAGGAAAGTCTGCAAATAGTTCAGAGTACCTTTAGTGGTTGACCTGCCGGCATGACTACTAATCAAACATGGAGTGACAAATCTGCGACTGGGAGTTGATACTGCTCCCACTTGGCACCAGGTAAATCCTGCAAGCTAATGCCTTGATTGATAGGCTGGTTTTGACAGTAAAGCAGTGACAAATTTACTGGTGCTCTGTCTAGTAGGCTGTGTGGCTGTAGTCTAGTTGATTAAATTCCAGAACTACTGCTGCCAACTTGTCCTCTGGATTTAGGTTAGTGTGATGTCTTTCTTAGAGGAGAATGTACTCTCCACAGAAAAGGAAAATATGCAAATGTTGAAATCAAAACAAAATGCTGGAAATACTCAGCAGATCAAGGAACGCATGTAGAGGGAGAAACAGAATTATCATTTCAGGTTGATGACCTTTCATCTAAACTGGAAAATATTAGAGATGCAAGAGCTTTTGAGTAAGTACAGAGGCAAGGGAAGAAAGAACAAGAGGGAATGTCCGTGATAGGGTGGAAGGAAGGGCAGATTAAATGACAAAATGGATAATGGTGCAAGCCAAAAGAGGGTGATAATAGGACAAGAAAATATACAAAAGATGGATCTAGAGGAGCTGAAAATGACATAACCAGGATCATGGCCAGCAATTGATGTCTGAAGAAATGGGAGCAGTAGTTATGATCTGAAATTGTTGAATTCAAGTGTCAAGTCCAGAAGTCTGTAAAATGCCTAGTTGCAAAATATGGTGCTGTTGACTGAACTTCATTAGGGCAGTTTAAGAGGCCAAGGACACAGAGGTCAGAGTGAGAATGGGGTGGTGAATTCAAATGACAGTCAACTGGAAGCTCTAAGTCACACTTGCAAGCTGAACGGAGTTGTTCTGCAAAGTAATCAACATATCTGCATTTGGTTTCCCCACTGTAGGAGATTGTATCATGAACAGCAAGTTCAGTAGACCAATTTCAATTAAGTCCAACTCCTACCCATTCCGCCCCCCACCTACACTTCTTTCCTTGTCTCTGTAATTGCTTAAAACCTGATACCTGTTCTAACTTTTTCCAATTCTAATGAAAGGTCATCGACCTGAAACGTTAATATGATCGCTACCTGTGTGTACTTCTTCATAACTTGGTGTGGAGATTCTTAAATATGGTCAATAATTTCTGTGCATATCAGAAACCCAACTGTTCAAAATAAAGTTATTATATATCCCAGTATTGTGTCAGATTTTCTATTTTTCTTGTCATATTCTCTGGACTTTGAAAACAATGGCCAACATTTTCCAGCCCTGCCGTGGCTGACCTGCTGCGGAGGATGCGGTGGCCCAGCCAAAAGTCAATCGACTTTCGGTGGGACCGGACGACCCCAAGCGGCGGGTGGGGCAGGAAAATCCTGTAGAGTGTATATTTTTCTCGTGTGGATGGTAACAAATAAAGAATGCTTCTCTCTGTGTAGAAACCTCGTTCAGAGATGGTTCGGGCTTCACTGAGGCTATTAACTTCGAGCGCGTACAGACTCCAATCAGAATGCAAGAAAGCACTGCCTGCAGAGCCCAGTCCCGTAACTGACATCCAACTGGTGACACAGCAAGTGATCCAGTGTGCATATGATATTGCCAAGGCAGCCAAACAACTTGTTACTATAACAACAAAAGAAAACAACAACTAACTAGTTTTTTTCTTTTTTATTTACAACATTTTTTTATATAAAAGAAAACTGTTCTGGATATGTACCAGAATTTCTCTGGGCTTTCTGTCAGTATTATGTTTGCATGCTTTTTAATAACGTTATTTACAATTTTTGAATATTAAAATAATCTTCCTTCTGCCTATATGTTTGCAGCAGAGTTATATTATTTTTTCTGGGTGCTATTTTCATTGTTTGACCTCCATATCCACTGGCAAGATATTGCTCTCTGGGAGTTAAAGCAGGCAGACAACAATTGGTTAGAATTGTGCATATAACTGAAGTGTAGTGATAAGAGCAGAAATATGTAGAAACTTAAACTGCCTTTCTTCCGCCGTTATAAAGGTCAGCAGTATTTCCTAAATAATGCAAAGTCAGGGGAAATATTGTTTAAAGATGCTGCATTGGCTGTGGGGGAGGCGGTGGAGAAAGTTTTTTTATTCACCAAAGCTATAAATAAGATTTTAATTATTGAGAAAACTTGTTAATGGTACAAGACCCTTAGTGAGGGAAATAAACTCAAGTTGCAATGGATATGGTAAAGGGCAGGGAAAATCAGTACGTATTGGATAGGTGATGTCAAACTTGGGCTTAGAAAGTCTTCAGATTGTATAAAGGAGAGGGATTAAAATCGGCTATTAGGCTGCAGTTGAAGGGCTGCAATGCTAAACTACCTGCGGTTATGAAAGTGACCAGAAATTTTAGCTGAAACCAAAAGACTGAAAGGTATTGCTGAGCACTTGTTTTTTTCTTAATCGAGTGGAGAAACTTGAAATGAGTATTACCTGAAGTGGAAATAAAACTGCAGGACTATGGGGAAAGACCAAGGGGAGTGGGACTAATTAGGTAGCACAGATACAATGGGCTGGATTGTTCAGCACAGAAGCAGACCATTCAAAAAGTTATGAAATATTACAGAGAATAGGTCCATATTTATTTAGCTTTAGTAAGTGAGCTACATCAAATTTTTTAAAAAGTCACGTTTTCTACTTTGCTCTGTCAGCAGGGAATTGTCTGAGTTCTTTATAATGACATACTGTTTTTAGTTTTTCTTAGTGCTTCAAAAGAGCATTACAATATCTTAAATAATAGCTAATGAATTCTCTTGTACGTAAATAGTTTTAACCAAGCTCCTTCGTCCAGCCACATGCACAAATTTTAAACCAGGGGCTGTATAAATCAGTAAAATCAGATTGGTCAAAGTGTAATTGATTTAAAAGCTATACTAATCATTGTTTTATGCAAATTGTATCTCAATATTACAGCTTGTGAGCTACATGACTGACAGCATTGTATTTATGCAATGTATAACCAACCCTTAAGATTAATTATGCCTTTTCTGTGGAAGATATTTTGCATTTTCGTGTCTTGTTCGTGTATGCAGAAGCTATTTATCATCAATCCTTTGCCTGTTGTTGTACAGCATTTTTGGTCAGTTAATTCTAAGGAAGATCATTTACTTTTCATTGCTAAACCTTTAATGTTAACAAATTTGTGAAATGGTCGGTAAATTGTAGTGAAACTTATAATCTAATACTTTTTGCATTAAATTCCCATTTCTGTGAAACTGTCTCTCTCAGTCAGCTGCAGTGTTTAGAACCCTTCAGGCATGGGTTTTTACCCTGTTGATGTAGAACCCATAACAGACGAGACTAGCACAACCTCGTTTGGCCTGGTGCAGCTATGACTTCCAATTCTCCTTGATGGTAAATGAATTAGCAGATGGAGGAATGGTGAAGTTACCAAATTTTTATGCAAGTGATTTTGAAATGGTTAAACTGGGCATCCCAGTCAACTTTGTATTGATGATTGAATCACACCTAGACTAATGCAATGCAAAATATGGTGTGGATTTGAACTGGCAGGACCAGTCCAGAAGTGCACTTCCTGCCAGCAACTCAGAGTGTCATTGCTAGCAGCTATGAAGGGGTAGGGGGGGAGGTGGTCAGGGTGGGAAACTTCCCAGGTCATTATAATCGTTTGTAAAGGAGAAAATGTAGAGAGAGAAAGTAATGAGAACATTTAATGAAGAAGGGGTTAATCACAATTGCGTCAATTTTTTCCTGAGCATAGTGATGGCAGAGTCGATGTTTATGAACTTCTGGTTAGGTTCTAAGTGGGAGAATGGAAAAGTCAGTAAGATGATGTAGATCGGTTAGTAGTTGTGATTGAGGTAAGTGGATTAGTATATTCTTGCAGGTTGTACTCAGGATCTTTTTATTTTGAACATGAAAAATGAAGGGAAAGATTATTTTCAGGTGAGGGTGGGTTTTGTGGTACTGTATTGCAATATGAATTAGTAATTAAATGTTCCTTATAAATGACTACACAGGAATTGGCACCACCAAACTACAGCATGAAATCTAGGCACCAATGTAGTTCTGGGATGAAATTTGACAGATTTGTTCCAGTGCAAGTCTCTTTTCTCTGTTCTAGAAACTAGCAGCCTTTGAATGGGGGGGCATATTAAGAGATTTTTTTTTCTCTTTTCTCTCCCAGAATGAGTGAATCCCCTACATACCTTTGCACTGTACCTGTCATGTGGCTCTTCCTATGTAATATTTGTGTCACTTTCAGCAGCTAATGGTATTTCGAAACCAACTAAGCATGGAACCGTGTACAGTTTGTAATGATGTGTTTATTCTTTATTAAATACATTACATGATGTACATACAGTATCCGTGGGATTCTTTATTTTCTTCCTGTAGTCCACTCGTTCTTTAGACTTTTATTTACTGTAACTTACACAAAACTAGATCAATATTAATGATGTGTCTGTGTATATTTAAATATTTCAAATTAGATCATATAACACTTCTTTATTTGTTTAGCTTCTTTGTAATAAAATGTCCCAAGGTGCTTCACAGGAACATTATAAAACAAAGGATGACACCAAGCCTCATGAGATATTAGGTCAGATGACCAAAAGCTTGATTAAAGATGTAAATTTCAAGGAGGAAAGCGAGGTGGAGAGGTGTAGGCAGGGAATTCTAGAGCGTAAGGTCTGGGCAGCTGAAGGCATGGCCATCAATGATGAAGTAATTAAAATTGGGAATGTTCAAGAGGCTAGAATTAAATGAGCACATATCTTGAATGATTGTGGGGCTGGAGGACATTGGGGCGGGTGAGGCCATGGAAGGATTAAAAACAAGGATGAGGATTTTCAAATGAAGATGTTATTGTTTGCCCTAGAGTAAATGTAAGTAGCTGGGAATGCTCCTGACTCCCTTAAAGGAGGTGGTGGCGTAGTGGTATTGCCACCAGACTAATAATCCAGAGAAACAAAAATACCTGGAAAAACTCAGCAGGTCTGACAGCATCTGCGGAGAGGAACACAGTTAACGTTTCGAGTCCATATGACTCTTCAACAGAACTAAGGAAATATAGAAAAGAGGTGAAATATAAGCTGGTTTTAAGGGAGGGGTGGGACATGTCTAGGCTTTTTGTCTTGCACTCAACAGGACACTTGCAAGAATACCAATACATGAGGGAGAAAACAATTTATACTATGTGAAGAGAGTGCTGATTGGTTGGCAAGTGGCATTGCCATGGAGAATGCACCACTGATGGTTACTGACAGCTAACTGCCAAGCATTGTTTGACTGGTCAAGGCATTGGCCTGAGGAATGATTCAGCGAAAAAGGCAGTCACTTATTTTGTTTAGCTGAAACAGGCACAATGTATTTACATGTTCTTTCTGTCTGCGAAGAACACAGCCCTGTGTATTAATATATGTAGCTTCCAGTACAAGCAAATGTGCCACACTGAGAGCCTGATTGACAACCTTAAATTTGTTGTCAGACTAATTCTTAGCACATTGGACAACATTTGCTAAATAATCCTCAATCACGGAATCATATCTAATGTTGGACACTCTGTTTTGAGTTTTGCAAGCACGGGTTGGTCGGGTACAGTCTGTACCCTGCCCATTGCAAACAGTGGCTGGGAACATGCTGTTTGATCCCAACCATCAGTCTTTGGGACGTACGGCCTACATACCTAGCATCACATTGGCACTGAAATTCAAATACCACATTATCAAATAGTATGTCCCAGCCGCTGTTCGCAACGAGCAGGATATAGACGGTTACCAACCAGCCCTGCTTGCAAAACTCAAAACACAGTGTCCAACATTAGATGTGATTCTGTGATTGCACAACATTTGCTAAATAATTCTCAGTGTGCTAAGAATTACACTGACAACCAATTTAAGATTGTCAATCGGACTCGCAGTGTGGCACATTTGCGTGTATTGGAAGCTGCATATATTAATACATAGGGCCCTTTGCAGACAGAAAGAACATGTACATACATTGCGCCTGTTTCATCTAAACAATGTGACAGCCTCATTCTCTAGAGGACCAACACTAGCTTTAGATACTCTTTTCCTTTTTAAATATGTTATGTTTTTATATTACTAGCTAGATTTTTATCATACTCTACTTTCTCCCTCTTTTTTTTGTCATTCTTTGCTGGTTATTTAAATCTGACTAATCTTCTGACCTACCACTAATCTTTGCAGATTTGTTTAGTGCTTCTATTGACTTGATACTATCCTTAACTTCTTTGTTCAGCCACAGATGATGCATCCTTCTCAAAAAGTTTTTCTCTCACTGGGATAAATTCTTGCTGAGGGTGATTAAATATCTCTTTAAAAGTCTGCCACTGCATCTCTACTGTCCTATCTTTTAACCTAATTTCCCAATTCACTTTAGCTTTCATACCCCTATAATTACCTTTATTTAGGTTTAAAACACGAATCTTAGACCAACACTTCTCCCCTTCAAACTTAACGTGAAATTCTATCATGTTGTGATCACTGTCACCTAAAGGCTCCTTTACCATGAGGTTATTCATTTATCCTATCTCATTTCTCATTGCCCATTACCAGGTATGGTATAGCCTGCTACCTGGTTGGCTCTAGAACGTACTGCTCTAAGAGCTAATTTTCCAGGCCAATCTGATATGCCCAATCTACATGTAGATTAAAGTCACCCGTGATTATTGTGGTACCTTTCTTATATGCCCCATTTATTTTGTCAAGTATACTCTACCATTAGGGGGCATATAAATTACTCCCACAAGTGAACTCTTACATTTCCTATTTCTTACCTCTACCCTAACTGATTCTACATCTTGTTCTTTTGAGCTAAGGTCATCTCTTAGTAGTGTACTAATGACATTGTGGGGGGAGTCCCATGGGGTCGATCTGGGTCTTTACAATAGTTACTCAGAAGTTAGAAGAGGTTTTAATTCTTTTTTTGAGTAACTATTGGTGTAACCCTATTGGAACCATCTGAAGTTTGCAATTTAAACCGGCAATTGTCCAGAGGAAGCGTTAATTTTTGGGCAATTGTTGTACAAACCCTTACCTGGCAACATCCAAGATGGATTCCCCAGCGCAACTAAGGGGTACCCCCCAAATCTGATGCTGGGAGCCAGGAGATTACAGCCCAATGTTCCATGCATCAATTTTAATTGAGTAAAATTTAAAAAAATAACTCACCTGAACAATGTGGCTAGATGCTGCATTGGCACGGTGTAGCTCCAGACTAGTTATCGACTTCACTGCTTTGCACACCACTCTATCCCACGCTCCAAGCGATCCTTGACGCCACCCAACCCAGCTTGATCTGAATTGCCCACGGCCCAAACTGCCCTATCCGAAATCCAGCACTGCCTCGGTCCCGAGGTTGCCGGATTTGAGGTACTATAGCTGTAAAAGGCAAATTCTGGTAAGTTTACATCCAAAATATTAAACAATCTGTTCTCTCAGATTCAGAAGGCAAGTTAACCCTGGGCCTCACCACTTACAAGCAGCACATCATAGCTCGCTCACGATTATCAGGTTTCACGAACAGGGAAACCACCTCTTTCCCAGAATGTTTCCATTAAATACCAAATTACTGCAAAACAACTGGGAGCTGCAGTATTTGTTGCGGTGTATCTAGTTGTATCTCCAGTGTTGGTAATGTGAGCACATTTCAAGTGGATGAAACTTTTATATCGTGGACACGCTGCTGTCCTATTTTCAGGTTGTGGACATTACAAATCCTTAAGGTCAGTGCGGTCGTCTGTCATTGCACTCAAGATTCTTTGAACTTAGCTTTAACATTTGAAACGACCAGGTGGTCACGTCACTATATTCAACACGGAGTTTTGTGTAAATTTATAATGAAGTAAAAGCTACCTAAACTGCTGCTGCTTTTTCTAAAACACAATGTTGGAAACTCAGTCTCAGCTGGTAATTGAGCTCAATGCCGTCATGGACAGAGTTTCATCACCAAACCTAGATTATTCAATTCAATTCCACTTTATTGTCGATACAGAAATTCATTTTGGTTACATTGCTTGTATGTTAAGCAAAACAGATCTAACCTTAATTAAAATAAGTATTAAAAAACTATCCAATGCATTAAAGTAATCATTCTGTGAGACTGACCCTGAGTGTATATCCTCGTCCATACGTAAAACTCATGTTAAAAATTATTTTAGAGAACGGCACAAACGAGTTCAGGAACATCTCTTCACAGATACTACCAAACCTGCTGAGTATTTCCCGCATTTTCTGTTTTTATTTCAGATTTCCAGCACCTGCAGTATTTTGTTTTTTGCCCTAGATTTGATTTCTGTTCTTGACAGATTTGGTTGACCTTAGCTGAGGTATTGGCATTGCTACAGTTGATCCTAAGGCCGTAGGGTAGGGAGAGGGGGTAGGTTAAATCAGCAAGAATTTCCTGTCCTGATCATTGTCCAGCTACACATCCTAGGAAGTGTGCATGTATTATTAATTTAATGAGAACAGGATTAATCTTTTCAAGGCACCAATATTGTAAGCCAAGGATCAGATTGATCAGTTTTTAATAGTTGAAGACTGAAGCCCTACTCCAGCATTTAAATGCATAGGATAGATACAAACTATTTCCTCTGGTAGGGAATACAGAACGGGAGGGCATAATCTTAAAATTAGAGCTAGGTTCTTTGGGAGGGAATCAGAAAGCACTTTCCCACACACAGGATTGGAAATCCGGAACTCGCTGTAGACATTAGTGTTATAAGCCCAGCTGATGTTACTACTGGACAAGTCAGATCCCAGTCTGGAACCTGGCTTGATAGACACTAACTTTTATTTTTTGTTTAGAAATGTGGTGAATGACTACTGAACAGAGTCACAGAGTCTGCTGATGAACTTTTAACAAAGGAATAAAACATTTATTAAACAAGAAAAAATGAACTACATTACAATACTCCTTCCCCCATAACGATAACTTTGCAGATATACAGGTTCGTAAGGATAACACAAATTACAAAATCTATCTTATACTCTAATGTTCACAATAAATACACAATCCATGTAAACCAATAAGCAACCTGTGAGCAGACATACCACACTCTGAAACCAAGTGACAGTGCCATCCAAAGCAGGTGCTATCGATCTCTCATCAACTCCCCCCAGACACTTGTCACACCATGAGCTAATTGGTCTCACTAAACGCTGTCTTTCTTCTGAGGTTTTCCAATCTCAACTTTCGAAGAACTTGGAATTTTGTCCCAAATGACGCTTTCACTTGGACGTCTTCAACAAGGATCCACCTCCAAAGGGTTGAACTCTCCTTCCGATGTTTTCCTCCCCTGGATCTCCACATGCATTCACGCTTCACCCTCCCACTTCCAGGCAGGACACCACTGCTTCACAGGCCCGTAGTAAGGAGTCACCAAACTTTGGCTGTCATCTTGGATCTTCTGGCTTCTTGCAAGCCCACTTCGCCTTGATTCTGCTCCCCGCAGCTTTGTCTTTTAACTTTTCCTCTGCTCCTTACTTTCAATTCCACTGAACAGGACCGGGTCAGGTTCCTGTTCTTTTCCCTTGACTTCACTGTCTTCCTGGGACCAACTTCTGCCCAACTCCCTGGTTCTTGAGCCTTTCTTTGCTTTGGCACCTGCATCTTGTAGCTCCCTTCCTGTCTGCTCTGGCAGTTTCTGAGGAAAAGGTCCTACCAAATGAAATCAAATTGCTTTTCTGTTTTTCCCTGTCTCTGTGGGCCCCCTGTTGCTAGGCAACAGCTCAGTTTTTCCTACTTTGTTTTAACTTCCCTAAACCACTTCAAGGATTGTAAAACCCCGTTAGAATGCAGGTATACAAACAGAGCCTCAGGCCTGCTGAATCCATCTCACAGAGAAAACTCTAAATGAAACTACACCCAGGTTTCACCCCTTTAACACACAAATAAAAACATATAAATTAAACTAAAACTTAAAGCTATAGCTTATTCCTAACACACACAAATACACATATGACTTAGTAAAACTAGCTCTAGTTCCTAACATTAAGTCAATTAAAAATTTCAAAACTGAATCACTCAACTGAAAAACTCAAATCCCACCATGGTAGCTGGTGGAATTTAAATTCAATTAATTCATAAATTCAATTAATAAAAAGTCTGAATTGAAAGCCATTCTCAGGAATGGTGATCATGAAACATCATCGATTGCTGTAAAGATCCATCTGGTTCACTAATGTCCTTTAGGGAAGGAAATCTGCCATCCTTACCTGGTCTGGCCTACATGTGGCTCCAGACCCACAGCAATGTGGTTGACTCTTAACTGCCCTTTGAAATGGCCTAGCAAGCCACTCAGCTGTACCAAACCACTACAAAAAAGCCAAAAAGTCTACCAGATGGACCAGAGCGGTTTAAGAAGGTGGCTCACTGCCACCGTCTCTAAAAGAGAAATTAGGAATGGGCAACAAATGCTGGCCCTTGTCAGTGATGCCAACATCCCATAAAAGAATAATAAAAAAAGACAATATATTTTTGTTAGGTAAAGGGATCAAGAAAAATAAAACAAGTATGGGTAACTGGAGCCGGACCAGCCATGATATATTTGAATGGCAGAATAAGCTTAAGGGACTGATGTTCCGATGTCTCCATATAATCTATGCCAATACTGCTGTTGAACTGTTATATTTTCAAAGGTTCTGACCTTTGGATATGATAAACCTGCTTATTGTGGTTCTTCAATTGGATATTAAAAATCATACATCATTTTAAAAAAAGGAATTTTCCTGGTGTCCTGGCCAACATTCTTCCTTCAACCCAAATTATTGAAACAGATTGTTAACTGGTTATTAATTTCATTTATATTTGCATGATGCAGGTTTGTCTGCATAGTTTTGCACTTTAAAGTAATTGTTGACGAAGTGGAACACACTCAGGGAAGTGGAGACACTATGTAAATGTAAGCCTTATTCTTAAAATCTTCATGAGTGGTAGTGGCAAGCACATAAGTATTGTGAAAATGTTGAATTTATAGAGAGATACAGTCGCTAATTGAATGACGGCATCATTCAACAAGTGAAGAGGGCACTCAGTGGAGTTTATACTTCTGCCACCCTGTGTTAACTCAACATTATTACAATTATAGAGTTCTTGCTTGAGGCTTTTCCCTGCCTGGTTAGTGCTATGGAACCACGAAGCTGAAAAAAAATCATTTTTTATTAAGAGCTTTCATCTCACTGAGGGGGCTTCAGGCTAATCCACTTCCAAAAACCTGCTATGAAAACTCTGCTCATATTTTGACGGTTGTGACAAACTCCACCACAATAGCTGAGACAATCCACTACATTCTAAAACAATCAACAACATTCTAAATTTAAAAAAACACACATTATAAAAAAAAGTCGATTTGTCCTATCTCCCAATTTTGAGGAATCAGGATCTGCATCATCGCCAAAAAAAATTCTTTCTTATGTCATATTCTAACTGTGTACCAAGTTCCTTTGAAATCTGTGCATTATTGTTAACAAATGATGAAAATATTACCACTGCCCACATTCAGTGGCTGAGGTAATTATGTATTCATTTAACTTCCTCACATAATCAAGGAAATAGTCTTTTCTTTATGTGTTATATGTTTCAGTAAGATCACCTCTCATTCTTCTTAACTTCAATAGGCCCAACCTGTTCAACCTTTCTTCATAAGATAAGCCCTTCATCCCAGGAATGAGTCGAGTGAACCTCTTTGAACTGCTCCTAATGCAGCGAGATCTTTATTCAGTTAAGAAGATCAATATATTTTTGATATATATATATATATATATATATATATATATAAAAAACATAGAGGTCATGAAGAGATTGAAAATTCAGCTGCTCAGTGCCTTAATTAGTTGAACCATTGGGGAACCTCTGTTCTACCCATATCCAATTATTTTTTTCCCACATTTTCTTCCATGTTCCTTGGTAGGTCCTGCCCATCACCCCCGCCCCTCCCCACCCCACCCCCACCCCCACCCCCACCCAACCCCCTGCTGCTCTTCAACGGTGCATTAGATCGTAATTGAGAGCCAAGCAGTTAGCCTTAGAATCATCCAACTAGTTTGAGCAGCACAAAAGCATTTTGGATACTCTGATGGGTATTCAATTATATATGTAGATATTCATTAACACATACATAGAGTTGAATGACGAGATCACTGAAGCATCTGCTTATAGTGACTATTTCACTTGAGCTCTGTCACCAGAGTTAAATGCATTTCCTGTCCCCTCCTTCCCTGCAGACTTAAGTATTTTAGGATCCAGATCATGGTGCCAATTTGCTTGAGAACCTTGTCAACAAGTGATTCTTTATATTTAAATCTTGATTGTTAATTAGGTACCCAACCTGTATATCGATATTTACTGTACCGGAGCTAGATAACGATCAGAAACAAGAATTCTGGCTGATACATTTCCTACCACTATCACCCCACCAGCTTCTGCATTCAAAGGATCATCCTCCGCCATCTCCGCCAACTCCAGCATGATGCCACCACCAAACACATCTTCCCTTCACCCACCCTGGCAGCATTCTGCAGAGATCATTCCCTCCGGGACACCCTGGTCCACTCCTCCATCACCCCCTACCCCTCAACCCCCTCCCATGGCACCTTCCCATGCAACCGCAGAAGGTGCAACACCTGCCCCTTTACTTCCCCTCTCCTCACCGTCCAAGGGCCCAAACAGTCCTTTCGCAGCATTTCACTTGCACTTCCCTCAATTTAGTCTACTGCATTCGTTGCTCCCAATGCGGTTTCCTCTACATTGGAGAGACCAAACGCAGACTGGGTGACCGCTTTGCAGAACACCTTCGGTCTGTCCGCAAGCATTACCCAGACTTCCCTGTCGCTTGCCATTTCAACACACCACCCTGCTCTCATGCCCATATGTCTGTCCTTGACCTGCTGCATTGTTCCAGTGAAGCTCAACGCAAACTGGAGGAACAGCACCTCATCTTCCGACTAGGCACTTTACAGCCTTCCGGACTGAATATTGAGTTCAACGATTTTAGATCATGAACTCTCTCCTCCATCCCCACCCCCTTTCCGATCCCCCCCCTTTTTTCCGATATTTTACAGATTTTTCTTTTCCCACCTATTTCCATTATTTTTAAATGTATTTCCATCCATTGTTTGATCTCTACCTTTTAGCCTATTTTGATTCACCCCACCCCTTCTAGGGCTATCTGTACCTTGCTTGTCCTGCTTTCTACCTTTAATTAGCACATTCCTTAGATAATATCACCACCTTCAACACCTCTTTGTCCTTTTGTCTATGACATCTTTTGGCTATCTCCACCTATCACTGGCCCTCTATCCAGCTCTACCCTTCCCCACCCCCGCAACCCGCAAGCCATCTTATATTACACCTCTTTTCTATTTTTACTTAGCTCTGTTGAAGAGTCATACGGACTCAAAACGTTAACTGTGTTCCTCTCCGCAGATGCTGCCAGACCTACTGAGTTTTTCCAGGTATTTTTATTTTTGTTTTGGATTTCCAGCATTCGCAGTTTTTTGCTTTTATCTAAGAGTTAACTCAACATAGATTAGAAATTAAATCTGTAATTTTCCTGGTCTGCATAGCTCAAGCATGAGTTTCTTCTCTTTAAATCCTCCTTCCATCAATGCATCTAGTCTATGATTGAGGGTCATGCAACTAGCCAAATTATTAGTCTCTACAGGACATAGAATATTGATACTTATGGATCAATTAGACATCTAGAAAGATGAGACTGGTATTACTAGACATCACATGCTCTCATCTCAAATAAGCAGACATCGAACTCATCTAAGGTCCCCATTATCGTAGGAGAAAGTCATAAAATTTAATGAAATAAAAAAGTACTAACAGAATTCCCTTCCCCAGAAAGCAGTGGAGGCTGGGTCATTGAATTTACTTAAGGCAGAGTTAGGTTTTTGATAGACAAGGGAGCCAAGGGATATGGGGGGCAGACAGGAAAGCGGAGCTGAGGCCACGACCAGATCAGCTATGATCTTATTGAATGGCAGCGTAGGCCCGAAGTGCCGCATGACCTACTCTTGCTCCTCAGTCCTATGTTTTATCATTGTAACTTTTTTGAGCTTCACAACTGCCCCAGAACTCTGCATTCCTCAAATTCTGGTTTCATGTACACTCCATGGGTGGCCATGCAATCCCCCATTTAGACTGTACACTCTTTCTCTTAAACTCTCCACTTTTCCTTTGACTGTCCTTAAAACTAACATCCTTAACAAAGCTTTTACTCACCCCTCCTAATATCATCTTGACTTGGCATGCATTTTTGTCTGATGGGGCATCTGTGAAGCATCTTGGGGTGTTCTTGTGCACTATATAAAATGCAATATGTTACTGAGTTATACAGACAAGAAGGGTTCCATGTTTGATTTCCAACTCTGTTGTTAGCTGATCTCAAGGATGGTGGTAGGTATGCTATAATCAATGCTCTGAATTAGGAAGGGTAATATCATCCAGGGGTGGAATTTCTGATCTTTATCCGCTGGAAGTCCATGTGTGAATGTTAATTAGGTTCAGCTGCATTATCAGCACCACCACCACCCTCCAAACAAGCCAAATAGCCTACTAAGGCTCACAAAGAATCAGTACAAATAAATGTGTGCAATACTGGTAGTTCACTGTGGAGATGTAGCCTGGCAAGGAGTCAAATTCCTTCAGGATTTAGAGGGAGAGGTGGAGGGGGGAGTGGGAAGGTGGAAGAAAACTGACAGCGAAAGGTGTAGCAAAAAAAACATTCCACCATTTTACGCACAAGTGATTTTATTTATATAATTATAACTGATTAAAAATGCAAATAAAAACATTCAAGCTCCAAATTGTGTTTCTTTTTCTTATTTCATGGTCATTGCCTCGAAAATGAAATGTCACAGGCTCAGTACAAAGGTTTAGAAAAGAAAGCTGGGAGCCTTTTAATAAACTTTAACATTGTATTACAAACATCAATAATTCAATCCGAAAACAAGAGACACTTGTTGGCTTCCCTGGCTGGATTTCAGGGCCATCAAGAATACAAGTGAATTGGCAATGAATCAGTTGAACGATTACACTAGATGAGCTTTTAAAGGTTTAAATCGTCTGAAATTTAAATAGTTACAAAACAGTCCTGAGTGTTATACACCTTCTCAGGGGCTTTTAGGGATGAGCAATGAATGCTGGCTTAGCCAGAAACACCCACATCTTGTGAAAAAAAAAATCAGCTGTGAACATGAACAGCTGCTAATTAAGCAAAGGTGGCATTGCGGGGACTGGGGTGCTTTATCGACCTCTTTAATCACACTTTAATGTTTGTAAGTTTCCTTTGAATTTTGTCTTTTGTTTTTGCAGTTTCCCTTTAAGGGGCTGCCTTTTACTTTGTCCCTTGATTTGTTCATTTAGTTTATTTGGTTTGTAATAAAATAATTACATTTCACAGATTAGCTCCATCAACTCCAGGTGGAATAACAGAGCAATGGGAATATTTTTGTGGCAAACCCAAATGATGCTTTAGACTTCCATTGCTATTTACAAAGAGCTAAGACCTCAAAGCCCAAGTTGCTCAATACTTTATAAAAGATGTTAGCTTAATTTCTCTCAACTTAATCATTTCCAAGTTTATATTCATACTCCTAAACTCTGCCTCATCAAAAATATTTAAAGTCTATTTTAACATTGCATTTTACCAGTAAAAAGTATACTTAAACAAGAAAAAGCTCAAAGATAATTCCAATGGTATGACCTAAATGACCCTTCCCTGTTGAAAGGATTCGTACAAATTAAAATCCAGTCTGTTATTAACTGTAAAGCAGCCAAATTTAATCTAAATTGGTGCTGTTCAAATGTACCGCATTAAAATTGAAAATCCAAACTAAAGTTGCCAGTTGTGATTTTGTTCCTCTCCTGGCCTCTGTGGCCTACTTGAATGTCGGAAGTGAGCAATTAACCTACTATTGTGACTTATCCAGTCATATACTTTACTTCCCCAATCTTAGATGGCATATAATTCGGCAATGTGGTAGGATAAAGCAGGCACATGCTGGGATGAAGGGCTGATAATGTAACATTTCTGCCTTTGATGTGGCCAGAAGCTGCTTCCTGAAACTCGGAAATCTTTTAAAAAATATTTATTTTGAGATCAGAATGAGTTAGTTTCAGTGTGGCAATCGACGTCTAAAGTAGACATTGGTCAGGGTGAATAAAATTAAACATTTCAAGTTTAATGCTCTTTAATTTGAGAATTCAAACACCACAGCACTAAATTCCAGATGAAGATGTCAGTTCTGCACATGTTTATTGAAAATGTGCACAAGCGCTTATTTACTTTTGAAAGACTTTACAGCCTGAGCTAAGCAAAAAAACTTATAAAATTCATATCAATGACATAATTATCACTAATCTTATGTTCAGACATGTTATCTGAAATCAGCTGTGTTTTTAATCATCCTCCAGAATTTTAAATCAATAATTTAAAAGTATTTTGTATTGATATTCAGAATCTACCAATAAGCCCACCACTTTGGTTTTGAAATCTCCAACTTAAAATGTTGTTGAATTTTATTAAATCATATTTTTTCCTATGTCTGTTTCCTTCCAGTATACTTTCCAAGCCTCCCAATTCACTCATATGCCACAGCATCAATGCCAATCTTCCATCTCTTGCACTCTCTGATCATCTTCTTCCCCAGGCCTCCAATCCTCTTCCTCAGTCTCTACCCATTTCCTCCTTACCCTCCAGATTTGAAATATGGTGAGGGAGTGAAGATCTGGGTCACACAAACCAATGTAAAACCCTCGTTGGCTGATAGCTAATGTGACTTCCCAGCCCAGAAAAGAAAATGTTGCTGTATGCCAATGTTGATTCCTAATCTAGGAAGAAAGTGAGAAACTGAAGGCCATCAGGAGAACAATTGAGTGCTGAAACTCATCATTGTCGTCCTTCAGTACTTCTAGACTGCCAATGTAAAGCTCAGACACATACTTTCAGCAAGAATTAAAAGCCTTCAAACGCAAGACACCATAATGAAATCTTCCTGACCCATAAATCTGTCTGACCATTTGATACCCAGGTTAAATGGCCCATTACAGCATAAACAATGAATTATATTAGGCTGGTCTTGCAAACACAAACAGTGTTAATGCAGTAATATAAAAAAGAATCAGGATGTGTTATGGACTGAACATTTTAATATCTGGTAATGTTTTCTAAGATGCCTGAACTCAGGGTGTGAGTTTCCCATCTCCCCACTGCCCTACTTTCCATGAATGTCACTTCCTGTTGCTAGGAAGACAGATATAGCCCAGGTTGTGCACAGTTCCACACACTTAATTGTGCTGCTTGGTCAACCTTGGTTGAAGCGCACTTGAAACCACACAGGTAGGGAATTTTGCGTTCTTCTCCTCTCTTGCTTTAACATTTCCCTGCTGGATGTCCTGGCCAAACTCTGTCAGTTTTAGGCTTCCCCTTCTTTTACTTCATAGAAGCCTTGGTTCAAATGTTAGTTAAGACTGGGACTTATAGGTTTCCCTGATTGAGAATCCATTAACTATTTTTGCCACTAACATTTACAATTCCTTGAAATGTAGATGCTATCAGTAGATGCTTTTTTAATTTGTACTGTGGGAAGCAAAATTATTTACCTACTGCAAAGCTGGAGGAATATAGTGGATCTGAATTTCTTAGAGCCTGAATGGAAGGAATTGAGGATTATGTAGAGCCTTCAGAACATGGATAACAGCGTAACATGGATTTTGTGTACCAACCACCCACTAGAGAAAGAATAATCTTCCAGGCAACCAAGTGGTTAAGCCCTGTGAACCATTCATATTTAATGTATACTGATCAGAGATCCTTAGAGATTTAAACAGCTCTGTCGTTTCACATGAACTTGAACCTAACTTTCCGAGTTGAGTTTCTCCTTCAATTAAGTGCAAATTGTCTACCATAACATCCATCACATAAAGGGAGTGAAGACTTGGCTCTGTCTGGCTATGTTGAGAGGTCACGTAATGTGGATTTGATCCAGATACTCAATCCATTCCAAGGCAAGACTCACATTTCACAAGCCAGTCTTATATTTCTCGGCTTCTGAGCTATGTCCAGGCTATTCTTGGTCGGTGGAACATCTAATAAAATATAAAACAGGAGCAATAAAAATCATGTTTCTCACTTTAAAAACTGAATATCTTAGAGTGTCAGTACTAGATGGCACTTTGCTTCCTGAGCCACTGCAGTGCTCCAGGCATCTATTGTTAATGTGTATAGTTACCTTAGGCTCATATCCTCGCTGCCTCATCAGCTTAGCCTCATGTTGAAGCATCTCTTCCTGCTCTCTCTGTGCAAGCCTTTCCTCATTTTCCACCTCCTGTTGGCGTTGCAACTCTTCCAACTCCAGTCTCCTCCGTTCTGCAATCTATGTTAAAAATAAGAAAAAATAGTTAGGAATAACTGCATTTACCAGTCCTATGTTGTCCAGTACATTTGTTCATTATTTATTGATAGCATGAAACAATATTTTGCAATGTTGGAGATTATAGCAAGATCTCAGCTGAATTACAGTAGACCTGCAGGATTCCCTGCTGTATTATTACAGTACCAGGATTAATCATTTACTATACTTCAATTCCCTTTTCTCCTTTTTCTGAACATGCTGGCCTTGAAGGTGAGGGAGGGAGAGCAGTGGTGGGCGGGGATTGAAATTTAGCCTCAGAATTCTTCCTTTCTTTCTGCTTTGGAGGATGTCTTTGGCTTCTTCTCATTGTTCCATCAACTCATTGTGTGAAGAAACACAGGAGTGAACCTACATTTTACTGCTACTTGTGGCACAGTGTGGTTTTCCCCTGCTGACTCACTGAAGCAAATTTAACACCAATTGGTGTTGTGGCTAAAATCAGCTAACATCATTGACCATATGAATAATCTTTGGTTACATGGCTATTCTCAATATCTCTGAGGAACAATGCATTATGCAGAGTACAGTGACCCACTTAAATATGCAACAACAAAAGAACATCCATTAGGACCATAGTCAGGTGATTAATGCCTGTATATCAATAGATTTATGGAACAAACCTGTGCTGTCAGCTCTTGCTTGCGAGCAGTTTTCACTTCCTCCTCTTCCTCCTTCTCTCGCCTTGCTGTTTCTTTCACTTCCTCTAGCTCCCGGATCAGCTCCTCGCGACGCTGAACAGATTCCTCTTGAGCGTGCCGATTCATCTCAATCCTATCCAGGATTTGCCGCTGTCGGCCTACAAGTACCTAACAAGAAATGACCACATTAAATACTCTATTAAAGCAAATCGTGCTCGACAGGTGAGGGACGTGTGCTACTTTCCAGTTTAGGCTTTCAGGTCAGGTAACACCCCCTTTAATCCATTCCAACAATATACCTCAAGCCGAACATTATAAGAGCATCCCCCAAGTGCACAACCATAAAACCATAGAAAAGTTACAGCACAGAGAGGCCGTACAGCCCATCGTGTCTGCGCCAGCTGAAAAAGAAAAAAAAACTAGCTGCCCATTTTTAATCCAACCTCCAGCACCTGGTACGTGGCCTTGCAGGTTACAGCATTTTAGCTGCAGATCTAGGTGCCTTTTAAATGAGTTGAGAGTTTCTGCCTCCACCATTAAACCAGGCAGTGAATTCCAAACACCAACTGCCCTCTGGGTGAAGTCGTTTTTCCTCATGTCCCCTCTAATCCTTCTACCAATCGCCTTAAATCTGTATCCCCTGGTAATTGGCCCCTTAGCTCAGGGAACCAGGGCATCCCTGTCTACTCTATTTAGGCCGCTCATAATCTTGTACACCTCAATTAGATCACCCCTCAGCCTCCTCAGTTCCAAGGAAAACAACCCCAGCCTATCCCATCTCTCCTCATAGCTGCCCTGGCAACATTCTTGTAAATCTCCTCTGTATTCTCTCCAGAGCAATTATGTCCATCCTGTAATGTGGCGACCAGAAGTACACAAAATTCCAGCTGTGACCTAACCAGTGTTTCATACAGTTCCATCATTACATCTCTGCTTTTGTATTCTATACCTCATCTAATAAAGGAAAGCATTCCATATGCTTTCTTTACCACCTTATCCACCTGTTCTGCCAGCTTCAACGACACGTGGACATGCACACCAAGGTCTCTCACTTCCTCTACCCCTCCCAATATCCTCCCATTCATTGTGTATGCCACCCGCATTTAAGTCCAAATCATTAATATATACAACATACAGCAAGGGACCCAACACTGAACCCTGTGGAACGCCACTGGATAGCGCTTTCCATTCGCAAAAACATCCATCAACCAATACCCTTGGTTTCCTGTCATTGAACCAATTTTGAATCCAACTTGCCACATTCCCCTGTAACCCATGGGCTTTTACTTTTCTGACCAGTCTGCCATGTGGGACCTTGTCAAATGCCTTACTAAATCCATGTAGACAACATCCACTGCACTACCTTCATCAATCCTCCTTGGTACTTCCTCAAAAAATTTGATTAAATTAGTAAAACACCACCTTTCCCTAACAAAACCATGCTGACTATCCCTGATTAATCCATTCCTTACCAAGTGACAGTTTATCCTGTTTCTCAGAATTGATTCTAATAATTTGCCCATCACAGAAGTCAGATTGACCGGCCTATAATTATTTGGTCTATCCCTTGCACCCTTTTTAAATAATGGTACAACGCTCGCAGATCTCCAATCCTCTGGTACCTCGCCTGTATCTAGTGAGGATTGGAAAATGATCCTCAGAGCATCCGCTATTTCTTCCCTGGCTCCCTTTAACAGCATGGGATACAATCCATCTGGCACTGGTGACTTATCCAACTTCAAGGTTGTCAGCCCTCCAGTACATCCTCTCTCACTATGCTGATTGTATCTAATATTTCACACTCTTCCTCTTTAACTAGAATATCTGCTTCATCCCTCTCCTTAGTGAAGACAGAGAGGAAGTACTCATTGGGAACCCTGCCCACATCTTCCACATCAGAGCACAAGTTACCATGTGCATCTCTGATCAGCCCTACCCTTTCCTTAGTTATCCTTTTACTCTTAATATACTGGTAAAGCATCTTTGGGTTTTCTTTGATTTTACCTGCCCATACTTTTTCATAACCTCTATTTGCTTTCTTAATTACCTTTTTTACTTCACTCCTGTACTTTCCATACTCCTCTAGGCTTTCTAAAGTATTATATTTTTTATGACTGTCATAAGCTTTCTTTTTCTGCTTTGTCTTACCTTGTATGCATCTAGATAACCAGGGGGCTCTAAGTTTGGAAGTACCGCCCTTTTCTTTGTGGGGATATGTACACACTGCCCGTAGAATCTCACTTTTGAATGCCTCCCACTAGTCTGTCACTGATTTCCCTTTCAAGTAGCTGTAACCAGTTCACTTTCGCCAGATCACCTCTCAGCTTCCTAAAATTTCTTTCCCCAATTTAAAACTTTTGCTCCTGTTCTATCTTTATCCTTTTCCATTATTATATTAAATCTAACTGTATTATGGTCTCCAAAATGGTCACCCACTGCTACTTCATCCACTTGCCGAGCTTCATTTCCTAATATTAAATCTAGAATTGCGCTCCCTCTCGTTGGGTTTGTTACATGCTGGCTAAAAAAGTTCTCTTGAATACAGTTCAAGAATTTTGTGACCTCTGTGCCTATTACACCGTTCGTATCCCAGTTGATATTAGGGCAGTTGAAGTTTCCAATTGTTACTGCCCTATTGTTTTTACACTCAGACATTTGCCTACGTATTTGCTCTTCTATCTCCCTCTCACTACTTGGGGGTCTATAGCATACTTCTAGTAGTGTGAGTGTCCCTTTTTTATTTCTGAGCTCAACCCATATGGCCTGATTTGTTGATTCATTTAGTATTTCATCCCTTCTCACAGCTGTAATCGATTCTTTAAGCAATAATGCTACATTCTCACCTTTTTTTAGCCCCTTCTCTATCCTGCCTGAAAACCTTATATCTAGGGGTTTTGAGTTGCCATTGTTGCCCCTCTTTAAGCCAAGTTTCCATTATAGCAATGATGTCACACTGCCATGTGCCTATCTGTGCCCTCAGCTCACCGGCTTTGTTTGCTATACTCCTTGCATTTAAATAAATACCTTTTAACATTGCCAAATTCCTGTGCTGTAAACCTTTTAACCTTTGCTTCTTCTGTCTTCCAGAGTCACCCACTAAATTTCTGTCTCCCGCTCCCTGCTCATTTGGTATATTCTCCTATTTCCATATTCGCTAGCACGTAGCCTTAGAAGTAATCAGGGAGGTTACTACCTTTGAGGTCCTGCTTGCTAATCTCTTTCCTAACTCTCTGAACTTAACCTGCAGGACCTCATCCTTTTTTTCTACCTATGTCGTTGGTCCCAATGAAAATCACAACCTCTGGCTATGCACCCTCAACCTCCAGAATGGTCTGAAGCCACTCAGTGATATCCATGACCCTTGCACCATGGAGGCAACATACCACCCTGGAATCATGTCTGTGGCCATATAAGCACCTGTCTGTTCCCCTATAGGATCCACTACCACTATTGTTCTCCTCTCTTCCTGCACAGCGGAGCCACCCACAGTGCTCTGGTCATGACTCTTGCTACTTTCTCCAGAAGAACCCTCTCCCCCATTGGTACTCAGAACTCACAAGTTCAATATTTTTTTCCATTTCTCACACCAGTCAATTGATGAACTCTGAGTGACTTTACAGTTTAATACTATTTAGTCCCCTACAGACTCTGAGGCAGTTTTGTCCTATCCTCATCTCACACCATCAGTAGAAGAGAATTGTGTCTGATCACTTTCAACCATCTACACTGTTTATTCAGGCATTCCAGCCATCTCCTGAAAAAGTAACTTGAAAAATTAGAAGAGCCCCTGAAGAATTTTGAGACAAACATGCCAATAAGAAACTACTTTTTTTAATTCTTTCATGGAAATGTTGGTGTTGCTAGCAAGGCCAGTATTTATTGCTCATCTTGAATTGTCCTTGAACGGAGTGGCTTGCTAGGCTATTTCAGAGGGCAGTTAAGAATCAACCACCTGCTGTGTGTCTGGAGATATCAATGGACAAATCAGGTGGGCAGTCAAGTGGCAAATGGAATTCAACCCAGAGAATTGTGAGATGATGCATTTGGGGAGGTCAAACAAGACAAAGGAATACACAATAAATGGGAGGATACTGAGGTGTAAAGGAAGTGAGGGACCTTGGAGTGAATGTCCACAGATCCCAAGGTAGCAGGGCAGATCAACAAGGTGGTTAAGAAAGCATACGAAATCATTTCCTTCACCAGCCAAGGCATTAGATATAAGATCAGAGAGGTTATGCTGGAACTAGATAAAACATTAGGTAGGCCACAACTTGAGTTGTGTGTGTAGTTCTGGTCACCTCATTGCAGAAAAATGTACTAGAGAGGACAAAGAGGTGGTTTACGAGGATGTTGCCAGGACTGGAAAATTGCAGCCATGAGGAAAGTATGGATAGGCTGGGGTTGTTCTCCTTGAAACAGAGGGGGCTGAGGGGAGATTTGATTGAGATGTACAGAATTGTGAGGGGCCTGGATAGAGTGGATGGGAAGGGCCTATTTAGCTTAGCAGAGAGGTCAGTTACTAGGGGACATAGATTTAAAGTGATTGGTAGAAGAGGAAAGATTTTTCCACCTAGAGGGTGGTAGGGGTCTGGAACTCACTGCCTCAAAGGGTGGTAGAGACAGAAAACCTCTTCTTCTTTAAAAGGTGCGCAGATGTGCACCTGAAGTGCCCTAAGATGCAGGGCTACAGACCAAATGCTGGAAAGTGGAATTAGGTTGGATGGCTTGTTTTTTTCAGCCAGTGTAGACATAATGGGCCAAGGGGCTTCCTTCTGTGCCGTCAACTTTCTATGATTCTACGGACAAGGTAAGGATGACAGATTTCCTGCGCTGAATCTGATGGGATTTTACAGCAATCGATGACAGTGGTCATGGTCCCCATTACTCAGACTAGCTTTATATTCCAGATTTATTAATTGAATTTGAATTCCACCAGCCACCATAGTGGGATTTGAACCCATGTCCCCAGAGCATTAGTCCGGACCTCTGGATTACTAGTCCAGTGACGTTACCACAACACCACTGTCTCCCCACAAAGAGACTTGTAGGAAGATTCTCAAGTAAGATCATATTGAAAGGATGTAGAAATGCCAGCGGAGCTATTCCTTTGATCTTTGTTAACACCTTCTAATTGTTCAATTAATGTAGAGCAAGCAGAGAAGTTGCTGTGGACTTTGTCTCAACAGCCTGTCTTAGGCACTGAGAGATTCTTTGTCATTCTTTCCTACAGCTCCAAAGGGCCCCAGCACCCCAAGGTACCTGGAACAAGTGGCTATTCTCCAAAGTCCAAACAATGACAGTGGACAGTGTGCCCACATGACTGCCTCCCTAAAGGGTAACTAGATAACAATCAGGGGTCATTGGTTTGTCAACTCCCTAGGTTGGAGCTGAGAAAACCAAAGTAGTCAGCCAAGATTCTCATTATTAAATTGTCAAAAGCAATGCTGTCATCATTTTGGCAGCAGAAGTATCAATGGAACTTTTTTCATTGGAACGGAGAAAGTCAAGAGGAGCTCCAATGGAGGTGTCCAAAATTATGAACAATTTTGGAAAGATAAATCAGAAAAAACCTATTTCCACTGTGTGATAAGTCAACTAGAGAGCATAAATTTAAAATAGTCATCAGAGAGGTTGAGAAAATTATTTTTACACAGAGGGTTATTAGAAGGCGCAATGCCCTACCAGAAACAATAGTAGGCATAGAATGCATAACAGCTTTCTAAAGGAAAGTAGATTAATTTTTGAAAAATAACACCAAAAGGAAATTGGGAGAGGCTGCAAGAATGGAACAAGGTGGACACCTCATTCACATGAGATGAAACAGGCTTCTTTTGTGTTGTAAGATAAATAATATTAGTTGGTATTTAAATTATTGGCCTACCCCCTGTCAATTATTTGTGGCACTTTATTCTTTACTTCAAAACAAAATTTCGTCACTTGTTCTGGTTGCCTACATGTTTTGGACCATTTCCTAGCTGAAAGCAAAGACAGACCACTTTCTCCAAGCCTGACAAAAGCTACTCCTAAACAAGGTTCTGGGAAGGATGCACTGCTTAGGTTATTTGCTTCCTTGCTCTCTATGAGTAAATTTGCTCCACCTTCTATTGACAGTAAAGCCAAGCATAATAACATCCAGTGTGGGGAATTATAGGTGCACATCATGTCTCATCAATTGCACTGAAGCATCGATCAAAAGACTCCTAGTAAACTAGCTAGCACTGGAGATTTATTCTGGAGAGTTCAATGTTTGTAAAGAAAATGTTTAATTCACATTCATAGATGCAAGGAACATAAAAACCAATACTGCATTTGTGAGGCTGCCTGAATCTACTCTAAGACAAAATATCTACATAGCTAACAATCTGACATTTTCAAATAATTAATCTTTGTAAAATTAAACAAGGAATGTGACCCCCATACCTCCTGCATTAAGCGCATTCTTGCTTGTCTCTCTCTCTCCCACTCCTCTTCTTGTTTCTGCCACATACGTTGGGCCTCCTCCCTGGAATCAGAGGGATTTATTTTCAAACTTAAAAGCCCATTTGTGCATTCTATAATTTAAGTACACCATTACATTCTCTGGCTGCACTCACGTATTGTCACTGCGAAGTGTTGCATTGAAAATTAAGAAGATAACATCTTAAAAGGATGTAACAATTTTAAAATAATAATCCCCCCCAATAGCCTACAATTTATTCCCAGGACTCAAATGCAGCAAGTTACATTCTATTTATAAAGTTTGTAGGCTCTCAACAGAAAAACAAATTATGTTATTTGTAGTTCAGGGATGTTCCTTTCCTAATTTATGTTGTGATATCATAGTCATGGAAACACGGATTTTGTTTCTAATTAGATTTCTCCTTCCATTGAGTAGGAGAGCAGAACCATACTGATTTCATGAAATTTAAACAGAATGCAGATTTTGATTTAGAGGAATACTCTAAGATAAGGCCCTTCAATGTCCGTTAAATATATTGGAACAGGAATTCTTACTTAAAATCACACGTTATTCAGAGCTCTGGCTCCTGAATAACTTTCACTGCTATTCCAACTCTAGAGGTAGAAGAAAGACATCTTGCTTTCACCACAAAGCAATTTGTGCTGCTGGTGAAAAGGCAATGGGGTGGAACAAATGGGAAAAGAATGCTCCAAGTCAAGATTAAGTAAAGACTCAATATTTCAATAGCTCACTGGGAAAAGCAGCAGAAAGCGCATTCGAATGGGACGCAAATTATAATTAAAAGTCCACTTATAAATAGTTCTATTTTGCACTGATGAGTATTTTGCTAGCAAATAACTATAATGGGGAGCCAAAGCATGGAGCATTTGTTTGCAAGAAACCACCAACATCTGATGAAACTATTCAACAGATATAATGCTTATCAGCATGTAGAAGATCAAACTGATTTATGCTCCTGTGAAAAGGAGAGAATAATAGAATCATGTCTTCATCCTTTTCCATCCAGTACAATTGTTTGCCAACTAAATAAATGGAGCATTATCTGCACAAATGATCACAGCCAGACCTGAATATACTGTCCAGTTCGGCCTCACGCTCTCTCTCCAACTGCAGCTGCTCCTCAATTACTTTCTTCATCCACGCTGCATCTGCTCTGGCCTGTTCACGCCTTGCTGACTGTAGGTGTTGGTCCGCCTCTTCTTTTTCAATCAGGGATGCAAGAAATTGGCGATCCATCTCCTGCAAATTGAAAAAAAGATACAAATCAAAGAGCTGCACAATTCAAACTGTACTAAAATCATATAAAAGGTGGTCAGTGTACTTCCATAAAGAATGCTTAAATGAACGTTTAAATAAGTCATTGGTGACGGAATAACTTTAGCAGTCAGATCAAAAATACACAGCATTTTGCAATCATTTCCAAGAGTAAGTGCTCTCACTGCTACTCCAGACTGCCATTTGAAACAGGGTAGGAATGTGAAGATTGTTCCCCTACCCACCTGCTGCCTGGCCTTTTTTTCCCCCACGGGAGGTCTGTCAACTCGTGATAGATGACAATCGCCTCTTGATCAGCCAGCAACATTCCAATTGATTTGAAGCTGTACCTTGGTGAATTAGTAGGGTATACGAACAACCCTGCTTAAAAAAATCATAAAGGCTGGCACTTTGCATTTGCTCCAATGCGTTACACCACGGAATAGCAGGTGACAGATCAACACTCAAATTCTCATGATGAGGTCTCCATGCCAGCTATGCCATCAGTCTGATATTAGTAAAGGTAATGTACTCTGCCACTGGGAGGAATAGTCACTCTGACTACTCTCAGCCATATTAAATGGTTGGTTACAATGACAAGCCATCTATTCGCCTCCCTGCCCTTCTCATTAACAGCAGAGCGAACGACAATCAGAGATGATAAATCATACTTTGAAAGTATAGAAACAAGATAAAGCAAATCACACATTTCACTAATAATTCCACCTGTACGGCACTGTTAGATAATTGATGGAATAAACTGCTCCTTCTTAGCAGTCTATTTTTATTTTACTTCATGTCGCACCGTCTTGCATTACTCAGAGCTCTTTCTGAATCTGCTTTGTGCATCTCCTCACAGTGCTAAATCCACCAAGTGTTAAGTTAATTGTTCTTTAGTTGGTGCTTTACTTGGTCTTTTTGTTGAAACTCAAACTTTCAAGTATGTATTTTGTTTCTCTTGTCCTTTTCTCTGAGCAAGAAGTGTCAAGCTATTTAACAACAGTGCACATCACACCCAATACCTCGCCTATAGGTATAAGACTATTAATGAAAGGTTTGAATTTTCCGATGCTGCAGCAGAGGAACCCTTACCAGCTCTTCCTGAATCTGCTGCGCACGTCTTCTCATCTGCGTCTTGTACTGACGATTCAGTATCCGGCTGCAAAGAGGAAGAGAAGCGGCGTTAGCATGTGGAGTGCTTTCTGTCAAGAGAAGTAAGCCAAAGTTTGAGAGTTCATTCATTAAAACAAAAAAGAAACAGTAAAGTTATCAGTTGAAAAAACCTACATCACAGTCCATTGTGACACAAGCTGGTAAGGTACCTTCAGGTAACTGGGAGAAGCCGGACCTGTGTGGGAGCACCTCTACACGGCAAGGGATAAATATAGGGCAAGGCTCGGTGCCTTCACTGCCTTCAGGGAGCTGGGAGAAGACGGGCCTGCATGACAGCACCTCTACATGGCAGTGGATAAATAGGGAGCGAGGTCCAGGGCCTTCACTGCCTTCAGGGAGCTGGGGAGAAGCCGGATCTGTGTGACAGTACCTCAAGTCGGCAGCAGATAAACAGAGGGCAAGGCTTGGGGCCTTCATTGCCTTCAAGGAGCTAAAGAAACCGGAACTTCATGAGAGCACCTCTACTCGGCAGCTAGCTGAACTTGTGTGTGTGTGTGTGTGTGTGTGTGTGTGGGGGGGGGGGGGGGGGGGGGGGGGGAATCAAACACTGACATCACAGGAAAACTGTAAGATCATTGGTTGGTGAGAAACATCTGTTAAGGAGTGTCTTTAAGTAAGGTTTGTTGCAACTAGTAAAGTGTGTTAACTGTTCAGTTTTATCAGTACTAGTAAGTTTATCAAGAGTTTTAAGGTTTATTAACTTAGGGCCAAGTAAAATAAAGTTAATAAAAACAGAAAATGCTGGAAAAACTCAGGTCTGGCAGAATCTGTGGAGAGAGAAGCAGAGTTAACGCTTAGAGTCTGTATGACTCTTTTTAAGATAAATAAACCAAAGTAAAATAAAGTTAACGTAAGTAAAGACATGGCAGAGCAGCTCAGTCGCTTGGAATACACGTCCTGTTATGTGGGAAGTTGTGGACACTACCAGTGATCTAGATGACCACATGTGTAGGAGATATCACCAGCTCCAGAAACTTGAGCTTCGGGTTTTGGAGGCTGAGCGGCAGCATGAGTCACTCTAGCACATCTGTGAGGCTGACAGCTATGTGGATAGCATGTTCAGAGAGGTGGTCACATTGCAGGCTAGGAGCATGAGGTAGAGAGGGAATGGATGACTGCCAGGGAGTCCAAGAGAACCAGTCAGATACTGCAGGAGTCCCCCGAGGTCCCGCTCGCAAAATTGGGTTTCTGTTTTGGATGCTGGTTCCTTGGAGGAGTGCAGTTAGAATCACGTTTGTGGCACCATGGGTGGCTCGGTGGTGCAGGAAGGGAGCAAAAAGAGGGGAAGAGCAAATTTCTGAGTGTAAAAACAATAGGGCAGATAGGAGATTCATTAGTTAGAGGAACAGACAGGCGCTTCCGTGGTCGCAGACATGATTCCAGGATGGTATGTTGCCTCCCTGGTGCCAGGGTCATGGGTATCACTGAACAGCTACAGAGCATTCTGGAGGGTGCGGGGGGCACAGCCAGAGGTTGTGGTCCACATTGGTACCAACAATATAGATAGAAAAAGGAATGAGGTTCTGTAGGCTGAGTTTAGCGAGTTAGCAAAGAGATTAGCAAGCAGGGCCTCAAAAGGTAGTAACCTCTGGATTACTCCCAAAGCCACGTGCTAGTGAGTATAGAAATAGGAGAATACACCAGATGAATGCATGGCTGGAGAGATCGTGCAGGAGAGAGGGCTTCAGATTTCTGGGGCATTGGGACCAGTACTGGGGAAGGTGGAATCTGTACAAGCTGGACATCTACACCTGAACAGGACCAGGACAAAAGTCTTGCAGAAAGATTTGCTAATGTTGTTGGGGGGTGTTTAAACTAGATTGGCAGAGTGATGGGAACCTGAGTGCAGAGTCAGATAAGAAAAATTCAGAGCAGGGAGTGGGAGACAGAAAATTAGCAAGTGACTCTGCAAGACAGAAGAAGCAAAGGTTAAAAAGACTACAGCACAGGAATTTGGCAATGTTAAAAGGTATATAACAAATAAACTGACGAGTTGAGGGCACAGGTAGACACATAGCAGCATGACATTATTGGCTTAAAGAGGGTCAAAATTGGCAGTTCAACATCCCTGGATATAGGGTGTTCAGGCAGGATAGAGAGGGGGCTAAAAAAAAGGTGAGAGTGTAGCATTATTATTTAAAGAATCAATTGCAGCTGTGAGGAGGGATGATATACTAAATGAGTCATCAAACAAGGTCATATGGGTTGAGCTCAGAAATAAAAAAAAGGGACACCCACACTACTAGAAGTATGCTATAGACCCCCAAATAGTGAGAGGGAGATAGAAGAGCAAATATGTAGGCAAATTTCTGAGTGTAAAAACAATAGGGCAGTAATAGTTGGGGACTTCAACTACCCTAATATCAACTGGGATGCGAACAGTATGAAGGGAACAAAGTTTTTGAACTGCAGTCAAGAGAACTTTTTTAACCAGTACGTAACAAGCCCAATGACAGGGAGCGCAATTATAGATTTAGTCTTAGGAAATGAAGCTGGGCAAGTGGATGAAGTAGCAGTGGGTGACCATTTTGGAGATAGTGACCATAATACAGGTTAGATTTAGCATAATTATGGAAAAGGATAAAGATATCTAGAATATACAGGGTAAGATAAAGCAGAAAAAGAAAGCTTATAACAGTCACAAAAAAATCAATACATTAGAAAGCCTAGAGGAGTATAGAAAATACAGGGGTGAAGTAAAAAATGAAATCAAGAAAGCAAAGAGAAGATATGAAAAAATATTGCCAGACAAAAATCAAGGAGAACTCAAAGATGTTTTATCAGTACATTAAGAGCAACAGAGTAACCAAGGAAAGGTAGGGCCTATCAAGGGTGTACAAGGTAACTTATGCGTTGATGCAGAAGATGTGGGCAGGGTTCTTAATGAGTATTTTATCTCTGTCTTCACAAAGGAGAGGGATGATGCAGACATTCTAGTTAATGAGGAGGAGTGTTAAACATTAGATAAAATAAGCACAACAAGACAGGAAGTACCAGAGAGCTGACATCCTTGAAGGTGGATAAATCACCAGGGCTGGATGGATTATATCCCAGGCTGTTAAAGGAAGCCAGGGAGGAAATAGTGGATGCTCTGAGGATCATTTTCCAATCCTCACTAGATACAGGCGAGATACCATAGGATTGGACATCTACAAATATTGTATCATTGTTTAAAAAAGCTGCGAGGAATAGGCCAAATAATTATAGACCAGTCTGTCAGACTTTTAGAATCAATTCTGAGAGCCAGGATAAACTGTCACTTAGAAAGGCACGGATCAATCAGGGATAGTCAGCATGGTTTTGTTAAGGGAAAGTCGTATCTTACTAACTTAACTGAATTTTTGAGGAAGCAACAAGGAGGATTGATGAGGGTAGTGCAGTGGATGTGGTCTACATGGATTTTAGTAAGGTATGTGACAAGATGCCACATGGCAGACTGGTCAGAAAAGTAAAAGCCCATGGGATACAGGAGAATGTGGTGGGTTGGTTCCATATTTGGCTCAGTGACAGGAAACAAAGTGTAATGATTGACTGATGTTTTAGCGAATGGAAAGTGGCTTCCAGTGGCGTTCCACAGTGGTCAGTGTTGGGTCCCTTGCTGTTCATGTTATATATTAATGATTTAGACTTAAATATGGGTGGCATGATTGGGAAATTTGTAGATGACACAAAAATCAGCATGTAGTTGATAGGGTAGAGGATAGCTGTGGCCTTTAAAATTATATCAATGGTTTGGTTGAGTGGGCGGAAAAGTGGCAAATGGAATTCAATCCGGAGAAGTGTGGGGAGGGAAAACAAAGCAAGGAAATACTCAATTAACAGGAGGATATTGAAAGGGATAGAGGAAGTGAGAGACCTTGGGAGTGCATGTCCATAGGTCCTTAAGGTGGCAGGACCGTTAGACAAGGTGGTAGAGGCAGCATATGGAATGCTTTCCATTATTGCATGAGGTATAGAATACAAGGGCCACAGCTGGGGTTTTGCAGATGGTTCTGATCACCGCATTACAGGAAGGACACATTGCTCTGGAGAGAATACAGAAGAGATTTACAAGAATGTTACTAGGGCTGGAAAATTGCAGCTATGATGAAAGATTGGGTAGGCTAGGATTGTTTTCCTTAGAACAGAGGAGGCTGAGGGGTGACTTCACTGAGGTATAAAAAATTATGAGGGGCCTAGATAGAATAGATAGCCTCGCGGAGACGTTAATTACCAGGGGACACAGACTTAAGGTGATTGGTGAAAGGATTAGAGGAGGGGTATTAGGAAAAACTTTTTTCACCCAGAGGGTGGTGGATGTCTTGAATTCACTGCCCAGATTGGTAGAAACCCTCAACTCATTTAAAACATACTTCGATCTGCACCTGAAGTGCTGTAACCTGCAGGCTACAGACTGGGTGCTGGAAGGTGGGATTAGAATGAGCGGCTAGATTTTTCAGTCGGCGCAGACACAATGGGCTGAATGCGCCATAGCTTTTCTATGGCTCTATGGATTGAAGTCTCCACCAACTCTTAAAACAGTGATGACCCTCCACTATTTATTACAAATCCTAACTTGAGGAAGCCTGGGAAAGGACAACTTGAGAAGTTTCAAGAGGCTGCTTCAGAGCAGCATATACAAAAGAATCATAATATAATCTATTAACTCAGTCAGGAAAAGGATAGAGAGAGAGAGATGAGGAGCCACCCAAAATGGACAAGAAAATGACTGACAAATGGATTAAAAGAAAGCTGCACAAAACAGATGTTTTTTTAAATGGTACAGTGCACTTTCGGCTTGGAAACCACAATGCCAGTTACAACAATTTACTCAAACATGAAGCCAGAATAGTTACTATGAACCTATTACCATCCAATAACAGTTCTTTTTACAATGACTGTTGCATCTATTTTATGAAATATTGATTATGTTACTTATTAGGAACCCACTCATTCAAGTAATGCAGAAAATGAAAATCACAATGGTGCAGTATATTACTGAAGGAACTTTTAAGTGGGCTTAAGAAACAGAGCAAGAGAGTGAATACTGTTTAAACATGGTGTATTAGGAAAAATTTCAAGAAACCGGAATAAGGATTGACAATATCAGGTTATTGTGACTGGTGAGGCAGAACTGGATAAAAGATTATTAGGTGTGGATAGGGCAGTCACATGGAATGTTGCTACTCCAGTACAAGGGTGTGCTGGAAATCCCCACTTTCCCCACTCTGGCTGCTCCATCATAAGGAAGCAAGTCATGATTTGTAAATAAAGAGTGCACTTCATCAACTCTGCTCAAAAATCGTTGTACCCACTTCAAGTGGTCTCGGAGCAAATGATCTGTCCCACGTACAAGGGGGTTGGGGTGGGGAGAGGATGGTGGTGGAGAGTGTAAAAGGGAATAGATCTTTAAAAATTACTGCGAAATCTCAACAAAAATCGATGATAAGTAACAAGCCAATTAATGGATTGCAATCTTGCTTCAGTACGCACCCCAGCTCAGATTTCTTTCTTCGCAACTCCAACTGTTTCCTTTCCTCTTCCAGCTCCTCCAGCTCCCATTGCTGTTTCAACAATTTCTCCTGTTCTGCCTTGAGATTCTTGGCCTGAAGAATAGCAGACCTGGATTAAATCAGATCCTCACCCACTAGCAATGCTCATGCCCATTGATGATGGTAAACAATTCTTAGGGCAACCTTCTCTTCACACAAAGGCTTGAATTATTGCATGAATCACAAAACCCACATTTCTTTCTTAATGTAAAGGACTACTTAATGCAAAAGGACTGGAATTTATACCTTTGAGCCAAAGAGATTACCATGGGCTACCAAAATGCAACAGGAATTATACTAGAGGTAAAACCTCTCAAAGACAGATCAGACTGAAAGAGATAACTAGATAACCCACAAATACAAAAGAAAAAAACATTTTTTGATTTATCTCCCTTTCTTTTTAGAAGGTACCAATGACTGCTTGAGTAAGTTTTCTCAGACACTGTCAACCTTCAGGACCTATCTTGAGACACAGAACACATCCAGGAACTTTAGACCAGCCAGCTTAATATTGGCAGTAGAAGAAATAATGGAATCCCTAATGAAGGAGAAAAACATCTAGAAACCAAATAAAATAATGAATAGTCAACATTGATTTCAAAGGGGGAAGCTTTGCTTGGCCAACCTCATTGAATTCTTTGAAGATCTAACAGAGATAATAGACAAGGGTAATGCAGTCAGTGTAATCTACCTAAACTTCCAAAGGATCTTCGATAAGGCACCACATAACATGCAAATGCATTAGGTTAGAGCATGCAGAGTTGGGGGACAAGTAGCAGAATGGATAGCTGTTAGCTGCAAGACAGAAAGCAGGGAGTAGGGATGATCAGTGCTGGGACCATTATTGTTCCCACTTTATTCAAACGATTTAGACTTTGGAATCAAAAACACAATTTCTATATTTGCGGACATCATCAAATTGGGAGAGGCAGTCAACACTGGGGAAGAGTACAACAAATTACAACAGAACAAGACATTAATAAACCTGCAGAATGGGCACGTGAAATTCAATATAGGTAAGTGTGAGGTATTACATTTTGCCAAGAAAAATAAAGTGATCATATATTACTTGAAAAATAAGAATCTAAATCAGCAGAGAGCAAAGTAATCTGGGAGTACAAATATATAAATCACTGAAAGTTGTGCTGCATTTCAGTAAGGCTACAACAAAGCAAAGCAAGTCCCAGAGTTTATTTCTAAAGGGATAGAATTTAAAAGCAGAGAAGTTATGTTAAACTTGTATTGAACATTAGTTACACCACACCTAGGGTAGCGTGTAGCCTGGTCACTATTATATCAAATGAACATAAGGACAACAGAGAGGGTGCAAAAAAGATTTACAAGGATGATACTAGAAGTGCCAGGTTATACGTAACAGGAAAAGATGAACAGCCTGGTCTCTTTACTCCTGAAAAGGCTGAAGGATGACCTAATAGAGGTTTTTAAAATTATGAATGATTTTGGTAGAGTTGACTCAAAGTGTTTGCGCTTGTGGGAAAGAACAATACTAGGAACCATCAATATATGCTGGTCACCAAGAAATCCAATAGCGAATTCAGAAGAAGCTTCTTCACTTGGTGTGGTAAGAGTGTGGAACTCGCAATCACAGGGAATAGTTGAGGTGAATAATATGGGTACTTTTAAGGGCAAATTAGATAAGAACATGAGGAAGAAGAGAATAGAGGGTTATGCTGGCAGAGCTAGATAAGGAAGGGAAAGGACTCAAGTGGAGCATAAACTTTGGCATGGACTGGTGGGCCGAACTTTTGTGCTGTATATTTCATGTAATTCTATTTAATGTACCTTGCCAAAGTACTAATTCTTTATATAGAAGCTTAGACAGGTCAGTGTTGGTAAGTTATTTGACCACAGAGGGCATCCAGAAATATTGTTCTTCTTTCTAAGAAATTGTAAACTACAAGTGCCTGTTTGCTCTTCAGTTGCACCATGAAACACATTACACATGAATATATCCTGAGTAACTACACGCCCAATCTACACAGTAAACACTAGGCCCATACTAATCATTACTTCCATTAATATGCACCACATGTCTTTCAGCTTTTAACCACAGATAAATCAAATGATTTAACTGTTTCAGTCTGTGCCCATTGTTTAAATAGGTTGACAGCTTTTAGGACATTCTCTTCTCTCCTTATGCCTTTTTCATTTCCTTGGGGGATTGCATGTGCTGTAGGTTAAGAGCAAATCATAGAATCGTACAGCACAGAAGAGTGCCTGACTGAACCAGCCGCAAGGGAGGCGATGAGGGTCAGCTCTACTTCCAATCCCCTCTTCTGAGAAGTGCATAGTTTCTGTTTGGTGACCTACCACAGCAGCAAATCTGAAATCCAATGTGTCTCTATTGCCATTGCATGGCAGAATGGTGCTCAATCCATTGTCATGCATTCGCCTCAATTTATCCACCAGTCATTACAGTATGAGTGGCAAAGTCACAATGTGTTATTTGATTGGATCTGCACATTGAACAAATCCTATGGATATGGCGTGGATCTCTGACACAAGCCCTCCCTTTTGCATTAAAACTATTTATTCAAGTGTAAGCAAATTGGTTCTTACCTCAACCTCCCGTAAACGCAGTTCCTCCATTTGCTGTCGCAGAGTTTCTGCCTGCTTCACGTCTTCCTGTCTTCTCCGCTCCTCTTCCTGCTTTACTCGTTCCACGGCCTGTTTCCTTGCAACTTCATATTCATTTTCTAATCTTTTCTTCTCCTCCATCTCTGCCTCTTCTTTCTAAATTTGCAAGCAAGAGAGACAAATTGCTGTTTCTGTTTTGTCATTATCCCTTTTGAACTTAAATTTCTGTTCTTTCCTTCTCTACCACAACATCTCTGCAAATTCAATTAGAAGCACCTCCTTTAAGGCTGTCCTCTTTGACCAAGCTTTTAGTCACCCCTACTAATATGTCCTTCTTTGGCTCAATACACATTTTTGTCTAATGATACAGAATCCCAGAATGGTTACAATGCAGGAGGCAGCCATTCAGCCCATCATGTTCATGCTGGCTCTCTGAAACAGCAATTCTGCAAATGCCAATCCCCTGCCTTCTACCCTTAGCCTTGCACATTCTTCCTTTTCAGATAGTGATCTAATTCCCTTTTCTCCAATAAAGGCATTTTTGTAGTTATTCTGCGGCATCACTGAGGCAGATTATTAACTTATTACCAACAAGTGTAAATGTGAGTCCAGTGCTGTAGGTACCTGCTCAATTTAGAATGCTTGAAATAATTTCATATTCAACCCTTACAGGCTGCAGATAATGGAGGCTGGATCAATCTGATTTAAACCCAAGTCCCAGAAATGAAAGGTTAAAATCCAACCCATCACCAAATCCTCCTAAACACATTAAGTTATTTTTAACAAAGTTCTTAAATCTATTTATAGTTAATATGTCTGATCATTTAATTCATTAAACTACATTTAAAATTTCAAACTAAGAGTTTGTAATGAATAAAAAAGTGACTGTCGCAAGATGTAGTTTCATGCTAGTTCATAAGCTACTCCTGATCTAGAAACAAATTTTGATTTGCAATAATAATTTGTTAATTTAATAACTTGCAGTGAGTGGTTAAAATCTGAAATGCACTACCTGAGAGTGTGGTGGAGGCAGATTCAATCAAGGCCCTCAAAAGAAAATTGGATAACTATCTGAAGATAAAAGAAACTGCAGAGCTATGAGGAAAAGAAAAGGGAGGGGTGGGGGCTGTCAGGGAGACTAGCCGAGTTGCTGTTGCAGGGAGCCAGCATGAACATGATGGGATGAATGGCCTCTTTCTGTGCTGTGATCATTCTATGATTCTATAATTAGCCTCCAATTGATCTGAGGATATAGCAATCTGGAGCTTTAAAGGGACAGATTAGTTTAAACACAATTTCACTTTAACAACAGCCTTCCTCAAAACGTCCCCCACACCTATGATGATGGGGCAATCAGGACAAAAACACACCATCATTATTTTATATAACTGTATGTTATAGTTATTGTAAAACTGCAGAACTTTTAACTTAGCAGCAAAGGAGATCCCCTAATTTTTTATGAAAACAATTGTCTGCATCAGTTACACATATTCCTAAGTAAAAACAGAAAATGCTCGAATTGCACAGCAAACAAGACATCATCCAAAAGAAAATGAAGATTACTGTTTTAAATGGCACCTTCTGTCACAGTTAAAAAGAAATCCTTATTTATCTCTTTGAAAATTAAGATGTGAACAAATGACTCCACTTAAAAGAGCACGTGAAAGGATTCCCCACAGTGGCTGTGTTTTTTCTACAATGGTCTAACTCTTAGAAATTGTTGCATATTTTATATGCGGTTGTCACACTTTGGGGTTTTTTTGCGATAATTTTCCACAGAAATTATTTGGAAGAAGTTATATTCAAGTTTTGGCTTTGAAATCAAAATGAATTTGCACAGGTTTAATAAAGGGCACAATGTGCAGGCATTAGGAGAATATATTGAAACCTGACATTGATACTGTTATCCAGGGCAAGCAAGCACAATAAAGGCTGTGGTCCCATCTCAGGAGCTTCCAGTAAACACTATATGGGGTTGGATATCTCTTCGTGTTGAGCTCCACATGAAGCTGGTTTCAAAGAGAGGGAGTGGCTTTAATTATCAGCTCTACTGGCCAACCTCCAGATGGGAGGAACATTCAGGAACCAAGCTCCAACTTCCTGAGGGGACAGGAGGGAAGGGAATAAAGATCCACACTATCTTATAGGGTTTTTTGAGGCAGAAAGTTGCAAGGCAGTCAGGCCTAACAAAGGCTGGGAATAGCTTAAGAACTCAAGAGCAGTTATTTTGTTTAAGTCAACCAAATCAACTTGCTAATGTAGGGAAGAAAAGTGTCTTTATTCTTTTGTATTATTACCCAAAGGTAAGTTGTACTAATTATAAGACATGTAAACATAGTCATAACTATTGCCCTGTTTGTTACCATGGTGCAAAATAAAGCAGCTGAACCATTCACATCTGGCCTTATCTCATCAAGTGTTTGCTTCATCTGCATTTGGAAAAGTTCAAAAAATGTAGAAGATACAAATATCCAGTGCAGATTATGAGGGAATACTGTTATTACACTCATGAATTATATTAACAAATTGTTGGATATTGGATAGTACAGGCACACCCCTAAAATATAAGACACTTAGGCTGCTTATGGGGGTGACTAACACCATTCTACCTGAGAAAAGATCTAAGGCAAGGTCCTAAACTTATAACCAGACCCATAACCACAATTTGTGTCTACATCACTGTATAGTTTGGTTAAGAGGTTTCATGATCTCAAACTTCAATAAGTTGTTTAATTACCTGCCGTTTTTCTGTGACCTGTGAAGACCAGCTGTCTGTCACGTGCATCTTGTGCAAATCTGACTGGATCTGTATCCAAAATAAACAATAAGCAAAAAAATTGATTGATGGTCGACAGCTCCATTATTATTGTATCATGCGACTACTAGGACGATAGAAGGCAAACTGGAGAAGATCTTGCTTCTTTCTCGTCTAGCAGTTCTTATATTCCTATCGTATTACAATTTTAAAGGTGGCTCCTAAAAGTGGTATTTGCGAGAGCTACTGCAACAAGCTCCTATGCGACATGTGCAAACATTGCAGATTTTCCAAGCTTATTTTCAGAGCACCTCAGCACAAATACTAGGTTCCCCCCCCCAGCACCGAGTTCAAATAAATTCTCACTCCAGTAACATTCTTCATGCGATGGTCTGGCTATTCCAGGTTGCTACAAGTAACATAACTTCACTGCAAAAACTAAGCTGACTTTCCCATTACAAACTCCACATGGAGTCAGGAGTGTCAGCTGTATTGCTCTCTGCATCGGTGGATTTGTTGGTTTGAATTTGATAGCATTTCAATACCATGCTCTCAGTGCTGTCCTTCATTATAAGCAACACAGTAATCCAATTTTAAACATAAAAGTTCATCTTGAAGAGCAAGAGACCAACAGGAGAGATAGGACAGTGGAGCTGAGCCAAGATGAAAAAAAAATGAAATACTGAAGCTTTGATATGTAGAATTTTTTTTGACCAAGCTTCAAAAGATGGTGACTTCAGGACCCCTAGCCTGGACAGGGTGGAAAATTCAGTCAAAAGTCCTCACTCCTGATAACTAACCATTAGCTCTTGCTTGAAAATATACTGGAAGACACACTAGACAAAGAAAGGATCAGTGGTTCACTATGCTACACTATTGCAGGATTGATAAACCTACCAAGATTCATTATATTGGCTCAAAAGTGAAGAATAGCAAGTTGGGTGGGCTGCCAGTGCAAGTGACACAAGTGTCTCCTAGGAAGGGAGGAACAAACCCAGGGGAAAGCTCTTAAATAAAAACAATGTGCACTAGGACTGGATGGAGCTTTATCAAAATTCCATTTACCACAGTTGCTTATTAACTTTCACAGAAGATAGACTACATCAGCCCACACGAGATTCCACACTAGATTTGAACTGAATTTCTGATATCCTTCCCCTTACAAACACTTCTTTTTTTGCCAAAGATGCACCTTATAGCTTAGTCCTGGATCTCGCACAAGGAGCAGGAGTCCCTTTGTTTCATGCTGTGGAACTTTGAATTACGAAAGAAAACTACTTGGAAGTGTCTGATATATCTGTATTGGGACCTTTGCTCCATTGAAAAAAAAGCATTAAAACAAAATGCTCATTACCCTTTCTCAGCATTGCCTCAAAGGATTGTGCTTAGGTTGAAGTTACTATCCACCAAGACTACCAGGTACAGGCATTAAATCACAATTGGGACAAAAATAAGCCAACTTCTCCTCCTCTGCAGGATGCCCTCTACTCACTTGACGCAGTTCTTTATTGTTCTTCTTCCAGTGTTCATACAACAGCTGTTCAGCGACCTGAGAACAGAGGCACAGAAATGTTTAGTGCAAATTACATAACATCTATACATCATTTACCATTGTCAAATACTGTTGTAATGACAGCTGTAAAACTAAATTACCAGCAAAGAAAGCTTAGATCAAGGGCAACAAAGGTTCATTGGACTGGCTGCTGGGATGAGGGGATTCTCCTACAAGTAGAGACTGAGTAAACTTGGCCTTTATTTAGGTGTTTAGAAGAATGAGAAGTGATCTCATTGAAATTTATAAAATTCGAGAGGTTTGATAGCGTAGATGCTAAGAGAAAGTTTCTCCTGGCTTAGGAGTCTAGTAGTAGAGGAATAATAGTAGCAATAATAATAATACTACTAATCATCTCAGAATGAAGGATTGTCCATTTAGAAATAAGATGAGGAAATATTTCTTCATTCAAAGGGTTATGAATCTTTGGAATTTTCTACCCCAGAGAGTTGTGGATGCTCAGTCGTTACGTACATTTAAAATTAAAATCAATAGATTTTTGTATACTAAGGGAATTAAAAGATATGGGGATATTGGGGAAGAAGCAATTGAGGCAGATGATCTTATTGAATGGTGGAACAGGCTCAAAGGGCCGAATGGTCTACTACAGCTCCTATCTCTTATGCTCTTTTGTTCTTATTACTTCACTAAGAAAATCAAGGTGTGAGTATTTCTTCATGAAAAGCTCCATTTACTGTCCCAGAAGTATCACAATTATAGCAATGAACATTAGCCCATTTTAAGCAGCCAGATTAGTTAGCAGCTGCAAAATAAACATTAAGGATTTATACATTAAGGCTTCCCTTATGGATCAATAGGTAAATCCAGCACCCAATGTAGTAGTTAGGTTCTAGGTCCTATCCCTACTGTATGCCTAGTTGTTGACCTCTGCAGGGTGCCAATAGGGGCATCCCAGTTTATCACAGTGCCCCTGGACTTTGAAGGAGAAAGGTCAAGTAAGATTATTACCCCGACTGCAATGAGACTCTTGCTGGAAAGTGCAATTAATGTGGACCTCAGGTGCAGACAGTTTCTGGCTGGTCTTTGACAGCACCCTTTTGTGGATGACTAGCTTACTGACACTATTCGTAATTCTCATAAATAAAAAATTCTCGTAAATAAAAAAAATGCCTATTTTTCACTGTAGTGTCTTTCATTTGGAATGATTGGGATCAAGTCATTTCTGGATTTTGGAATTTTCTGGATTATTGAATGACGTTAGAATGCCTAAGCACAAGTGTATGAACTGGAAAACACCGCAGAGATAAATATTTACCTGAAACATAAAATAGTGATAAAACATTATAAAATGGTAATAAAAATTGTTTTACTTATCCAAATCATGTACATTCCATGTTTCTACTACCAAAATACTGTACTAAAATGATGCCAATGACATCAAGGGAACAGGTGATTCCATACAATGCTTTATTTGCACTGCTGCAAAGGGAGAGAGCAAGTGTACAAGAGAAAGAGACACACAGTGAGAAAAAGATAGCAAGAGAGAAAGCGAGCCAGAATGCGGGCCAGGGAGTGGGGCCCCAGAGAGGGATATATGGAAAAACACTGACAGAGAGAGAGCAACAGAGAGATGGAGAAAGACATTGCGCAAGAGAGAGAGAGAGAGAGAGACCGGCGGAGAGGGATGAGAGAGACCGGCGGAGTGGGATGAGAGAGACCGGCGGAGTGGGATGAGAGAGACCGGCGGAGTGGGATGAGAGAGACCGGCGGAGTGGGATGAGAGAGACCGGCGGAGTGGGATGAGAGAGACCGGCGGAGTGGGATGAGAGAGACCGGCGGAGTGGGATGAGAGAGACCGGCGGAGTGGGATGAGAGAGACCGGCGGAGTGGGATGAGAGAGACCGGCGGAGTGGGATGAGAGAGACCGGCGGAGTGGGATGAGAGAGACCGGCGGAGTGGGATGAGAGAGACCGGCGGAGTGGGATGAGAGAGACCGGCGGAGTGGGATGAGAGAGACCGGCGGAGTGGGATGAGAGAGACCGGCGGAGTGGGATGAGAGAGACCGGCGGAGTGGGATGAGAGAGACCGGCGGAGTGGGATGAGAGAGACCGGCGGAGTGGGATGAGAGAGACCGGCGGAGTGGGATGAGAGAGACCGGCGGAGTGGGATGAGAGAGACCGGCGGAGTGGGATGAGAGAGACCGGCGGAGTGGGATGAGAGAGACCGGCGGAGTGGGATGAGAGAGACCGGCGGAGTGGGATGAGAGAGACCGGCGGAGTGGGATGAGAGAGACCGGCGGAGTGGGATGAGAGAGACCGGCGGAGTGGGATGAGAGAGACCGGCGGAGTGGGATGAGAGAGACCGGCGGAGTGGGATGAGAGAGACCGGCGGAGTGGGATGAGAGAGACCGGCGGAGTGGGATGAGAGAGACCGGCGGAGTGGGATGAGAGAGACCGGCGGAGTGGGATGAGAGAGACCGGCGGAGTGGGATGAGAGAGACCGGCGGAGTGGGATGAGAGAGACCGGCGGAGTGGGATGAGAGAGACCGGCGGAGTGGGATGAGAGAGACCGGCGGAGTGGGATGAGAGAGACCGGCGGAGTGGGATGAGAGAGACCGGCGGAGTGGGATGAGAGAGACCGGCGGAGTGGGATGAGAGAGACCGGCGGAGTGGGATGAGAGAGACCGGCGGAGTGGGATGAGAGAGACCGGCGGAGTGGGATGAGAGAGACCGGCGGAGTGGGATGAGAGAGACCGGCGGAGTGGGATGAGAGAGACCGGCGGAGTGGGATGAGAGAGACCGGCGGAGTGGGATGAGAGAGACCGGCGGAGTGGGATGAGAGAGACCGGCGGAGTGGGATGAGAGAGACCGGCGGAGTGGGATGAGAGAGACCGGCGGAGTGGGATGAGAGAGACCGGCGGAGTGGGATGAGAGAGACCGGCGGAGTGGGATGAGAGAGACCGGCGGAGTGGGATGAGAGAGACCGGCGGAGTGGGATGAGAGAGACCGGCGGAGTGGGATGAGAGAGACCGGCGGAGTGGGATGAGAGAGACCGGCGGAGTGGGATGAGAGAGACCGGCGGAGTGGGATGAGAGAGACCGGCGGAGTGGGATGAGAGAGACCGGCGGAGTGGGATGAGAGAGACCGGCGGAGTGGGATGAGAGAGACCGGCGGAGTGGGATGAGAGAGACCGGCGGAGTGGGATGAGAGAGACCGGCGGAGTGGGATGAGAGAGACCGGCGGAGTGGGATGAGAGAGACCGGCGGAGTGGGATGAGAGAGACCGGCGGAGTGGGATGAGAGAGACCGGCGGAGTGGGATGAGAGAGACCGGCGGAGTGGGATGAGAGAGACCGGCGGAGTGGGATGAGAGAGACCGGCGGAGTGGGATGAGAGAGACCGGCGGAGTGGGATGAGAGAGACCGGCGGAGTGGGATGAGAGAGACCGGCGGAGTGGGATGAGAGAGACCGGCGGAGTGGGATGAGAGAGACCGGCGGAGTGGGATGAGAGAGACCGGCGGAGTGGGATGAGAGAGACCGGCGGAGTGGGATGAGAGAGACCGGCGGAGTGGGATGAGAGAGACCGGCGGAGTGGGATGAGAGAGACCGGCGGAGTGGGATGAGAGAGACCGGCGGAGTGGGATGAGAGAGACCGGCGGAGTGGGATGAGAGAGACCGGCGGAGTGGGATGAGAGAGACCGGCGGAGTGGGATGAGAGAGACCGACGGAGTGGGATGAGAGAGACCGGCGGAGTGGGATGAGAGAGACCGACGGAGAGAGATGAGAGAGACCGACGGAGAGAGATGAGAGAGACCGACGGAGAGAGATGAGAGAGACCGACGGAGAGAGATGAGAGAGACCGACGGAGTGGGATGAGAGAGACCGACGGAGTGGGATGGGAGAGACCGACGGAGAGAGATGAGAGAGACCGACGGAGAGAGATGAGAGAGACCGACGGAGAGAGATGAGAGAGACCGACGGAGAGAGATGAGAGAGACCGACGGAGAGAGATGAGAGAGACCGACGGAGAGAGATGAGAGAGACCGACGGAGAGAGATGAGAGAGACCGACGGAGAGAGATGAGAGAGACCGACGGAGAGAGATGAGAGAGACCGACGGAGAGAGATGAGAGAGACCGACGGAGAGAGATGAGAGAGACCGACGGAGAGAGATGAGAGAGACAGACGGAGAGAGATGAGAGAGACAGACGGAGAGAGATGAGAGAGACAGACGGAGAGAGATGAGAGAGACAGACGGAGAGAGATGAGAGAGACAGACAGAGAGAGATGAGAGAGACAGACAGAGAGAGATGAGAGAGACAGACAGAGAGAGATGAGAGAGACAGACAGAGAGAGATATGAGAGACAGACAGAGAGAGATGAGAGACAGACAGAGAGAGATGAGAGACAGACAGAGAGAGATGAGAGACAGACAGAGAGAGATCGAGAGATAGGGACAGAGATTGATGGAGAGGTAGAGCGACAAAGAGAGGCAGAGGTAGTATAGATAGAGAAATCAAGTGGGTTTGTAACCTCGTGACGTGTTTTCCCATGCTACACAGTCATCACGTTCCCCTTTCACCCGCCGTTTTATAGCCTCAGTCCGAAAATCAGCTGAGACCACGCTGCAGCGCCTGAACAGTCAAGTAATGAGTGCGTGCATCTGCTCATAAAATTTCCAGACAACTGGTGTTTCCAGAGTTCGGATTTCCTGACTGAGGAGGTTACAGTGTAATTAATTACCCATGAATGGAACTTCAGGAATATGCAACTTTAAAAATTTCTGAGCTTGCAATTTAGCAAGTCACTAATTGTAGACAAAAAAATTAGGCATTTTCTTTTATTATTGTTAAATGAGGGATTTTGACTCTCACTGTCATGGCTCCAATTAGCAGCTGCAAGATAAACATTAAGGATTTATACATTAAGGCTTCCCTTATGGATCAATAGGTAAATCCAGCACCCAATGTAGTACTTAGTAACAACCATCACAAGGTTCTAGGTCCTATCCCTACTGTATGCCTAGTTGTTGACCTCTGCAGGGTGTCATGAGTCATTGTCTTCATAAGGGAAGGAAAGAAAATTATGTAGAAGAAAAATCAGCATGCATAATAATCCAACCAGCTACTGAATCCTCCAACAAATATCCTAAATCTGTTTATTTTATTTCAAGTGTGAGGGCTTTACCACAGTTGAAGTCTGCACATGACATATTACAATACGTCAAATTTTATCTGATAGTACTACTATGAACCTCTTTGGGGTGTTTTAACCACATTAAAGGTGTTATGTAAATGTAAAGTGTTGTTATTGTTGAAGGGGCTCTAGAAGTATCATAGATCTACACTCTATCAGATTTCAACCAGTAACTCTTTCCTAGGCATCCATTATTCTATATATAAAGTGCATAAATTCACAGATTAGGTTACATACTGTAACTTACTCCATTATTCTTTATGTCTGCACTGATTCAATTACAGTGTGTAACTCATTCCCAGATATCCAAGCAGTAATGCACTGCCACTTGCAATCCTCAAATTGTACACCTTGACAGTGAATGCCGTCAGGGTATTCTATCATGGAAGTATAACAACCAGACCTGATGCACAGACATATACAATTTCCAGCATGGGCCAATGGATCAGCAATGCAAACTGGCTGATTTCCCAATCTCCAAGCCCTCCACCTACTGATGTCAATTGTAACTGTAGTGCCCCAACTCCTGTCTGACTGTGATTAGCTAACTCGGCATGAACCAGAGACCTTCCTGATCTATATGGCTCAACTCCACATCTGGGAGCTTCAAGTGAAACCCATTCCTACCTTTCTCCTGCGCTCCTCACGGGCAGATTTCAGTTCCTCAGTCTTCTCCTTTGCATCCTGGATGAGAGGACCTGTATCTACCTTTAGTTCACGGAGCTCTGCTTCAAGGAGATCTTGTTCCTCTTGCAGTAAGTGCTGCAGCTTTTTCCGTCTTTGCTCCAGATTACACACCTTTTCCTGCTGCTGTCGATTTCGGTGGTATGCTGCCATACTGCCAAAGAAAGAAAAGTGCCTAAATGTCCCCTTCTCACAGCCAGAAATAAATGATTCACTTCACAAAGTTCTGGTCCAATAGCTCTGGTAGCCTTGCACTTAATTCCCATTCTCAACTGGCATCTGAAAAAAGTTACATTTATTTAAAAAAACATAAATTTATTTTTGTACTGATTGAGGGAAACTAGCGAAACATATAATTTTCTATTTTTTAAAAATCTGGTCAGCATCACATGTTTGCAGGGCACACAAAATAAGATGGTTAAACCTGCATCAGCCTATCTGAATGTCAATCACCTTTAAAAAAAATTGGAGCCATAATGGATCAACATGACATTTCTGTTTCCCAGGACCCAGTTTCTTATTGAGACTGGAAATTAAGTGCCATACCAGGTGTAGCTTTATTCTACCCTCATGCCTTCACAGGGGAACTGGACTTCCCTGGACTTCAGATATAGAAGACTTAACAGTAATGGCTGGATTTGAACTTGGGTCCCAAAGAGAATTTGAACCAACTATGCCACCCATCCCATACAATGTTCCTTAATAAAATAGCTACGCACCTGGCTCACTGGGCAAATACACCAGCTAGTCTGACACAAGGCATACAGATCAGAGAGGTAACAGATTTGATTACTGCTCCACACAGACTTTGCTGATCTTAGCTTAAGCAGCATTAGTAATTCTACAATTATGCCAGAACCCTGGACTATGGTGGGGGGAAAAGGAGTCCCCCTGGTTCCTGCTGGTGACACTTAACCATCCTGGATTCTTGTCATTACTGCCTGAAGGAAACTTAAGAACATTGGTAAAGAAGTAATCGAGATTGGCTGTTAAGTTAGAATAGCCCATTCATCTCCTTGTTCATGCATATGAACAATAAAGATCATCTAGATCTCTGCAATCATATCCTAGCAACAGTCAGCTCCTTTGGAAAAGGAGAGAGAAAAGAAAAACTAGAATTCAGACCAATTAGCTACTATGCCACTACCTATACCTTTTTTAAAAAAACCTTTGCCACTCCCCACTCAAATAAATGCTCAACTCCAGGTTCTCACTCTCCTGTTTTCTACCTTTGCTGATAGGACTGTCTTGAACTCCACTGCGCCTGTTTGCTACTCCGGACATCATGTTTTTTGAAGTACTGATGGTGCAGTTCCCACTGCATGCGAAGGCGCTCCTCCTGATCCCGCTGACGAACGATTTGCTGTTCCAACACTCGATTCTGGCTACTCCACCTGGATGGGATTGTAGGTAAAGCCATCTCTGGGGCCTATGGAATCAAATTAAAGTTTGCAGTCACATCACATTAAAAGTTAGTGCTCTGCAATTCTGAATTTTCAAAAGAGTCCCATTATTGTCTTCTCCAATTTTCTTCCTTAATGTGTCCAACAAGCACTGACTTGTGGAATTCACGTATGACAAGAGCCCTTTATTAACTTGCTCAAACACCACCCTTCACGAGCTAGTGGTGACAGTGATTGATAGTGAGCTATACAACTAAACCATCATATCTAAGCCAAATCCAATCTGATACTTATTAACCGTTGTCATTTCATGTTACCTACTTATTTCACACAACCTCAATCAGCTGGGAAGAGATTAATCTTCTTCAAGCAGCATTTTGTCTTGTGAGACAATGGTTTGCAGCATGGTGGTCAGTTCTGTGTTAAACATCGCTTGGTGTGGCTGAGAAGCCCACTTTAGCATGGCGGTTACTGCTGCGTTTTCTGAAGTTGAAGACAGTGAGCCAAGAAGGTGCAGGTTTTGAATGTCTGTTTTCCCTGGGCCTTCTTCTTGCCAACTGACCTTTCTGTTTCACCTCACCCAATTCCCCTCCAGTCAGTCAGCCTCCAAAGGTCACGGCCCTAGGTGACTGTCTCCCAGTTGTCTGTCTCAACATCCGCTACCTTCATAAAGATTAAACATGTGCCTAAACTCTGCTTCAATCCTTGTTTTTTAACTATTCAATTCAGTTACGGCCTTTGGTCATTCATGCCAGAAGGCCACTGGTGAGATGGTTAACAGTTGCTTATTGTCTGTCCATGGCACAAGGTTTCAGCTGTGTGAATGGTGGAAACAAAATTAAATGACTCTGTCCTTCCTATCTCTGTGGAAAGCATTTTGATCCAAAATGAGGTACTGATTCTGACAAATGACTGGGGAGCAATTTGAGATAATGAACTTACACTAGGTTTAAAGCAATGTTGGTGCAGGACAATCCAGTACATTGCAAATGACAGTCAGACCCCTGGAGCCCCTCATAATGTGACTATTATAGGCAATGAACTCACTTACAACATTGCATGCACTGATTTGACGTTAAATGTTAACTTACATTGGTTTCCTTTGTTTTTTTGTTTCGCCTTTAAAACATGGTTGACTCAGGACCGAGGATGCTGCAGACAAAGGCCTCAACCTGACCGCTCTCAATTTGTGAGCTTCCCCAAAGGGGGCCGTCAGGGGTAAAATGTCGGCCTCAGGCTCTCGGGCGCGGTGCCCTGCGCTCCAACTGAACTGACTCGCGCCCTGGGCGAGCTCGAGTTTTACCCGCCTCCCGATCACGGTTAATTCCGACCGTTTGCCTCCGCTGTCCCCGTCGCTGCTGGTAACCAGGAACCACTTCCGCCAGGTCTACGGGTACCGACTGCGTTCAAACCCCGTCCGAGAAACGCGCTTTCGAAACATCTGCTCAGCAGAGTCCAAACAGACCACACCCCCTCCCTCAACCTCTCCCCTTCTCACACATGGAAAAGTTTTCTTTCACTGCACTAAAGCAATTGAGGCATTACATCTTTTTTTTAGTGGGACGAACGCACTGTTATCTAAATATTTAGATATAAATTTTAAATTTATATTTAATATATATTTAAAAGCAGAAAAAAAAATGTGAGACTTGTCCAGAGTCTATATTGGGACCAATTGGTGAGCATCAGGCTAGAAGAGGGACAATCAGATATGTTTCAAGCGAGGAGAGGAGTATGACAAGGCTGTGTACTGTCGCCAAAATTACTCGATCTGTGCACAAAACAAACACTCAGAGAAGAAGAGCCATGCGGCCTCCAAACGTTAACTCTGTTTCTTTCTCCACGGGTGCTGCCAGACCTGCTGGGTTTTTCCAGCATTTTCTATTTTTTTTTATTTCAGAGAATTAGATGTGTTTCCAGGGGTAAAAATTGAAGGCAAGAACATATCAAACTTGACACAGCGCTACTTGCAGAATCAGAAGAGGCCCTACAAGATATCGGAGATCAAATAAAATCCAGAAGTTTAGAATATGGGTCGAGTATGGACACCAAAAAGGAATACATTAGAAGAAACTAGAGTGAAAATTGAAGTGGATTGTGTCACACTGGAACAAGTAGATGTATATTTAGGACAAATAATAACAGGAGATGGCAAATGTAATGCAGGAGTTAGAAAGATAGAGATAGCCAGAAGTAATTTTGTGAAGATGAAGAATGCGTTAACAGCAAGAGAACTCAAGCTTGTAACAAGGAAAGAGCTCATAAGATGCTACATTCTATCCAATCCCCTGTCTGCCTCAGAAACCTGGACAATAAATAAAGATCTGTGGAAGAAAATAGAGGCCTTTGAAATGTGGATGCTCAGACATATGCTAAAAATTCCATATACAGACCCTAAGACAAATGAAGAGGTTTTTATTTGAATTAGCAAGAGTGAAAAGAACCCTTAAAAAGTCACATCCATAAAAGAAAATGTCAGTATTTCCACCATTTGATCAGAGCTGAAAAGCTACAGCGTTCTCTTCTAGAGGACAAAGTGGAGGATACCAGGAAGAGGGGTTGACCCAGACGTAGTTAGATGATGGACGCCGCAAAGCGGTTGCAGAGGAGCTAAGGTGGGTGTGTGAGGCAGACGAGCGTGGTAAACTGTTATGTTCACTCTGTCGGGTCGCTTTGTTTGCGAACACGGTTGCACGCCTATCTACCGGTGAGTGAATTGGCAAACAATATACTGCAGAAGCAGAGACCAATATAAAATGAAGCACATGCTGTTTATTTACACAAGTAACAGAGCACTAACACAATCCGTGCTTCTCCAACCAGACCCTATTCTAAACTACTGATTAACGTTGTAGCCCACGCTACACAGCTATTGGGTAATACAGTCATGTGGTCAATCTGCTCATATTCTCTTAAAGATGTATTGCACCTCAGATTACCACATCCATCCTCCTTTACTCGAAAATACAATTTACAATCTTTATAATATTTCAACTATCTACATAAATAAATTATTTACAAATTCAGTCTCTCTGGAGGCTACTTCAAACGTGCCGAACATCATAGTCCTACAACTGCGGATGGTTTATTTGAGGCCTCCCACTCAGGAGTCATCTGTCCACTAGGCTCTCCAGTAGGAATCTGTAAGCTTGTCTCTTCAACTCTCTCAGGTTCAATGGATCCTACAGGTACTTCCAAACCAAGGGAAGTTCCTTCTACATGTGGTGTAGACTCCAAAGGGAATGCTTTCACCCTCTTTCGGGCCCAATCGCGTGCGCTCCTGCTGCCCCTCTCCTCCTAGTTCAACAATATGAAGGTCAACTATCAGGAAGGTTCTCAAAACCAGAATGTTGGGCAAGGCTAAATTCAACATGGTATGATCAGCTTCCTGTTGTGTAAAATAAAGATAAAAAATTAATTTCAGGGCCTCGTTAGTAATTCCACTTTTTCTTCCTACGTGTCTTCTTTTGATGGGTTTTCTTCTTGGCAGCGCTGACTTTAATCTCAGCCTTCTTTTCAATTTCCCTATTGGCCAGACTAGGCTGAGGCATGAGGTCAACTTGAGTGAACTCAGTGGTTGAGTCTTCCAGCATTTCCTCAACTATCAGCTGTTTTGAAAACTCAGGGGCCCTTATTATTAAAACTTCTTGGCTTTCACGTAGCTGATTCTTCAGCTCTTCCATTTCTTTTTTATATTTGTTAGTTGTTTCCTGGAGAATTAAGTATTGCTGTGTTTTCTCAGCTAATTTATTCTTCATTTCGGCCAGAGTGTCATGAAGAGATTAATGTGTATAATGTTATTGGAAATTATTTTTTAAAATAGAATTCTAGTGAGGGTCTGTGTCTAGGTGTGTGTCCATGTGTGTCTTAATTGGATTAAAGCCAGCTAGTCTGGGAGCTTTGATGTATAGTAGTTTTGAGATGTTATGGAGAACAGTAAGGTGAAGTGTTCATTTGTATTTGTTGAATAAACCATTCAAGACTGTGGGTAAAATCTTCTCCAACCCTGACTTTGTTATCAAACCTGCTGACAAGGGTGGTGCTGTTGTTGTCAGGTGTACTGACCTCGACCTCGTAGATGCTGAGTGCCAACTCGCAGACACTTCCTCCTACCTCCCCTGGACCATGACTCCACCACCGAACATCAAGAAATTGTTTCCAGGACTGTCACTGACCTCATCTCCTCTGGAGATCTTCCCTCCAGAGCTTCCAGCCTAATAGTCTCCCAACCTCGGACGGCCCGCTTCTACGTCCTCCCCAAAATCCACAAACAGGACTGTACCAGTAGACCGATCGTGTCAGCCTGTTCCTGCCCCACAGAACTCATTTCTTCCTATCTTGACTCCATTCTCTCTCCCCTTGTCCAGTTTCTTCCTACCTACATCCAAGATTCCTCTGATGCCTTACATCACATCAACAATTTCCAGTTCCCTGGCTCCAACCGCCTCCTCTTCACCGTGGATGTCCAATCTCCCTACGCCTCCATCCCCCACCAGGATGGTCTGAGGGCTCGCCGCTTCTTCCTTGAACAGAAGCCTGAACAATCCCCATCCACCACCACTCTCCTCCATCTGGCTGAACTTGTTCTCTCACTGAACAATTTCTCCTTAAACTCATCTCACTTCGCGCAAATAAAAGGAGTGGCTTTGGATACGTGCATGGGCCCCAGTTATGCCTATGTCTTTATGGGTATGTAGAACATTATTTGTTCGAGGCCTACTCAGGCCCCCTCCCACAACTCTTTCTCCAGTACGTCGATGACTGTTTTGGTGCCACTACATGCTTTCATCTGGACCTGGAAAAATATATTAATTTTGCTTCCAATTTCTACCCCTCCACCACTTTCACATGGTCCATCACTGACTCTTCCCTTCCCTTCCTTGACCTCCCTGTCTCAATTTCTGGTGATAGACTGTCCACCAATATCCATTACAAGCCTACCGACTCCCACAGTTACCTCGACTACAACTCCTCACTCCCTGCTTCCTGTAAGGACTCCATCCCATTCTCCCAGTTCCTTTGCCTCCGTCGCATCTGTTCCGATGATGCCACTTTCCAAAACAGTACTTCTCACATGTCTTCCTTCTTCCTTAATTGAGGTTTCCCACTCACAGCGGTTGACAGGGCCCTCAACCGTGTCCAACCCATCTCCCATGCCTCTGCCCTCACACCTTCCTCTTCCTCCCAGAACCATGATAATGTCCCCCTTGTCCTCACTTTTCACCCCACCAGCCTCTTCATTCAAAGGACCATCCTCCGCCATTTCCGCCAACTCCAGCATGATGCCACCACCAAACACATCTTCCCTTCATCCCTCCCTGTCATTCCGTAGGAACCATTCCCTCCGAGACACCCTGGTCCACTCCTCCATCACCCCCAACACCTCAACCCCCTCCCACGGCACCTTTCCATGCAATCGCAGAATGTGCTACACCTGCCCCTTTACTTCCCCCCCATCCTCACCATCCAAGGGCCCAAACTCTTCTTTCAAGTTAAGCAGCGCTTCACTTGCACTTCCCTCAATTTAGTCTACTGCATTCACTGCTTCCAGTGCGGTCTCCTCTACACTGGAGAGACCAAACACAGACTGGGTAACCGCTTTGCGGAACACCTTCGGTCTGTCCGCAAGCATGACCCAGACCTTCCTGTCGCTTGCCATTTCAACACACCACCCTGCTCTCATGCCCACATGTCCATTCTTGGCCTGCTGCAATGTTCCAGTGAAGCTCAAAGCAAACTGGAGGAACAACACCTCCTTCCGATTAGCCACTTTACAGCCTTCCGGACTTAACATTCAACAACTTCAGGTTATGAACTCGCTCCTCCATCCTCACCCCTTTTTGATCCCCTTTTTTCAAATATTTATTTTTAAATTTTTATATACTTTTTCCCCACCTATTTCTATTATTATTTTAAAAATGTATTTCCATTCATTGTTTTATCCCCACCTTTTAACCTATTTCAATCTTTTCTCCCACACTGTCCCCTCCCCCCACCCCACCCCCACTAGCGCCATCTGTCACTTGCTCATCCTGCTTTCTACTCTTAATGTCACCATTAGCACCTCCTTTAGCCAGTATCACCACCATCAACACCCCTTCGACCCTTTGTTTATGACATCTTTGGCAATGGGGGGAAAATGTTGGCCCATATCTTTTTAGTGGTACAAATTGGGATCTGAGGGAATCTTGCAATGTCTGAAAGTCCTTCCGCATGTTTTCTTTTTCGTTTTGGAGGTTACTGACTTCAACTCGAACTCTGTCCTGAAGCATCACCTCTATGAGTTCCTTTTGTTGAGTCTTCACATACTCCTTTTTCCAAACAGTAACATTTCCTGCGTCTGATTGAGATCTCAGCAGTCTCTCAAGATTAATCTCTCTTAACCAGTTTCTTCCGAGGAGACTTGGTCCTCTGCCTGCTATCACTATTAGGGTTAGATTAACAGACTGATTTTCATACTGTACTGGGATGTTGCATATACCTCTTACTCATATGTCTTCACCAGTATATGTCTTTAATTTAGCATCTGAATTTTCCAGATTTAGTGAGTGACCTCCTCCATTCAGGTATTTGATCATATGTTCCCATTTAACTGTTGTGCATGCTCCTGTATCCACCTCCATTCGGATGGGTTTTCCATTGATTTCCACTGTCACGTAGATTGGCTCTGTTTCACCCATTTTTAAGTTGTGTAGTGAGTAAATATCTGATCCTGTTTCTCCCTGGTTCCTCTATTATGTGGATTTCATGATTTCTATCTTTTTGTTCAAAATTTTGTCTCAATCTGTCTTTATAATATCACATAATGTGCCCATTACGATGGCGGTAGAAACACTTGGTTCTTTTAAATTATCGTTCATTTTCAGGCTGTCTGGTTCCATATCTGTCATTGCTAATGTGGGTTTTCTCTGTTAAATCATTTCTTTTTGCTGGTCTGTTAATGGTGGTTGTTTCTCACCTTTCCCACGGAGCCCAGTTTTTCCGCGTCATTTCTAACCGGTGCTTCCCTCCCAAACTGAAGGACGGCGCCATTTTGTGCTCCCTTGATGGCTTCTGAATCCCTGACTGCGCTCTCCATTGTGAGAGCCAACTCCAGCGCCTTGCTGAAGTCTAAATTCGTTTCTGACAACAACATTTCTTGAATGGCATTTTCGTTAATCCACGTACTAATTGGTCTCTTAACATGACGTTAATCGACGTCTTGAACTCAATGCTCTGTCAGTTTTTTCAAGGCTGCTAACATAGCAAGCGGCTGTCCCTCCAGGGGCGCGACCTCGAATTAAATTTAAAACGTTGCATTGTTACCGAGGATTTTGGCTATAAGTGGCTTTTCACAAGATTTACCAACTCATCAAAGCTCTTGGAATCTGGGGCATTGGGTGCCGTTAAACTACGAATTAGGCTGTATGTTTTACAGCCACATGTCGTTAAGAGGATCGCTCGCCTCTTCTCCTCCCCCGATATGTTGTTGGCCAAAAAGAAGAACGCGAGGCATTCAACATAATGTGATCAGTCATCAGTGGTCTGATCAAACAGTTCAATATGGCCAAACTGTGGCATACCGGAGGGACATAACTCTGATGACTATGGTGAGGGTTGTATTTACAATCGGCCTGCAAAGCATGGCTGATTCGCTTCAGTGGAATTTTCGTGGCTTTCCTTGGTGTCATTGACTGGTTGTGTTTTGCCTCTTTGCCAGTTGTTATGTTCCTTCTGTCGGGTCGCTTTGCTCACACACACGGTTGCACGCCTATCTACCGGTGGGTGAGTTGGCAAACAATATACTGCAGATGCAGAGACCAATATAAGATGAAGCACATGCTGTTTATTTACACAAGTAACAGAGCACTAACACAACGTGTGCTTTCCCAACCGGACTCTACTCTAAACTACTGATTAACATTGTAGTCCGCGCTAACAGCCATTGGGTAATATAATCACGTGGTCAATCTGCTCACATTCTCTTAAAGGTGTATTGCACCTCAGATTACCACACAAACCATGACAGCAAATCTCCTGGCAGGAATAGCTACAAGCTGCAGTAGCAGAAAAGACAATTTGGCGAAAGCCTTTAATATATGGTATCTTTACTGCTCCTCTCTCATGTAAGGCCACAGACCTGTAATGTTAATTCTATTTCTCTCTCCACAGATTCTGCCTGATCCGAGTATTTCCAGCATTTTATGTTTTCATACTATATAAAATCTGGCAACTCGATTTCACATAGGATGAGTCAAATTTGTTAAAAGACATGAAAAGAGTGATGCAAAATGCAGGCTTGTCAAGTGTCACGAGTAGCAATATGTTTTAATCAGAAAAAATATGAATGATTTCGATGATTATCACTTTAATACAAATAAGGATGGCTACAAATATGACTCATGCTGATCCTGAATGGCATTTCTAATATTAATTGTATCTGAATTAAAACTTTTGTTTAAACTGTTTTGAAAATGTTTCAGTCTGTTGTTGCATTTCTTTGTTCTTTTGTGTTTTATCAACTTTTAACTAATTTATGTTTCCTATTTGACATTTATCTTGTGGAGTCCCCCTTTGTTCTATTTGTTAAACTAGTAATGAAATAACTAGTCATGAAACTGAATGTAATCTTTCTGAATGTTTATTAGAGCTTTTATAAATTTCAGATTTTTTTCAGACTAGTAAAACATGCACACAAAGTGCACTTTTCACTCCATATTCATTGTCAGTATTTGCCCTATTTAAATTATTCAAACAACATAAATATTTAACAGGAGTAAATAATATGTGCTAATTACAGCACACAGTATGTAAAGAAGACTTTGATAAGTCATACTTATGTTCGTTCCCCTGAGCAAATGACGGACTCTCTGGGTAAGTAAACATAATTGCTTGTCCTGATTTCAATTATAGTGTATTTGTGTCCTTTAATATTTAATTGTTCTTTTAAACTTGGGTTGTGTAACACTGCTAAGTTGTCACGTATACCAGCCAAGGTTATGTGACCTGACCTTGTAATTTAATCTTTAAACTTTGGTGCCATTCTGGTGAATCTGTGCCATAGTCCCGCCAAGGCCATATATCGTTCCTGAGGCTCCAATATTGGTCATGTAGTCACAGAGTCATAAGGGCACAGAAGGAGGTCATCCAGCCTTTTGAGCCCATGCTGGCTCCCTGTAAAGCAATCCAGTCAGCCTGATCAAGTCTTTGTACAACTAAACCATCGCTTCCTCACTTTCAATTTCAATCTCATTAAGTTAGAGGCCAACATTCCATTAACCTTTTTGATTACTTTCTGTACCTGTGTATTAGCTTTTAGTGGTCAGAAGGCTATCATCAATTCCATGCACTCTAATTTTTGCTACTAATCTCATGTGTCAAACCTTCTAGCAGTCCATACAGACAACAACAACAACTCGCATTTATGTAGCTCCTTTAAGGTAGTTAAACATTCCAAGGTATGTCATAAGAGCAATATCAAACAAAATTTGACACCAAGTCACATAAGGAGATATTAGGCAACATGGCCAGAAGTTGATCAAAGAGATAGACTTTAAAGAGTATCTTAGAGGAGGAAAGAGAGAGGTGGAGAGGTTTAGGGAGTGAATTCCAGAACTTAGCTAAAAGGCAGAACTGCCAATGGTGGAGTGGTTAAAATTAGGGATGCTGACGGGTCAAGAAACTCCATTGAAACTCTCCTATCCTTCATGCTAGCGATCTCCTCAAAAAAACATTATCACTTCTAAATCATAAGGTTGTGAGTTGAACCTCCACTCCAAAAACTTGAGCACATAATCTAAGCTGTGGTACAGTACATTATTGAAGATTCCAAACCAACACCTTTTCTCCCTGGTCAGATGGATATAAAAAATTCCATGGTACCATTCAAAGGAGAGCAAGGAGCTCTCCAGCGTCCCTGCCCAACATTTATGCCCCAAAAATAAAATCAGGGAATCGTGCAGCATAGAAGGAGCCTGTTGAGTCTGTCATGTCTGTGCCAGCATTCCCTCCAATCTATGCACCAATACACTCTGCATTTTGTCACAGAGCCATTTTGTATTCACACAGCTGCCACTGTTTTATCTTATGGTCTTCAGGCTTGTTAACGTCTATTGTGTGGCACTTTACCAGTTGCCTTCCGAAAATCCTTATGCACAACATCATCTGCACTACCTTCAGCACTTTTTGTTCATCCATCCAGGCAAAGATGATCATATTTGTCATCTAGAGTGTTTGAAAGGGTTTTGGTGGGTAGTAGATAATTACTAAGGCTAACATGCACCCGGAAGGTTCTGCTACAAATAGGACAGGATACTGCAGGCAATTGAATTTTGGATGAGTTGCTGGCTCAGGATTTCCTCTCCTTGTGTTTTCTTTCTGCCTCTAATTTGCTTTTGAAGTAGGTCACACCATTTTTTATTTGGGTGCACTAAGTGGAGAGATCCTGGGCAAGCTTCTCCCAGGACTCAAGGTCAATATCAAAATTCCTAAGTGAAGCCTTCAGAGTGTCCTAGTAGTGCTTTCTTTGACTGCCATGAGAGCGCACCCCAGACTCAAGCTCTCCATAGAAGATTCACTTTGGTAAGCAAGTGTCAGGCATCCTGGCTACATGACCAGCCCAACTCAGTTGTGACTGTCTCAATATGATGTGGATATCTGGTTTGCCAGCTCGGGTGAGCACCTCAGTCTCTGGTATTTTCTCCTGCCAGCTGATCTTCAGAAACTTCGAAAGGCAGCTCAGGTAAGAGTGGTTGAGCTTCTTGGCATGAAGCTGGTACACTAGTCCAAGCCTCGCATGAACAGAACAGAGTGGGCAAGATGATTGCTCTATAGACTTTCAATTTGGTCGGCAGACTTGCACATCCCGATTCCTAGGCTGATGTTCGAAGTCTGCTGAAGCCCACACTTGTTTTGGCAATCCTTGCATGTTTCTCCTCATCAATATAGATAGTTGGGGAGAGTGTGCTGCTGAGACAAGTGAACGTATCCACTGCTGACAGGTTCTGTTCATGGACTGAAACACTGGACTCGAGACAGGATTTTCCTGGAGCAGGCTGGTACATTACTTCAGTTTACTTCAAGCTGATTGTAAGGCTGACATTGTCGCTTGGCATTGGAAAACAAGTCCATGCTATGTTACATGTCAAACTCTGAACCAGCAGCTTGTGCACAGTCATTGGCAAACAGGAAATTCTGTAGTTTGTCTTTGGAGACCGTGGTGTTTTCCTGGAGTAGTCTCAGGTTGAACAGTTTCCTGTCCATGTGATATCTGATCCATCATTTAATTGAAGAACTCAATCAAGGTTTTCAGACGTGATTTGGCTTCAGAAAATTCAAGTTGGCTATCATTTATCAGCCCATGTCCATCAAAGTGATAATTAACTTTGTCATGGATTACAACTTTTAGGTGTTTGTTCAGCATCAATATTATGCTGACTGGCATATCGTTATCTGGTTTCCCTCTCTTTTTATGAACTGGAGAGGGTAACATTTGAAACCCTCTAGTTTTTTTCTATTCTTTCACAGGATGTGGGCATTGATGGCTAGGCCAGCATTTATTCCCCATCTCTAATTACCCTCAAGAAGGTGCTGGTGAGCTGCCTTCTTGAACCACTGCAGTCCATCTGGTGTAGGTACACCCACAGTGTTATTAGGGTGGGAGTTCCAGGACTTTGACTGAGCGACAGTGAAGGAAAAGTGATACAGTTGCAAGTCAGGATGGTGTGTGACTCGGTGGGGAACTTGGAGGTGATGGTATTCCGATGCATCTGTTGCTCATGCCCTCCTAGGTGGCAGAGGTCATGGGTTTGGAAGGTGATGTCGAAGGAGCCTTGTTGAGTTGCTGCAGTGCATCTTGTAGATGGTACACACTGCTGCCACTGTCTGTCTGTGGTGGAGAGAGTGAATGTTAAAGGTGGTGGGTGGGGTGCCAATAAAGTGGGCTGTTTTGTCCTGGATGGGAATGCACTTCCTGAATGTTGTTTCAGCTGCACTCATCCAGGCAAGTGGAGAGTATTCCATCACACTCCTGACTTGTGCCTTGTTAATAGTGGACAGGCTTTAGGGAGTCTGGAGTTGGGTTACTCTCCACAGAATTCGTAGCCTTTCACCTGCTCTTGCAGCCACAGTATTTATGTGGCTGGTCCAGTTCAGCTCCTGGTCAATGGTAACCCCCAGGATATTGATTGTGGGGAATTCAGTGATGGTAATGCTATTGAATGTCAAAGGGAGATGGTTGGATTCTCTCTTGTTGGAGATGGTCATTGCCTGACGAATGTTACTTGCCACTTGTCAGCCCAAGCCTCAATGTTGTCCAGGTCTTGCTGCATATGGCCACAGAGTGCTTCAGTATCTGAGGAGTCATGGATGGTGCTGAACATTGTGCAATCATCAGCAAACATCCCCACTTCTGATCTTATGATGGAGGGAAGGTCATTGATGAAGCAGCAGAAGATTCTTGGGCCTAGGACATGACTCTGCGGAACTCCTGCATTGATGTTCAGGGACTGAACTGATTAACCTCCAACAGCCACAGCCATCTACCTTTGTGCTAGGTCTGACTCCAACTAGTGGAGAGTTTTCCCCCTATTTTCTATTGACTTCAGTTTTACTAGGGCTCCTTGAGGCATACTTGGTCAAATACTACCTTGATGTCAAGAGCAGTGACTCTCACCTCACCTCTTGAGTTCAGCTCTTTTGTGCATGTTTGGACCAAGGCTGTAATGAGGTCAGGAGCTGAGTGGCCCTGGTGAAACACAACCTGAATGTCAGTGAGCAGGTAATTGCTGAGTAAGTGCTGCTTGATAGCACTGTCAATGACACCTTAAATCACTCCTGGTGACTGAGAGTAGACTGATGGGCCAGCATTGGCCGTGTTGGATTTGTCCTGCATTTTGTGGACTGGACATACCTGAGCAATTTCCACATTGCAGGTAGATGCCAATGTAGCTGTACTGGAACAGCTTGGCTAGTAGCACAGCTAGTTCAGGAGCACAAGTCTTCAGACATCTGGTATGACCCCCTATCCCGACAATTATGGCCAAAGCCTCTGCTATTTCCCCTCTTAATTCCTTAGGATGCATCCGAACTGGATCAGGTGACTTTTCTCCCCTGACCGCTGCCACCCAGTAAGTACTTCCTCCTGAGTTATTTCTAGCCATTCAATTTTTCTATCCCTTGCTCCTCTGCTGTGACACTGGCAGCTTTCTCTTCTTTAGAGAAGACCGATACAGGCACTCATTTAATACCTCAGCCATACCTTCTGCCTTGATGCACAAGAAGTTATTTTTCAGTTCCTAGTTTCAGTTCCCACTCTTCCTTTCGATATCTTTTTAGTTTTATTTACTTCAGTGTTCACTTTTATGTCATCCGCTAATCTCTGCTCATAGGCTCGCTTTGCCCCTCATTTCCTTGCTCAGTTCTCTGCACTTTTTATATTCTGCTTGATTCTCTACTGTGTTATGAGCCTGACATTTATCATAAGCCTCCTTTTCAGCACCTGCTTTATTTTGCTTTAGTAATAACCAGACAATCTGTTTTTAGTCACAAAACAAAAACAAAAATACCTGGGAAAACTCAGCAGGTCTGGCAGCATCAGCGGAGAGGAACACAGTTAATGTTTCGAGTCCGAATGACCCTTCAACAGAACTAAGTAAAAATAGAATAGAGGTGAAATATAAGCTAGTTTAAGGGGGGGTGGGACAAGTAGAGCTGGATAGATGGCCAGTGATAGGTGGAGATAACCAAAAGATGTCACAGACAAAAGGACAAAGAGGTGTTGAAGGTGGTGATATTATCTGAGGAATGTGCTAATTAAGGGTAGAAAGCAAGTCAAGCAAGGTACAGATAGCCCTAGTGGGGGGTGGTGTGGGGTGAAGGAATCAAAAAAGGCTAAAAGATAGAGATAAAACAATGGATAGAAATACATTTAAAAATAACGGAAGTAGATGGGAAAAGAAAAAACTATATAAATTATTGGAAAAAAAAGGGCAGGGGGATCGGAAAGGGGGTGGGGATGGAGGAGAGAGTTCATGATCTAAAATTGTTGAACTCAATGTTCAATCCGGAAGGCTGTAAAGTGCCTAGTCGGAAGATGAGGTGCTGTTCCTCCAGTTTGCGTTGAGCTTCACTGGAACAATGCAGCAAGCCAAGGACGGACATGTGGGCATGAGAGCAGGGTGGAGTGTTGAAATGGCAAGCGACAGGGAGGTCTGGGTAATGCTTGCGGACAGACCGAAGGTGTTCTGCAAAGCGGTCATCCAGTCTGCATTTGGTGTCTCCAATGTAGAGGAAACCGCATTGGGAGCAACGAACGCAGTAGACTAAATTGAGGGAAGTGCAAGTCAAATGCTGCTTCACTTGAAAGGAGTGTTTGGGCCCTTGGACGGTGAGGAGAGGGGAAGTAAAGGGGCAGGTGTTGCACCTTCTGCGGTTGCATGGGAAGGTGCCGTGGGAGGGGATTGAGGTGTAGGGGGTGATGGAGGAGTGGACCAGGGTGTCCCGGAGGGAACGATCCCTGTGGAATGCCGCTGGGGGGGTGAAGGGAAGATGTGTTTGGTGGTGGCATCATGCTGGAGTAGGCGGAAATGGCGGAGGATGATTCCATGCAACCGCAGAAGGTGCAACACCTGCTCCTTTACTTCCCCTCTCCTCACCGTCCAAGGGCCCAAACACTCCTTTCAAGTGAAGCAGCATTTGACTTGCACTTCCCTCAATTTAGTCTACTGCATTCGTTGCTCCCAATGCGGTTTCCTCTACATTGGAGACACCAAACGCAGACTGGGTGACCGCTTTGCAGATCACCTTTGGTCTGTCCGCAAGCATTACCCAGACCTCCCTGTCGCTTGTCATTTCAACACTCCACCCTGCTCTCATGCCCACATGTCCGTCCTTGGCTTGCTGCATTGTTCCAGTGAAGTTCAACGCAAACTGGAGGAACAGCACCTCATCTTCCGACTAGGCACTTTACAGCCTTCCGGACTGAACATTGAGTTCAACAATTTTAGATCATGAACTCTCTCCTCCATCCCCACCCCCTTTCCGATTCTCCCCGCCCTTTTTTTTCCAATAATTTATATAGATTTTTCTTTTCCCACCTACTTCCATTATTTTTAAATGTATTTTCATCCATTGTTTTATCTCTACCTTTTAGCCTTTTTTGATTCCTTCACCCCACCCCACACCCACTAGGGCTATCTGTACCTTGCTTGTCCTGCTTTCTACCTTTAATTAGCACATTCCTCAGATAATATCACCACCTTCAACACCTCTTTGTCCTCTTGTCCGTGACATCTTTTGGTTATCTCCACCTATCACTGGCCCTCTATCCAGCTCTATTTGTCCCACTCCCCCTTAAACCAGCTTATATTTCACCTCTCTTCTATTTTTACTTAGTTCTGTTGAAGGGTCATTCGGACTGGAAACGTTAACTGTGTTCCTCTCCGCAGATGCTGCCAGACCTGCTGAGTTTTTCCAGGTATTTTTGTTTTTGTTTTGGATTTCCAGCATCTGCAGTTTTTTGCTTTTATCAATCTGTTTTTAGTGATGTTTCTTTGGGGATGAATATTGTCCAGGATACTGGAGAGAACTCCCCTGCTCTTCTTGAACAAGTGTATGGAATCTTTTTCATTCATTTGACGGGGCAGAGAAGACTCTTAGTGTAAATGCTACACTTAGTACATCACAATTCTCATGAATGTAATGCCATTATTTGATTGCACCGCTGAAATATAATGCGATTTAAATATACCATATAAAATATTATAAAAGTTAGTTCAAATAAAACTCCAGGTAAACCTCATAAATACTTGAAATCTGGGCACGTTAATGCCATTGGTTATAAACTGAGAGAACCTGCTTCCCATTGGTTGGCTGTGTGAACGGGCCGACCACTTTACTGGAAGCTTACTGGTTAATAACTCCACCGCAATCACTCATTGGCTTCCCTCTCCTGTACATGGATTGGCTGGTGTATTTCGCTAACCCCCGCTCCTGATTGGTCAGCTTCACCTGGCCTGTTGCTATGACACGGGGTGGGTGTCACCCTCCTGAGGCTCGGTGTGCGGCAGTCGAACGGGGTCGTGTTGTTTGGTTCCGCGCGCCCCCTCCCCACCCCCCCACCTCCCACCCTCCACTCCCGGTACCGCCTCGGCAGGTTTTTTCGGTCGCCGCTTGTTGCCTTTTTGGGACAGCGCTTGTGTTTCGGGGCCGTTCGCGATGGCGATGCTGGCGGAGCATCAGTTCAAGCAGCTCCCGGCGGACAAGCAGATCGACACCAGGGCTTTCCTGGACAGCGTGTCTTACCTACCGCCCTTTTTCGGTGAGTGAGTGAGGGAGGGAGGGAGTGAGGGAGAGAGAGTGAGGGAGAGGGAGCCGGGAGCAGTCGATCGGCCTTGGCTGTCACCACCGGAGAAATGCAGGGACTCCCGAGTCCGAGGTAAATAGGAGGGGAGATCCTCCTGCATCTCGGACAGGGGCAAACCTGAAAACTAACAAAGTATTAAAGAGAGGGTAAGTGAGGAGGGGGAGGCGGGGCTGGCGGGAAGGGGCATTGGGGTGTTTGGGTGAGGTTGGCGGGAAGGGGCATTGGGGTGTTTGGGTGAGGTTGGCGGGAAGGGGCATTGGGGTATTGGGGGGGTTGGCGGGAAGGGGCATTGGGGTGTTTGGGGGAGGTTGGCGGGAAGGGGCATTGGGGTGTTTGGGGGAGGTTGGTGGGATGGGGTATTTGGGGGGGGTTGGTGGGATGGGGTATTTGGGGGGGGTTGGTGGGATGGGGTATTTGGGGGGGGGTTGGTGGGATGGGGTATTTGGGGGGGGGGGTTGGTGGGATGGGGTATTTGGGGGGGGGGGTTGGTGGGATGGGGTATTTGGGGGGGGGGTTGGTGGGATGGGGTATTTGGGGGGGGGGTTGGTGGGATGGGGTATTTGGGGGGGGGGGTTGGTGGGATGGGGTATTTGGGGGGGGGGTTGGTGGGATGGGGTATTTGGGGGGGGGGTTGGTGGGATGGGGTATTTGGGGGGGGTTGGTGGGATGGGGTATTTGGGGGGGGTTGGTGGGATGGGGTATTTGGGGGGGGTTGGTGGGATGGGGTATTTGGGGGGGGTTGGGATGGGGTATTTGGGGGGGGTTGGTGGGATGGGGTATTTGGGGGGGGGTTGGTGGGATGGGGTATTTGGGGGGGGCGGTTGGTGGGATGGGGTATTTGGGGGCGGGGGGTTGGTGGGATGGGGTATTTGGGGGGGGATTGGTGGGATGGGGTATTTGGGGGGGGGGTTGGTGGGATGGGGTATTTGGGGGGGGGCGGTTGGTGGGATGGGGTATTGGGGGGGTTGGTGGGATGGGGTATTGGGGGGGTTGGCAGGAAGGGGCATTGGGGTGTTTGGGGGAGGTTGGCGGGAAGGGGCATTGAGGTGTTTGGGGGTGGTTGGGAAAGGGCATTGGGGTGTCAGGTTCTCATCTGAAGCTGTAACACATGAAAAATACTGAAGTCTGGGCTGGAAGGTTGGGCATGTGTCTGGGTGTTGACTTCAGCTGAGATTCATATTGATTACGTTGACATGTTTTTTTTTAGTTTTGAGCTGAACAAAGAATCGGTTTTCCCCTTCGAATCTCACGCTGCAATTTTTGCTCCCTTTGCTTCGAAAGCTCTGAAACTAGAGGCTTTTATTCACCGCTTTACTTCGCCTAGATTGGACGCACCAAAACTGTCCCAAGGTTGCAAATGCACTATCAGGGTTTCCACTGCGATACCCAAAGCAGAGAGCTCCTCTTCCTATTTGTGGTTTGCCAAGGTTGGCCTCAGCCTCCCGGGATAGTGGGGATGAAAATCTGCCGCACTTTTTCCCCTCCCTGTTTGAAAGATGGTGTCAGGTGAGTGTAGATGAGGAGCTGGCCTGTGATTGAATACCTTGCAAATACTCAACCTGCATGGTTTCACCCATGAACACCTACCACTTGGATGAGGGTGACAAGTAATGTGAGTTGTAATCCAACAAGATCTTGAATGCCTGCAGTACAGGAAGGGAGGAAAAATTGATGATGGATGAATCTGAAACCAGGGGAAGCTCGTTTTGTTTTTCCTTACTGTCGGGAGCAGTCTCGATGTACTGTATCAAGGTGAACCTGTGGACGCATTCACCTGTTTTGAATACTATAGCAAAGGTTTTAAAGAGGGCAGGACATTGAGGTATGATGTGCAAGATTTAGTTGTAAGGGAGAAAATGTATCTCTTTTTTTGATAGAGATCAATAGATTTGGTTGTGATAACCTAGTGGACAACTAACTTTTTTTAAAAAAAAGAATTGCGTAACTCTAGAGAGCTGAAAGTTGAGAGGCACCAATTTAATTGGGGAACCATTTAAAAAATGAAGCTAGTCGATGGGATATTCCTGCCTGAGTTATTTTGTTTAGGCTGAGTGTGTGCTATTCAGCATTTATTATTGTCACTCAGAAATTACACAATTGGTAAGCTGAAAACAATTTGTTTAGTTCCTTTGTTGTAGTCCCAAGGCACTTTAGAAGTGCGGGGGTGATTTTTTGCAGTAACAAAGCCTGAATGAACAGTTAAAGGGCCAGCTCTTTTAATAATCTATACATAATTTTTTTAAATCCTCAGAGGTAAAGGAGGGGGTGGGGTGGAAAACATGACCAAAAACTTGATCAGAGATTAGTTTTAAGAAAGGCATTAGACGGAGAGACAAAGGACTTTACAGAAATGATTCCAGAGCATGGCAACTAGTTGACTGATGGCATTATCCCCAGTAAACAGAGCGTGGATGCAAAAGAGGCCAGAATCAAGATTAGTGTTTGGCAAGAAGAAGATTCTTAGGGCTGCAAGAGGTTACAGAGATCAGGGTGGGGGGGTGGGACATTGAAGAGATTTAAGCAAAGGAGGATAAATTTAATTTTGAGATGCTGGGAGACGACGACCCAGAGTGAGTGAGGAGAAGGGTGATGAATGAGCAGGACTTCCTGTTAGGACAGGGGCAGTAGAGACAGGAGCCAAGGATAGATCATTGGGGCAGTCAGGAAAGAACAGTGTCGGGGCATGGACTTGATAAGCTTAATGGTCTCCTGTGTGGTATTGACTTTTGAGTCTAAGTCATTGCTGGAGATATTCTATCTATGATCAAATAGGTAAGAGTCAAACCCAACAACGGCCATCCCACTGAGTTGGACAATGGAGGAGGCTGGTGTGACCACTGTTAAACCTACAGTCCACAGCCCAGATTACTCTTGTTTTACTGGAACGTTAACTGTTGCTTATTAAGTATTATGAATCTAAAAAAAAAGCAGTAAATTCTGCCTGATGTTTTATGATTCACTAAGTACTTTGTGTCACGCCGTTCCTTCACTGTCACTGAGTCAAAATCCTAGAACTCCCTTCTTAATAGCACTGTGGGTGTACCTACACCACATGGACTGCAGTGGTTCAAAAAGGCAGCTCACCACCACCTTCTCAAGGGCAGTTAGGGATGGGCAATGAATGCTGGTCCAGCCAGTGAAGCCCACATCCCATGAATGAACAAAAATAAATGCTTTCAAATAAGTAGCATTCTTCCTGTTGCACCATCTCATGTTTGTTCTCTCTTTTCACCTTGCAACCATTAATGATCAATTTGCAGGGGTTTCTAGTTAAGCGTATTCTTCAACCAATTGATAAAGGTAAATTGGGCCATGCAGAACCCATCAAGAGGTTCCCAGGTTTTACTTTTAGTCTGTAGAATTTACTTCATGGAGGCAATGCTCCGATCTGCAGCAAAAGGGTACTCTGGCTTAATGGGTAAAGGCAATGGTGTCGTGTGCCACTAGGAGTACAGGACAGATGGTCCATGCATGACTTTTTGAACTATGCCGCATTGGAACACTACGGTGAATATCTGAGAAGGGAAAATCAGTGGCTCTAGCTTCTGTGGACAAGCAGAAGCCCTGGTAGGAAAATGTGCATGCCTGGCGAACTGGTTCGGGCTCAGCTGTAATGCCTTCCATGTTAAGTAGTCTGCAGGTGTTTGCAGCCTAAACTCATGGGTGAATCTGCCCACTGGGATAAAATACTGAGACTGGCACATCTGTAGAAATGCACCGCAGCAAAAGTGAATGATTTTAGGAGAGAAAACTGGCGGATGGGAGAGGAGATTCTAACCTATTGTGTTCTCAATGTAAAGAATAAAAAATAACTGGCAGTGACTTTCAGACAGTAACTCAATCCATAGCTCTGCTGATTTGTAAACCACTTGAGCTCAACTTCTTTGGCTTATGCTTCCATCAGAATTGTTTGATTTGAATTACTGCTTGACAAGCCTCAAGCTCTCATCTATTATCTTTTATGAATTATTCAAGGTGAGTTGCAGCACTATGACAATACAGATTTCCCAAGTCTCCCGTGTTGGATATACAACCTGTTTTCTGATGTTTGCAATAAGTCCAGTCAGCAAGAATGAGAAGTGAGTTTTTAAAAATGAACTCTTTTTGGCTTAGTTGCGAATTATCCAAGTTGAAAATGGAGCTGTGCGAACCAGAAGCCGGTAGAGCTACTGCAAGTGACATGTAACAGCTGCCACACCTGTTTTACTATGAAGTGACTCCTACTGGAAAACATGTCTGTGTGTGTATTTTCTAATGAGGGAAGAATTAGGTTAGAATGAAATGCCCCAGTTAATGACTAGCCTATCAGTGCTCAACTTCGGGAGTCAAAACAGCAAGTTGCAGAGGATAGCCAGCAATTATAAACTGTAACAATGGTGCCTTCAGGATGGGAAAAATGAGGATGGCTGCAATTTGAGCTTTCCTGGGACTTGGTTCTGATTCAACAGTGATCCTACTTTCAAAATGAGTATAGATACAGGAACTTATCGTTTCAGTATTGCTGAGGCTGCTGGTGCTTCCCACACTTGAGATTTCTGCCATCGTACACAATGTTTTGGTTTTTATGCTCCTCCTCAAGCTGTAACAGTTCCCTTTGTGCTGGACCTGCTCTAGTTAGACTACAGGGCAAATTTGGCAATGGCAGAAACATACATATAATTAATTGCATATGTACATTTGCAACTTTCGCTCTGGTGGCATTACGGACTGGCAGGGGCCATCAGATCTATCCCTACATCCTCAAGTGTTTCACCTTTGGCAGTAGCCCATTAACATTCTTCTCCCTCTCCTCTCCGCCCACCCTACCACTCCCCCCAACTTAATTTATGTTGCGTCCTGTGGAATATGTGACTAATGCTGGTATGCAGTTCCACAGGTCACCACCCAATACCTAACTCATTCTTCATGTGCGATATAAGTGGCATCATAGGTTGTCTGATCCGGTACTAATGCATGCATGTTTCCACCCAGTGGATCACTGAATAATGATTGGGACTGGAACTCTATCTCTTCATCTCCCAGCCCAGGGCAGTTGAGGCAGGTTGCAATGTGGCTTCCACTGTCCTGAACAAAATCAACATAGATTTAAGGTCAGAATTTGAAGCCAGTTCTAACTGTATTGTCAGCATTAATCTAGATTTGGCAGGGAGGGAGAGAATAAAATACCTAAACAACTTTAACAAAATGCATAATGTTTGAGTACACAGGCAAGCAGATCATGTGCAGAAAAACACAGGTGCTGATTTGGCCTGTTCTTTTGCAATAGAAACTTACACAGAAGAAGACCATTCATCCCATTGGGCCTGTGCTGGCTCTTTGAGCTATTCAGTTAATCTGACTCCCCTCGACTTTTCACCATAATCCTACAATTGTTCCTTTTCAAGTAATATGTAAATAATTAAATGTTAGAATTAGAAACAAGTGTCCACAACCAGCTTTGCAGAGCAGACGTGAGCTTAACTCGAGCAGGAGGATCGGAAGAGAATGATGTGTTAGCTTGAAGCAGAATGAAGGAGGACTCAGGGAACAGAGCACAGATAGCATGACAATCCATCTAATTTACCATAATGGTTAGTCATTTAATGGCAGCATTGGGGAAATCTTAGTCTATTCTCAAATTGGGGGCAAGCCTGAAATACTGGTGTATTTCAGTGTGGGTTGTTAGAGACCTTTAGTGTTTAAAGAGAAACTTGAACACCCAGTTATTAACTGAAAGAGATTATGCAATAAGATTCCACGGGTTTCAAACAAGTTAATTTTACTAAACAAAAAACAAGTAAGGCAAACACCACTAAATAAGCACAGTCTTAAGGAACACTTGTACTTTGCATTGGAAAGCATAATAGAACAACATCTCAGATTTTAGCCTAGAATTCTCAACTGAACCTTCCCTTTTCCCTTATGACTTCCCCAGAGTGTCTTTGGCTATTTATCAGGCTCTTGAAGGTCCCTTCACTTCCTGGGGACCAAACCAAAGTGCCACGGCTCTCAGGAATTCTTGATGGTCCTGCTATCCTCTGAGGTATGAGCACTCTTGGGGTTCTTCCACTAGCCTCCTGCTAAATGACCCTGTGCCACTCCTTAAACACCTCACAGTTGTGGACACTCCAGCTGAAACATGGACTGCACTGCACTCTGGCTTAGTGCTCCACTTCAGAAATACCCTTGACATCTAATAGCCCTTTTGCTTCAGGCCTACAGCTGCTTTTCAGCTCTTAGCAGAGTCTCCGTTTCTCTGCCTGCTGAACTTGGGGCTCAGACCCACCAATTTGAGTGCTTTCAGCTCCAACCTCAAAGATGTCCTGGAAAAATCCCACAGACAACTTCCCAGAATTCCAACCAAGGCTCCTTCTTGAATCATTCATCTTCATGGCAGCAGAAGTTAGTCGAGATGTTTGATTAGATATTTACAATAATTAACCTTTTGGCTTCAAAACCAAATTACTTCACCCTGAAATCTGCATGAATAATTTAAATTTCTAAAGAAGTCAGGATAGTTCTCCTAGACTTACTGTCTGCAGTTCTCCAGCTAAATGAAGGCCACCTGCTATTTCATTGCTTTCATCCTCCTAACTCTGACTTTATAAATACACATGACTTGTGTCCTGGCAATTTCTAAAGTCCAGCATTTTAATTACCTTACCTGTACAAATTTAATCTTTCCAAAACAAAAATTTACCTCTAAAATATTAATATGTACTATGAAACTAGATGATTATGACAGGGTTTGTCCACCACTAAATCTCATTAATTTGAGTTTATACTGCCCAAACCAACTAATGCAGAGGTTGCATCTTGCCATACCTGCCAATTATAATACTCTTCAGTAATTGGGATTCTATTTAGATAAAATGCAGGAAAATTTCTTGCATTTGGTGAATCCAGGAAAAAAGCAGCCCAAGCTGTATTCTCCTCGGATAACTGGCAATAATGTAGCAGCAGACACTTTACGAAACACTGGTGCAGAACTTTTATCTTGTTGAACTATACAATGTTGTTCTTTTTTTTCTGATCAGTGTAAAGCACATTAACACTAGAGAATGAAGCACTTTCCATTTCAGTAACCTGGTATCCACATCAAGCAACCCAATTAGATATAGTAGCACAGTTTGATGCAGAGCAAAGTTACTATGCTGACCCCCACTTGCCTCAACTCTACATCAGAAGAGTTCTCCCTTTACTCTGATGTCATTAGAGACAGCCAAATTTCACTTAATGGTGAAACTTTACAGCTTGCAGACAGCAATTATGAGAGAGGCAGTGGGTTTGTGAAATATTCCACTGATTATCTTACTTGCAAAGGGGTTGCTGAGCCAAAGGGCAGCCATTTCCAATCTTTAATCATCTGCGTTACAGTTTTGGTTTGTACCTCCCCTGTTAAGCAAGTGGAGGATGTACCAGGCTGCAGAAAAAGAGAAGTTTTTTTTTATCCATTTGGCAGAAATAGGTGTGTGTTCCAGTGAGCCTTGCGTTTACATTGGTCCACCTCTGTATTGCTGTCTATGTTTAAACCTGGCTCAGGAGTGGTTTCTATTCAACAGGCACCATTTTACAGCATAGAATTTTCCACATTTGTACAGGCTGAGATTTAGATTTTAGCAGGGGGCATATCTTGTTTATCCAAAAATATAAATAAGAAAGGTGAGCCAGCTGGTAAAGAAGTGCCATTGAGACGAGGATGGTCTCCAATTCAGTTCTGGGTTTATCCTGGATTTGTCCTCTTCTCTGCCAGGATGAGCTACACCTTTATGCAGAGTTCCTGTTTTTGATTGTTTTCAAGTAACTCCCTGATGGGAAGCGCCCATTAGATAAGGACCAGACTGGACTCTGATGTTACATTGTCCACGACTGACTGGCCTGCAGTTTGCTTGCTGTTTAGGTTATACCCATTTTAAAAATCTTATTTGGGTGAAGAGCCAATAAGTTACTTGTTTCCGTGGGAAAGGAGAGGGGGAATTGATGAAGGAATTAAAAAAAAAGAATTGTCTGTTGACTTTTCACAAGGCTGTCCCAGCTCTTTCTGTTCCCTTGTCACCTTGTGATTTCACCAAAAGCACCAACATTTACAATTTCACAAAGGCCAGCTATCCTTCAGTTCTTTGTCCACATGACCTTTTTTTGCAACATGTGGCTATCGATTGTGGGCTGTATCACATGCAGGCCTCCACCTTTTTTTTAACCTGATGCCCACGTGCATGCACTTTATAGCAAGCGTTACTGGCTAGTAGTGATCAGATGCAAGATCCATGGCTGCTTTTCTTCTTCTCGTTTTTCTAAGCTGGACAATTGAAGCAAATTTGCCATACCCATTCAGTGCACTTGCCTACTGAGCATTTAGTAGAACCTCCAGATCTATCTACTTCAGTGAAAAGCAATTTTAATTGCTGGATTATGCATCATATGCGAAACTGATAATTGGTGTCTCCATGAGAGAAATAAGTAGACAATTAGAACTATCATGACAAAATTAAAATAGTTTCTGTAATACTAATGTCAGGGCATGATGTCAACTTAACATACACTGAACTGGTGAAGTTATGTTCTGTAAAATTTGTACTGTGAGCTCACTGATTTTATTTTAATTGTGCTTATTTATAGGAATCTGTTATCCTACATCTGGAAAATTGTTTTTGTTTTGGATTTCCAGCATTCGCAGTTTTTTGCTTTTATCCTACATCTGGACTTGTGCTTCCAAGATCCTATATGTCTAGGTGTCAGTTAGGGTATTACTTTTTTTTCTTTCACAGGCAAGGACTGATTTGTTGCCCATTCCTAATTGTGCTTGAGAAAGTGGTGGTGAGCCACTTTGAACAGCTGCAATCCATCTGGCGCAGGTACATCCATAACTGTTGTTAGGAATGTTGCCTCCCATCATTGCCATTTGCTATGGCTTGCACTAAAGTAGTTCTTTTCACAATCATGTGGGTTTTTAAGTCTCAAGCTTACTATTGCCTTTTGCGACTTTCCAATTTATCTCCTCTTGGCTGTGAATTAGTTGGTAGCATTTTGCCTCTGAGTCAAAGAGTTGTAGATTCAAATTCTGCTTCAGAGACCAAGTGTTAAAATCTAGCTGACACTCCAGGAAATGCTGTAATGTTGGAGAAGCTGACTTTTGGATAAGATGTTAACTAGGGCACCTCTGGTTTCTTGAGTGAACGAGGAAAAGTGTGGGAGTTCTCCCTGGTGCCCTGACCAATATTTATTTATCTCTGAATCAACATCACAAAAACTGATTATCTGGTCATTATCACATTGTTCTGCACAGATTAACTAATCTGTTTCCTACAGTACGACAGTGACTACACTTCATAAATATCTAATTGGTTGTAAAGTGCTTTCGGATGGCATTATATAAATGTGAGTTTTTCTTTATCTTTCACTCCTTTTGAATCTTGTTGATGACCTGCACTGTGCACTTTGGTCCTTCACCTTGACTTAAAAAAAAGTTCTTTGGCACTGACGTTTCCAGGCTGGTGGATGATGAGTTGTATTGGTGTCTGCCTTTTCAGAAAAGAACCCTAGTTCCAGCCCAGCCATCTCCTGTTCTGATTTGCTCCTTTACCTGCAGCAGTTTCATAGGCTTTGGGTGCTAACTGGTTCCCATTTAAATGGCTATTTTCTATGTGGCTGTCTATCAATTGGACAGTTCATGTTTTGCACTCGCTTCAGAATTAAGGAAGAGAGCCAAACTGGTAATGACTGAAATTCCTGGCTGTTTGCAGTTTGTTTTCTAGTTCAGAGCCCTGAATCTATTTGGAGTAATTATCCCGGGACTGCTGTTGAGGACATTGAGTGACTCAGCACCCGGGGGGGAAAATCCTTCCTGATTTTATATAATTCAGTAAATATCCCATTTCTTACCCACTGAGACATTGTACAAACTTGAATTGACTTGAGGAAAATTAGACCAGAGGGGTTATCTGAATCATATAACAGGTGCTACAATAGTGTCAGTTCATTGATTTATATTATTTGTTACCATGGAAGCCTGTTTTGTATTTACGGCAATATGGTAGGAACATTTAGAGCTTATTGAATGGCCAGGGATAAAATCTTTCCATTGGCAAAATGCCAGATACTAGATAAGCATTTAGTAGATTAGTGCAGGATACAAAATTTGAAGGGATATGTATCTTACTAAATTACCCTGAACAGTTGTTCCTCACTGACACCTTTTATTATTTTAATTTGTACTTCAACGCTGCCTGTTGTATCCCTTGTGACTCAGAGTAAGCTGAGCCATATGGAGCAGGGTGCTTCTGATCACTGGTCTATATCCTGGTGGCATTGTTGCAATTGACCTCATTGCTCTTGGTCTGGGAGGCTGTGGGAGGACTGTCCCCTTCTCTGATTGTTACACCGCAACCCTTATCGGAAGTGTGCGTAAATGAACATTGGGTGAGGCCAGGATTGGACTTTACCCTCGGCAGTTTATTTAACAGCTGGCTGAGCTTGCATATAATGAAAGGCCTCTTGAGCAAGGTAACAGAGGAGCTCAAATGAAGAATTGGATAACGTATTAGAGGGAACTCATGGAATCATAAACCAGCATAAGCCGTTGCCATCAGGGGAGGAGAGGAAACAACCAGAAAAAAATTAACATTATTACAGAAAATACCTCTGAGTAGACGTGACTTTTTAATGTGGTGTACACTTGATGGATAGTGACACATTGATGGTCGTAGCTAACATCATTAGAGTGTTATAGTACAAGCTTGCCTCCGCACATTTGTCTCTTACTTTGGTCACTTAGTTGTTCTCCTCTACACTCCTGCATGTGCAAAATGTATAAACACAAAAATTCACTAAAAAATGTTGACTCAACCTGCATTCTAGCACAGGAAGTTTCTGGTTATTTTGTTACAGCTTCATTGATGGTTTCCTTTCCAGTGTGCAGTATAAAGCTTTCCATTTCAATCAATTAATTATCACCTGCAGTATCTTCCAGTGCTGAGACTAGTGAACCTATAAAGAACAATCAGGCAGACCTTTCCATCTCACTCAAGAGCTGGGGTTACACTCTCTTGACTTTCTAGTAACACGAGACCTCTATTCACACAATGTGCTATTGTATTTTATTGGTCAGCGGCAGCACTGTACTTTAAAGGGAGAATCAGCCTTTTGTTGGTTTAAATAAAGGCTACATTATTAACTGTTCTGGTTTGGATTGTATGTGCTTTTTGTTTTTAAACTTGAATCTTCAGGACTTTTTCTTTTGTTCTCCATAACCAGGCCATTTCTGGATGGAGAGAAGGGGGTGGATTTTTCCATGGAGTTTTAACATCAGTTGATCCTAAGTCACATTCTGCCCACTGGAATTGAAATGACATTTTAAGAGAATTGACCAAAGTGAGAAGTAGGTTTTTCTTTCATTTTAAAAGAAAAAGCCCCAATGGTTTAATTGCAATTGCACTACCATTGAGCCACACTAATCACAGAAATTACAAATTATGAATTTTGCAGTCTGTGCTGAGATAGTTTGGGTGGTGATGGAGATGTATAGTCAAGCTCTATGCTCCTGGGATGATGTGAAAATTAAGCCATGGTTTCTATTCTAGAAGGCCTGCAAAGGAAAAGACTTGCGTGGATAAAGCATCTTATTGCTTCTCAACATCTCCAGGTGCCACAACAGTCAGCTTTATGATGTAAACTATACCAAATTGCTAGTAGAACAATAGCATGAGAATCTGGAAGTAAGCTGGGAGTATTTTCCCTCTTTGGCTCCCCTCTGCTAAAGGTGCTGATTTATGCTGGGGTATAGTCCCACCAGCAACCAGGACTGAGATGTGGAGAAATTACTTCACTCAAAGGGTTGTGAATCTTTGGAATTTTCTATCCCAGGGGCTGTGGATGCTCCATTGTTAAATATATTTAAGGCTAGGATAAATAGATAGAGAGCCCAGGAAATTAAGGGATATGAGGAGTGGGCGGGAAAGGAGAGTTGAAGCCCAAGATCAGTCATGATCGTATTGAATGGACACAGGCTCGATGGACTGTGTGGTCTGCTCCTGCTCTGATTTCTTGTGTTCTTAACTCTACTAAATAGGTAATTATTTATGCGTAAGCCCAAACAATATGTCCAGTTTGTAATGCCACTACCTAGGGAAATTCTAAATGCTTTCATCATTACTTCAACTAAAATTCACACATCCGGGTTGAATCTGGGACCTTTGTGCTAAATTTGTCCACTGGGCCATCCAGGAAGAATTCTATTTTGATTTTTGTATCCAGAACTTTTTTTGCTGATCTGAGCATTCATTCTGATACACTGGAAAATCTATGGGTAAGTTGAAAGCAAAATAGTTCATCTTGTCATTTGATCGGAATGTTTTACCTCTGTGTGTTTTATGCAGAGTTCCATTATAGCCTAGGCTTTGGAACATGGGCAATGGGAGCAGGCGTAGGCCATTTGGCCCCGTGGGCTTGCTCTGCAATTCAACTAAATCATGGCTGACCTTCGCCCTCTATGCCTTTTTTTTTGTACTATCCCCATATCCCTTGATATCTTTAATACCTAGAAATCTGTCAGCCTGCCTTGAATACGCTCAGTGACTGAGCCTCCACAGCCTTCTGGGGTAGAGATTTTCAAAGATTTGCCACCCTCTGAAGAAATTCCTCCTCACCTCAGCCCTAAATGGTCTACCCCTTATTCTAAGACTCTGTCCCCTGGTTCTAGCCCCCACCCCCAAACTGGGGAAACCCCTTTCCTGTATCTACCTTGACAAACCCTGTAAGAATTTTGTATGCTTCAATGAGATCACCACTCATTCTAAACTCTAGAGAATATAGGCTCCAGGCCCAGTCTCCTGAATCTCTCTTCTTAAGACAGTCCTGCCATCCCAGGGATCAGTCTGATGAACCCTTGTTGCACACCCTCTGGTAAATATATCCTTCCTTGTGTAAGGAGACCAAAACTACACGCACTACTCTAGGTGTGGACTCACCAAGGCTCTATACAGTTGCAGCAAGACTTCTTTATTCCTGCACTCAAATCCCCTTGCAACAAAGGCCAACGTACCATTTGCCTTCTTAATTGCTTGCTGCACCTGCATGTTAGCTTTCAGTGACTTATAAACAAGGACACCCAGGCCCTTTGGATGTCTCACCATTTAAGAAATACTCTGCATTTTACCTACCAAAGTGGATAACTTCATATTTTCCATATTATATTCCATTTGCCATGTTCTTGCTCACTCAGCCTGTCTAAATCCCCTTGAAGCCTCTTTGCATCTTCCTCACAACTCAGATTCCCAGCTAGTTTTGTCATCAGCAAACTTCAAAATATTACATTTGGTCCCCACATCCAAATTATTTGACAAAGACAGGAATAGCTGGGGCCTAAGCACTGATCCTTGTGGTATCCCACTAGTCACAGCCTGCCAACCTGAGAATGACCTGCTTATTCTTACTGTCTCTATTTTTTTGTCTTTTATCCAATGCTCAAACCATGCTAGTGTATTGCCCCTAATCCTATGTGCTCGAATCTTGCTTAACTAACCTGTGTGGGACCTTATCAAAAACCTTCTGAAAACCAAATACACCACATTCACTGGTTCCCCCTTATCTATTCTGCTATTTACATCTTCAAAAATGTTGTCAAACGTAATTTCCCTTTCACAAATCCAAGTTGACTCTGCCCAATCCTAACATTATTTTCTAGTCCTGGTTATCACCTCCTTTATAATAGACTCTAACATGTCTGTAGTTCCCTGTTTTCTCTCTCACCCTCCTTTCTTAAATAGTGGGGTTACGTTTGCAATTTTCCAATCTGCAGGGGCCACTCCAGAACCTGTAGAATTTTAGAAGATGAACACCAACGCATCCACTATCTCTATAGCCACCTCTTTCAACACTCAGGGATGTAGATCATCAGGTCCCTTGCCCTCACCCTCAACATTGGACCTTTGGTAGCCCTAAAACTGTACTCCAGCAAGTTACAACTTTTGGGAGAATGGGGCTGGAGGGCAGAAAATTAGAAATGGAGAAATGTTTTTTCAAAATTGGTTCATTTTTATTTCCATTAACTATTCATGGATAAAATACATTTGCTTAACTGTCTTCTATTCCGTAATTCTCAAATATAAAATGAGGCAATTTGTTTTCTTATTCTGTTTTGCTGTCCCTATTTTGTGCATTTTTTATGTTACAATACCCCTTTGTCTCCAAATCTGTCTCTGTTATTCTGTGTGTTTCATTTGCTTTTGTGTTTTTTTGGTAACTTGTGTCTGGCACTTTCTGTCCCATTTCTCTTCTCTTTCATTAAGTGCTTCCTCCTCCTTGTTCCTCACATACTTTTCCTCCTTTCATCTGTCATGGAGACCCTTATTCCCTTTTTTATTACTGGAACACTCCTACCCACTGGCTTTCATGCTGATTTAAGCAATCAGTTAGCTAGATGGGGAGCATGAAGTGTTAGGGGTGTACCGGTGTACCCAGAGTACAAAATGTTCAGAGGCAGTGCAGAGGAAGAGTAAGAGCGGGAAGAGTTGGGTGAGGGGACCAGTTTTTAGAATAATTGTACAGTTCCAGGTTTGTTGCAGCAGCATTGAACATATGATCCAATATGCCATAAGATCAAGTGGAAATTCCTCATTCTCTAATAAGCAACTATTTTCCTTCACAAAATTGTTACTGCACAGGAGGAGACCATTTGGCTCTTTGGGTCTGCACCAGCTCTCCCAAGGAGCAATGTACCTTGTGCTGCTGCCCTGCCTTCTTCCCTTAGTCCTGCACGTTCTTCCTCCTTTTACGAAAAGTAATTGTAATTTTTTTTCTCCCAGTGATTATCTGCTGCTAATTGGAGAAATATCTTTGAAAATCTAAAGTAATGAATTTTTAAAAATTATTCATTCGTGGGATCTGGGCATTGCTGGCAAGGTCAGCATTTATTGCCCATCCCTAATTGCCCTTGAAGGTGGCGGTGAGCTGCTGCCTTCAACTGCTGCAGTCCATGTGGTGTAGGTACACCTACAGTGCTGTTAGGGAGGGAGTTCCAGGATTTTGACCCAGCGACAGTGAAGGAATGGCGATATATTTCCAAGTCAGGGTGGTGAGTGGCTTGGAGGGAAACTTCAAGTGGTGTTCCCATATGTCTGCTGCCCTTGTCCTTCTGGATGGTAGCAGTGTGGGTTTGGAAGGTGCTGTCCAAGGAGCCTTGGTGAGTTCCTGCAGTACATCTTGTAGATGGTACATCATGCTGCTGCTGTGTGTCAGTGTGGAGGGAGTGAATGTTTGTGGATGGGTTGGCAATAAAGTGGGCTATTTTGTCTTGCATGGTGTTGAGCTTCTTGTGTTGTTGGAGCTGCACTCACCTAGACAAGTGGTGAGTGTTCCATCACATTCCTGACTAGGATGTGATAACATGTGACTTATGCCTTGTAGATGGTGGACAGGCTTTGGGGAGTCGGGAGGTGCGCTACTTGCCACGTGATTCCTGGCCTCTGACATGCTCTTGTACCACAGTATTTATATAGCTAGTCCAGTTCAATTTCTGGTCAATAGTAACCTCCAGGATGTTGGTAGTGGGGGATTCAGTGATGGTAATGCCATTGAATTTCAAGGGAGGGTGGTTAGATTCTCTTGTTGGAGATTGCCTGGCACTTGTGTGGTGCGAATGTTACTTGCCACTTGTCAACCCAAGCCTGGATATTGTCCAGATCTTGCTGCATTTAGACATGGACTGTTTCAGTATCTGAGCAGTCGCAAATGGTGCTAAACATTGTGCAATGATCAGCAAACACCCCCACTTCTTACCTTATGATGGAAGAAAGGTCATTGATGAAGCAGCTGAAGATGGTTGGGTCAAGGACACTACCCTGAGGAACTCCTAGAGTGATGTCCTGGAACTGAGTTGATTGACCTCCAGCAACCACAACCATCTTCCTTTGTGCTAGGTCTGACTCCAGTGGAGAGTTTTTCCCGAATCCCATTGACTCCAGTTTTGCTAGAGCTCCCTGATGCCACACTCGGTCAAATGCAGCCTTGATGTCAAGGGCAGTCTCACTCGCCTCACCTCTGGAGTTCAACTTTTGTCCATGCTTGAACCAAGGCTGTAATGAGGTGAGGAGCTAAGTGGCCCTGGCAGCACCCAAACTGAGCATCAGTGAGCAGGTTATTGCTGAGCAAGTGCTGCTTGTTATCACAGTTGATGACCCCTTTCAGCGCTTTACTGATGATCAAGAGTAGACTGATGGGGTGATAATTGGCTGGGTTGGATTTGCCCTGTTTTTTGTGTACAGTACATACCTGGAAAACTTTCACATTGTCGGGTGGATGCTAGTGTTGTAGCTGTACTGGAACAGCTTGGCTAGGGGCACAGCAAGTTCTGGAGCACAAGTCTTCAGTACTATTGCCGGAATATTGTCAGGGCCCATAGCCTTTGCAGCATCCTGTGACTTTAGCCTTTTCTTTATCACGTGGAGTGGAACGAATTGGCTGAACACTGGCATATGTGATACTGGGACCTTTGGAAGAGGCTGAGATGGAACATTCACTTGGCACTTCTGGCTAAAGATTGTTGCAAATGCTTCAGCCTTTTCTTTTGCACTGATGTGCCGGGTTCCCCATCATTGAGGATAGGGATATTTGTGGAGCCGCCGCCTCCAGTGAGTTGTTTAATTGTCCACCAGCATTAACGACTGGATGTGGCAAGACTGCAGAGCTTAGATCTGATCCATTGGTTGTGGAATTGCATAGCTCTGCCTGTCACTTCCTGTTTGGCACACAAGTAGTGTTGTGTTGTAGTTTCACCAAGTTAACACCTCATCATTTTTAAGTATGACTGGTGCTGTTCTTGGCATGCCCTCCTGCACACTTCTTTGAACCAGAGTTGATCCCCTGGCTTGATGGCAGTGGTAGAGTGGGTGTTATGCCAGGCCATGAGATTACAGTTTTGCTGCTGCTGATGGCCCACAGTGCTTCATGGATGCCCAGTTTTAAGTTGCTAGATCTGTTTGAAATCTATCCCCCTTAGCACAGTGGTTGGGCCACATAACATGATAGAGGATATCCTCAATGTGAAGCTGGGACTTTGTCTCCACAAGGACTTGTGCCTACCAATGCTGTAATGGATAGATGCATCTGCGGCAGGCAGGTTGGTGAGGATATGGTCAAATATGTTTTTCCCTCATGTTGGTTCCCTCACTACCTGTTGCAGACCCAGTCTAGCAGCTTTGTCCTTTAGGACTCTGCCAGCTCGGTCAGTAATGGTGCTACTGAGCCACTCTTCGTGATGGATGTTGAAGTCCCCACCCAGAATACATTCTGCGACCTTGCCACTCTGTGCTTCCTCCAAGTGGTGTTCAACATGAACGAGCACTGATTCATCAGCTGGGGGGGGCGGGGGGGTGCGGGTACGTGGTACGTGGTAAGCAGTAAGCAGCAGGAGGTTTTCTTGCCCATGTTTGACCTGATGCCATGAGACTTTATGTGGTCCGGAGTTGATGTTGAGGACTCCCAAGGCAACTCCCTCCCGACTGTATACCACTGCCGCCACCTCTGCCGTCTGTCCTGCTGGTGGGACTCCGTGAGTATGACTGACTGTGTCAGTCTGGTGCATGACTAGTCTGTGAGACAGTTTTCCTGATTTTTGTCACTAGCCCCCAGATGTTAGTAAGGACTGAGGGCTGAGTTTGGCATTGTCGTTTCTGGTGCCTAGGTCAATGCTGGGTGGTCTGTCTGGTTACATTCTTTTTGGACTTTTTTGTGGTTTGATACAACCGAGTGGCTCGCTAGGCCATTTCAGAGCGCTGTGGATCTAGTGTCACACGTAGGTCAGACCAGGTAAGGACAGCAGGTTTCCTTCCCTAAGGACATTAGTGAACAGATGGGTTTTTATGACAATTGACAATGGTTTCATGGTCATCATTAGACTTTTAATTGCTAACTTTTTTTATTAAATTCAAATTCCACCGTCTGTCATGGTGGGTTCCAAACCCAGGTCCCTAGGTCCCCAGAGTACTACTCTGGGTCTCTGGATCACTAGTCCAGTGACAATGCCACTACACCACCACCACCTCTTCCAAAGGGCAGAGTTTTCAATAAAACGAGAAACTGCCCTTTCCCTCTTTCAGATTTAAGAACAATGTCATGCTATTATAAGTAATACACAAAGTGGTAAAAGATCAACATTTTATTTTCTTCAGCGGTGCCTTTGTTCTCTGGAAAATATATCATGCTCCTTCAGTTTTGTAAACCTCAGATTTTGCAGTTATGGCTTAATCTCCCAACACAAATGAAGCTGTGTTAGTAAAACAAGCTGAAGGTACAAACTTGTGAGCTGCTGCACTTTGTATAATTTCTTTTTGCATGTCATCAGCTTGCATTCAGTGCCATTTTTATATAATCAGTTGTTTTTTTGAAGCCCTTGGCCAACACTTATTTTTAGTTTTGGTACTGACAGGAGCAATGAGGAAGGGTAAAGTTTCACAGCCTTGAGGTCTGTGGAAAGAATAAGTTTGAGTAGGAGACAATGTTGAAACAAGAATCAATGCACATTGAGGATGTGAAAGTGTGGAGGATAACGTATTTGTGCCATAGCCAATTTTTGAATTGTGGAGGTTGTGACTTGGAAACTGAGGCAGGATACCGGGTGAATCTGTACTTTGTTTTACAGCTACACCAAAAGGTTTTTACTTTCAAGAATTCCAATCTTAACAAGTTTACGTTTATAGCATTAAGTAACAAAAGATTAAAGTTTGGGGCTCTGCAGCTCATCTGAAGACCATTTAAAAAAATTAAGAACTATTGGATTTATCCTATAGTGTAGAATGAATGCAATATTGGGGCACCAGTCTATCATGGTGCAAATCTGTATCAGCTTCCAGTTCTAGAATGAAGGGGATAGAGGGGTGGAGTGAATAACTATTCCTATAGTTCAACAGGTTAGCTTCATAAACAAAGTAGACTTTTCAACCCATTTGCTTTTCCTGAGATGATGAATCTGGGAAGGGTATGTTCCACAGGAAAGTTGTGTCCTCCATGGCCTTGCCCAAGTGCTCATTTGTGATGTTAGACAGAGTTCTGGCATTCTTTTTCATCTGTGGGGACGTCATATCTGATTCTGTCCTCGCTCTCACACTCGAGCACCCACACACTCAAGCACTCATCTTTGGATAGTAATCAGGATTGGAAAGCCAGACCTTTTTTTCTTCCTATCTAGCCTAAGGTGATTGACGCTACTCGTAACGTTCCTAACACTACATTGGCTAATGTCAGATAACTTGGTACAGATTGGAGGAAATTATCTTTTCATAGGAAATTATTTATGGTACTACAAATCTTCAACTTTAGAGTTCAGTGTACCTTTTAAGGAAAGGAAAGCATTTTCCCTCCAATTCTGCCCTCTTGAGCAACACTGATTTTAATTGCTCATAAAATCATAATAGGAGTAGGCCATTTGGCCCCTTGAGCCTGTTCTGCCACTCAATAAGATCATGGCTGATCTGATTTGTGGCCTTTTCCTGCCAGCCTTTTTATTATCTTTGATTCCCTTACAGATCAGAAATCTGTCCAAATTGGCCTTGAATATAGTCAATGACCCAACCTCCCCAGCTCTCTGGAGAAAAGAATTCCAAAGATTAATGACCCTCTGAGCAAAGAAATTCCTCCTAATCTTTGTCAAATGGAAAACCCCTTATTTTGAAACTGTGGCCCTAGTTCCAGATACCCCATCCTCTCAGCATCTACCTTGTTAAGCCCCTCAGAATCTTACATGCTTCAATGAGACCATCTCTCATTCTTCCGAACTCAAATGAGTGTCGGCCCAACCTGCTTGGCCTTTCCACATAAGACAACCTCTTCATCCCAGGAATCAACCTAGTGAACCTTTTCTGAACTGCTTCCTATGCAAGTATAATTGGTGGCCCATCATAGGCGGCTATGCCTTTAGCTGCTAAGTCCTTAATTCCTGGAATTCCCTACCTAAATATCTCTGCCTCCCTATTCCTCCTTCTTCCTTTTTAAAGCACTCCTTTAAACCTACCTCTTTTTTGTGAAGTTTTTGGTCACCTGCTCTAAGTACCTAAAGTAGCTAGATGTCAAATTTTGTTTTAGTTCATTCCTGTGAAGCACCTTGGAATGTTTTATATTAGAGGTGCTATATAAATACAAGTTGTTGCATGCACTACAGTTTTAATACTGAGCTTTCATTACTCTGCCAGCATTTTTTAGTAGCAATCTTCTCCCTGCCCTATCTGTTTGTTCTTATCTCTATGTTGACTCTGTTTACTCCAATGAGAGAATACTTATAAAACCTCAAGACCCCAATGGTCTGTAAATGTTTTTTGTTAATTTCTAAAAGCCCATATGGCATATAGAAATAATATGACTTGTCGGAAAATCTGACAACTAGTATTTGCCCTATATTGACTGTTGATTTCATTTTTTAAAAGTGCAAAAGAATTTAGTACTGATAGGCCAGCCCGCGTGGAATTTATGTTCTCATCTCACCAGTTATTTGGACATAAACACTTTTTAACTGTCATGCAGCTTCATTGTGTCTTCCCATTGCTTTTACCATAAGCCATTTTTTCCTCCATCCCTGAAAATGATGCATCAAGCAGAATTATGCTCTTGGACATCTCAGTGAATTGGAACTTGTTTATGCATGACCTGGACAGTGTAGGCTATCCAACCAATTTGGTGGTGATATACAACCTGAGACACTGACCAGGAACAGGTGTGGAATCAGTGGTAAGGGTATGAGGTTTGTAGCAGGGGTTGAATACAATGGCTTTAGCCTTCCCAGTGCTATATCTGGAGGAAATTGCAATTCATGCAGGACTGGATGCTTGACAAGCAGTCTGAAAACAGCGAAGCAGTAGAGCTCAATATCATCAGCGTTTGTGTAGAAGCTGATCCCTTGTCTGCAGATTTTGATGCCAAAGGGAAGTGTTTAGATAGTGGAGTGGGGGCCTTGGAGGATAGACTCTTAGGTGACCGGAGTTAACTAGTTAGTGACAGAGATGCCTTTAATGGAGATACTCTCCTTCTGAGGGAACAAATTTGCATTTATATGAGAAGCCCCAAGCAAGTTCCACTGAGATGGACAATGGAAGAGTGGGTTAGAGGGTGATGATGTCAAATGTTCTCAAAAGTTAGAGAGGCTAATGAGGATGAGATGGGAAAGAGACTGCAGCAAAAATGATTTAAGGACTTGTTAGAGAAGAACTTGAATGAATGTTTGGCCTGATGGAGAAGGGAACGAGCTGGATGATCTCAACCTTAGTGGTGAAGGAGGAGTGTGGTCCTTGGGGTCATGTTGGTGGGGGAGGGAGGGCGTGATTGTCCACAAAGGGGTTTATAGAGGTGGTAGTGGAAAAAAATTAGGGGTACTAAAGCCATTTGTAGTGACACTACCACTATCCATCTATGATCAGTCAGCACATTCAAGGGGCTCTATTGTTCTTTCAGACTGCGCTTCTGTACAATATGCTTTCTAATGTGTCCAATTTCAAAATTAGATTAGCATCTTCATGTCCCAAGGTGGTTTTCCATGCAGAGCTCTACCCATTATGTTCACAAGGTTGCAACAACAAGGAAAGAATTCATTACAATTTTTGTACTATCTCCAGAAAATGAATTATTCAGTTCTGGAAACACAACCTTGCCAGCCTGGGCCAGGAGTACTATTAGTTTCTATTATTGATGCTTTCCATTCATGTGCTAAGAGTTTTTATTCCATTTTTATATATTTATTTATTTTTTGTTTATTGCTGATGCAATTAGTAACCAACCACTTGGTCATTACATATTTTGATCTGAAAATTAATACCTATCAACTTAATTTTACTGGATTTTTTTCTCCTGAAAGTAAAATAGGTAAATTAGCTTAGACACTTGTGTCCTTGACTGTCATGAATTTTGATCTTGATAGCCCTGTTGGCAAATGCACTGACCAATACTGATGATAAATGCACTGTTCATCAAAGAAACTGCCCTTCACAACTTGGCATTGAAACCTGGAAAGCTCCAGGTTTGACTTCCCTGGCCTGTGCTGAGTTATTCCCAACTGGTGGTGATAAAGGAGTTATAATTGGCATCAGAATCTCTAGACTTGGTAACGGAAAATCAGTGTTTCTGCCCCTTCTGTTTTCCCGATATGATTTGAGCTAATTGCTTTTTACGAAAACTGCAAAGCAATGAACAGAAATGTGGAATACAATCTCAAACATCAAGTCATAAGAAAAACAGGAATTTTACATATTGATAAATGTAAATCAGTAGCCTTGTACAACGTGAACACTTGGATGATGTACTGGGGAACTAGTAGCATCTATGGATTCTATCCATGCATCTTCCATTTTTCAAGAGGAGGGAAAACAAGTCGAAGAGGAAAATACTCCAGTCTAAATTAAAACTGATCAGTACAATAGAAAATGTGGTTAGGTTCTACTGTATATATTAACTGTGATTCTGCTTATCTATTGTAGAGCTGACCTTGACATCATTGGTTTAATATTATTCGTTTGCATCCAGTTATCAGATAAATATACATTTTTGACAATCTAATGTAGTACTTGTAGAATAAATCTACCATAATGACTTACAAGAGCATGTTACTCACTTCCTTGCTGATAGTCTCGTGTGTGTTTATTCTCTGGACACTGTTTCAGGAGACAGTCACACCCCTTAGATTACCTTAAGTTCGGCCAGTGGTCAGGGACAGGAGGGTGTGACTATGAGTGAGGCAGGTAGAGGGATCCAGGAAGTAGCACTGTAGGAGCCTCAGCCCTTGTCCTTATCCCACAAGTTTGAGATTCTTGCTCCCTTTGTGGATGAGAGCGGGGACTGTAGGGAGGATGAGCAAACTGACCACAACACCGTGGTACAGGGAGCCATTCTAGTCAGGGAGAAAAGAGAAATGTAGTTGTAATTGGGGATAGTATAGTTAGGGGAATAGATGCTGTTCTCTGTAGCCAGCATCGAGAGTCCTGAAGGCTATTTTGCCTACCTGGTGCCAGGGTTAAGGATATCTCGTCTGGGCTGTAGAGGAACTTGGAGTGGGAGGGGAAAGATCCATTTGTCGTGGTCCACGTAGGTACCAACGATATAGGTAGAACGAGGAGTTGAATGAGGTTTTGCTGAGGGAATACTATTTAGCTAGGGGCTAAATTAAAAAGCAGAACCAAAAAGGTAATAATCTCCGGTTTACTACCTGAGCTAATTGGCACAGGGTCAATAAGAGTAAAGAGATAAATGCATGGCTCAAAGATTGGTGTAGGAGAAATGGGTTCGAATTCATGGGACATTGGCGCCAGTACTGGGGAAAGAGGGAGCTATTCTGTTCGGACGGGCTACACTTGAATCATGCTGGGACCAGTGTCCTGGCGAATCGCATAACTAGGGTTGTAGATAGGACTTTAAACTAAATAGTGGGAGGAGGGTTCAGTTGAATGGAAATATAAAAAATCAAAGTTTAAGGAGAGGGTAAGAGTGCAGGTTAGTGACGAGGCTGATTGTTACCAAAAAGTGAAAGGAAGTGACAGAGTGTGTGAACGCCATATTGCACTAAAGAACCATATAAGAGTAGGGAAAATTGACAATAGGGCAAACTTAAAGGCTTTGTAGCTGAATGCGCATAGCATTCGGAATAAAACTAATAAGTTAACAGCGCAAATAGAGATAAATAGATATGATTTGGTGGCGATTCCTGAGGCATGGTTACAGGGAGAACAGGTTTGGGAGTTGAATATCTAAGGGCACTCAGTGTTTCGGAAGGATAGGAAGGAAAAGGAGGTGGTGTAGCTTTGTTAGTAAAGGAAGAGATCAGTGCTATAGTGAGGAATGATATAGGCACTGGAGGGCAAGATATAGAGTCCGTCTCGGCAGAAATAAGAAGTAGCAAGAGAAAGAAGTCCCTGGTGGGAGTAGTCTATAGGTTCTCAAACAGTAGTTCATAGTAGTAATACTGGGAGCATGTAAGAAAGGCACGGCAATAATCATGGGTGATTTTAATATGCATATAGACTGGACTGATCAAATTGGCAAGGGTAGCCTCGAGGGAGAGTTCATAGAGTATTAAAGGTCGTTTCTTCGAGCAATATGTTGTGGAACTAACCAGGGAGCAGGCTATCCTGAATTTGGTTTTGTGTAATGAGATGGGATTAATTAATGATCTCATAGTAAAGGATCCTCTAGGGAAGAGTGATCATAGCATGCTAGAATTTCAAGTTCAGTTTGAGAGTGAGAAACTTGAGTCTCACACTAGTGTTCTGGAGTTAAACAAAGGTAACTACATAGGCATGAAGGCAGATTTAGCCCTAGTGGACTGGGCAGGAAGACTACAAGGTAGGACAGTTGATGAACAGTGGCAGATATTTAAGGAGATATTCATTTCCTCCCAAGTAAAATATATTCCAAAGAGGAAGAAAAATGGTAAGAGGGGGAAAAAGTATCCATGGCTAAGCAAGGAAGTTAAAGATAACATAAAGGCAAAAACTAAGGCATACCAAATTGCAACAGTCAGTGGCAGGCTGGGAGGGTTGGGAAACTTTTAAAGATCAAGAAAGGGTTACTAAAAAATAATAAAAAGAGTCAAGGTAAATTATGAAAGAAAACTAGCGCAAAATGTAAAAACTGAGAGGAAAAGCTTCTACAAGTATATAAAAGGAAAGAGAGTAGCTAAAGTGAATGCTGGCCCTTGGAGGATGAGACTGGGGAGTTAATAGCGGGGAACGCAGAAATAGCAGAGATGCTTAATCAATATTTTGCCCCAGTTTTCACAGTGGAGGACACTAGTACCACCCCAATAGTAAGAGGTAGTGCAGAGGGTATAGAGAAGGAGGAACTTAGAACAATCACCATCACTAGAGAAATAAGTATTGAGCAAACTATTGGGATTAAAGGGTGACAAGTCCCCAGGACCTGATGGCCTACATCCCAGGGTCTTAAAGGAAGTGGCAGCGGAGATAGTGGATGCATTGGTCATAATATTCCAAAATTCCCTGGATTCTGGAAAGGTCCCAGTGGATTGGAAAAATGCTAATATAACGCCCTTATTCAAAAAGCGGGGGAGGCAGAAAGTAGTAAACTATAGACCAGTTAGTTTAACGTCTGTCGTTGGGAAATTGTTAGAATCCATTATTAAGGAAGTAGTAATGGGGCATTTGGAAAGTCAAAATGCAATCCATCAGAGTCAGCATGGTTTTATGAAGAGTAAATCGTGTTTGACTAATTTGCTAGAGTTCTTTGAAGATGTGACAAAGTGGATAATGGGGATCCTGTATATGTGGACTTCCAGAAAGCCTTTGATAAGGTGCTGCACAAAAGATTAATAAACAAGATAAGATCACACACAGTTAAGGGTAATATATTAGCTTGGATAGAGGATTGGCTAACCAACAGAAAGCAGAGAGTCAGGAAAAACGGGTCTTTTTCTGGATGGCAAGCTGTAACTAGTGGGGTGCCACAGGGTTTGGTCCTTGGGCCCCAACTATTTATAGTCTATATTAATGACCTGGATTCAGGGATAGAAGGTACTATAGCTAAGTTTGCAGATGACACCAAAATAGGTGGGAAAGTAAATTGCAATGAAGAAATAAGAAATTTACAAATGGATATGGACAGGTTAGGTGAATGGGCCAAAATTTGGCATATGGAGTTTAACGTGGATAAGTGTGAGGTTATCCATTTTGGTCAGAAGAATAAAAAGGTGACTAATTATTTAAATGGTGAGAAACTTCAGAATGCTTCAGTGCAGAGGGATCTGGGTGTCCTTGTGCATGAATCGCTGAAAGCTAGAATGCAGGTACAGCAGGTAAAAAGGAAGGCAAATAGAATTTTGGCATTTATTGCTAAAGGAATAGAGTAGAAAAATATGGATGTGTTGTTGCAACTGTACAAGGCATTGGTGAGACCGCACCTGGAGTACTGTGCACAGTTTTGGTCTCGTTACTTGGGGAAGGATGTAGTTGCACTGGAGGCTGTTCAGAGGAGGTTCATTAGATTGATTCCAGAGATGCGGGGCTTGTCTAATGAGGAGAGATTGAGCAGTTTAGGCCTATACTCGCTAGAGTTTAGAAGGATGAGAGGAGATCTAATTGATGTATATAAGATGCTGAAGGGGATAGACAAAGTAGACGTGGAGCGGATGTTTCCCCTTGTGGGGCATTCTAGAACGAGAGGCCATAGTTTTAGGCTAAGGGGTGGTAGATTTAAATCAGGGATGAGGAGGAATTACTTTTCTCAAAGAGTCATGAATCTGTGGAATTTACTACCTCAGAGGGTGCAGTGGATGCCGGGATTCTGAATAATTTTAAGGAGGAGATAGACAGATTTTTAATTAGTAATGGGTTGAAAGGTTATGGGGAGAGGGCGGGAAATTGGAGTTGAGGCTGAAATGAGATCAGCCATGATCGTATTGAATGGCGGGGCAAGCTCGAAGGGCTGAATTGCCTACTCCTGCTCCTAGTTCTTATGCTCTTATGTAAATACTATATAAAAGATAAGCAAGATGAATTGCCTAATGAAGTGAGTAGGAGTATAGTCAAACTGACTTTAGTTCAGTACATATAAATTTAATATATCCAGATTATATCCAAATTAAGATGATGACATACACAATCCATAAATGTGTTGACATTTGTTTAAAAATGTTTCTTGAACTATTCTTTCAAGCAGCCAAGAAATATCCCTTAATCAGAAGGCTTCAATTGTTCTAAATGGACAAACAATTTAGATTAATTGCTAGCTTTTACAGAGATAGTCTTGCCTGTTGTACAACACATTATTCAATAAGGTGCACTTCCTCTAAAATTGCATTTATTTATTTTCAGATTGCCTTGGATCAACAGTATTTTCACCAATCAAAGCAGATGTGACTGGCAACATCAGTGTAAGTAGTCAGGACTGTGGCAATCCAATGATATGTGGATTGGTTTATGCAGTTGCTCCATTAACATCTCCAAATAAGGTATATTGCAGTATGTGTAGGATGTGCAATGATCATTAGATAATTTCTACACATGAGGGGTTCCCATTCCTGTCCTGTAACCATTTGCTGCCAGTTCACATGTGGAATTCTGATGTAGTTTAGCCATAGCTGTAATGGCCTCCATGGCTGGATAGCTTGCTGATGTTCATGCATGAGAGGCATTGTGTCAGTGAGCTGATGGCAGGCTGCCTGTTCTCATGAAAGCAAATCCCACCTGTGCTTCTGATAAGTGTGTAATGGGGAATATATGGTAAGACCGACTGACTAATTTGCAGGTGTAATTTACGAGGAATTGTTTTGGCTATAATGAGCCCTGTAGTGAGCAACATAATGTCAGCTCCAGAATTAGACTTGCTCGGGGATCCTTCTTCATCGTTGCTCACAGTTCTTGCTCAGAGACTGCGCAGTCAAAAAGATGTGCAGATGAAGGAGACTATTCAGAGCCTGTATCTGAACTTTCTATAGAAACCTACAGTTTTATCTGTCTTCTATCAATGCCACCCCCCCCGCAACCCCACAGATATACAGTATCTAACTTGAATTATCCCTGAATATTTGCTCTTATCAGTCTGAACTCAGCTTTCAGTTTATATATTTTATCTTTTCTTCAGTCATTGTATCATTAGAGCTTCAGATTTATCTTTTTCGTGTTTTTTTTAAACCTGTATATATTTCATTCTCAAGATCTCATTTACTTTATCAGAGAGTTTTGGATAGTAATGTTATTTATTAGTTCTATAAATTAAGTCATCATGTAACTTTTATTTCTACTGTTTTAAAAATACTTTTAAATAAGAAATTCCCTGTAGGAGGTCCACTTGATTCAATTATAATACCCTTGCCTTAGATTGAGAAAGGCCTGGGTTTGAGCCTAGCTCTAGGGCTTAATTTAGTGCATAATCTAAGGTGTCACTCTAGTACTATACGGGAGGAACACTGCATTGTTTTGGGTCAGGTGTTAGGCCATCTTGGTGGTTCAGGTTGGTACAAGGGGAATTAAAAAAAGGGCTTTCATTTATATTGCACCTTTCATGAGTTCCGGATGTCCAGAAGTGTTTCGTTGTTAATGAAGAACCTTTGAACTATGGACACTGTTGTAATGTAGGGAAATTGTTGAAGAAGTTTGCCTAATGTTGGACTTTGAAGTTGAGAATGATTATAGGATATTGTTGTTTATGCGATCTTGTTGTCTTACATATTTTTGGTGTCTCAGGTAATCAAGGGATCTGGTGAGCAGGGAAAGTGGAGTTGAAGCTGAAGGTCAGACATAAGCGCACTGAATGGCAGAGCAGGCTCAGCTGGCTATCTGGTCTACTCTTGCTCCTATTTCTTATGTTTATAAGCTGGCATAGCCTTGGCTTAACATCTGCTCTGAAAGGCATCAGCTCCCTCAATGCCTGAGTCCTTAAGTACTGGACTGAAATGTTAACTTAGATTATGTGCTCAAGATTTAGAGCAGGGCATGAACCCATGAGCTTCTGAACCAGGAGTAGAAGTGGTTCGGCTTGATAAAGCTAAAAGGCAAAGGGAGAGTGTATCCATGTTCATTAAATTCCTGATTGTATTGGGAACTTTTATTGTCTGTAAAAAGATAAAAGCATGTAATGATTAAAGAATTGTTATAATGTGAGCCACCCAGGAACAAATCAGAAACTTGGGTTTGGGGTCTAAAGGAGGAGAGGGTGAGGGAATGGGGCAGTAGACAAAAGGGAAGGAGGGAGCTGGCACAAGTGGGTCTGGGTGAGAAGCCAGGACAGACAAGATAGTGCAGTTAACATGATCAATTGATATACATGGCTCAGCACAGCTCAGATTTAGTGCTTTGGCCTCCATCAGCAACTTTGAATTTAAATAGTGCCTTTAAAATAGTAAGCTGTTCTTGTACACTGGACTAAAAAGGAGACATTAGGATCAGTGCTTGAAAGCTTGATCAAAGAGGTAAGTTTTAAAGAGAATCTTGAAGAAGGAGAAGGATACAGAGGTTGAATTGAAACATTTTGAGCAGTTGTATAGCAACCAGATTGCATATTTACTATTTTTCATTCTTCAATGACATGATAATTAACAGCAGTTAACTTTATTAACTGATGATGCAGTATGCACTCCTTGCCCCAGTCCTATGTGTTTCTGTATATATGGTGCATTTTACAGTGATCTATGAAGGAAGCAGTCCAAGTGGCCACTTTTGGCCAAATCTTTCATTCCAAAGGAAATTGTAGCTAACTAAAGGACTGAATTTTGACTCCCCTGAAAGTTTCATTGTATGTGCAAAAGTTGATTTTTTTTTTAAACAGAAAATCAAGTCGGTGTATGAGACAAATCCTTCAAAATTTAAAACCTTGCAACTGATCCTGGAAGGAGAGAAGGAACAATATGGCACCGAGTGGCCAAAGGTTGGAGCTACACTGGCGCTCATGTGGCTCAAAAGGTAACCAGTCTAATTTATTTAGCTCTATTTTCCTTTATTTTTTGCTCTCTCCCCACAATTTAGCTGCCGTTGCCCAAGTGGCCATTCTTTGTACATGAGCTTGAACAGTGGAGCTGTTTTGACTATGTAGTGCACCACAGCAATGCCTGAATCTATATTTCAGAGATCCACACATACTGCAGGTGGACACCGGGAAGCCCTTGGGAATGGAAGTCTTGGTGGGCTTTTAACTATTAGGTAGCCATTTAAAATGTGACTTCAAATTGAAATGTCTCCCTCTGTAGCACTTTGCTATTATTCATGTTTTTGCGGTAGCTATCTTTTATAGATGCCCTATAAAAGGTCACCACCTCTTGCTCCAACACTATCTAATTTGCCTTATTGTAATTACAGTAATTGCAGTAAATGGAAATGTGGTTTTCATTTTGAAAATGTGGGCTGTTGCCAGCTGCGAGCAATCACTTATTTAGATAGTGCCATGTCTTATTTTCCAAGTCATTAGTCACTGGATCAGCTATGTAACGAACCTTAAATTTGATTTTGTTGTGATGAACAGCAGGGTTAAGAAAAATAAACTAAGTAACAAGGATGTAACTGGTAAAGAGCAGTAAGCATTTTTTTTTTCATTCTTTCATGGGCTGTGGATGTTGCTGGCTAGGCTAGCATTTATTGTCCAACCCTAATTGCCTGTGAAGGTGGTGGTGAGCTGCCTTCTTGAACTGCTGCAGTTCATGTGGTGTAGGTACACCCACAGTGCTGTTAGGAAGGGAGTTCCAGGATTTTGACCCAGCAACAGTGTGGTTTGGAGGGGAACTTGCAGGTGATAGTATTCCCATGCACCTGCTGCCCTTGTCCTTCTCGGTGGTAGAGGTCACAGGTTTGGAAGGTGCTGTCCAATGAGCCTTGGTGAGTTGCTGCAGTGCATTTTGTAGATGGTACACACTGTTGCCACTGTTCATCGGTGGTGGAGGAGCAAATGTTGAAGATGGTGGATGGGGTGCCAGTCAGGTAGGCTGCTTTATCCTGGATGGTGTCAAGCTTCTTGAGTGTTGTTGGAGCTGCACTCATCCAGACTAATGGAGCGTGTTCCATCACACTCCTGACTTGTGCCTTGTAGATAGGCTTTAGAGAGTAAGGAGGTGAGTTACTTGCTGCAGAATTCCCAGCCTCTGACCTGATCTTGTAGCTGCAGTATTTAAATGGTTAGCCCAGTTCAATTTCTGGTCAATTTTAACCCCCAGCACCTTGTTGAATACGCACAAAAGTCCCAACCATTGTAGTTCCCTGTGAAGACTTGTAATAGGTCAAGCACTAAAGGCTCCATTATCAACCTGACAGCAGTACATGTATATTTTCAAGAGCAGTTTGAGTGGACGATGCTGAGTTATACTGCTTTGTTCATGTGTGCTATAATCTATATTGTGTGCTTTAGCAAAGAGTCTGTTTGTTTGTGCTATAATTAAAAATATTTCAGATATGAGCAGTGTTAAATAAATAAATACATCCATGCAAAATGTCTTAAGGGTTGACATAGCTAGCTGATGGAGTTAGATGAAGTGGGGTGGAAGGAGCCTCAAGTGGCGGGTAAATGCCAGCATAGCCCAGCTGGGCTGAATGGCCAATTTTCTGATGCAAATTCTGTAGCTAAGAAATGGAGTTCTGCTTACAGATGTCCAAATTACATTGAAACTTTTTAAAGCAAAGGAGCTGCCTGTCCTATTGGATTTACAGCTTAAAGAGAGAGAACTAGCATTTAGAACCTTTCACAACCTCTGGACATCCCAAAGCGCTCCACAGCCAATGAAATACTTCTGCAGTGTAGTCACTGTTGTATTGTAGGGAAATGGAGCATCCAATTTGCACTCAACAGGGTCCTACAAGCAGCAATGGGATGAAGACCAGCTAATCTGTATTTGGTGTTTGTTAAAGGATAAATATTAACCAGGTCAATGGGAAAATCTCCTCTTCTTTCACAACTGTCATGGGATATTTTATATCCACCAGAGAGTGCAGACAGACCACAGTTAAACATCTAATCCAAAAGATGGCACCTGTGGCAGTGCCGCAGCCCCTCAGGAGTGTGCTGAACTGTCAGCTTGGACTAGGTGCTCAAGTGCCTGGAGTGCGGCTTGAATTCAGTTGTCTGACTCCGAGGCAAGAGTGCTGCCACTGAGCCAAGGAAGATAGCCCGACCTTGCAAGGATATACTTCTGACTGTGGTTTACATTAATTGTGGGCCCTACTGTTATTCCGATTTGGTATGATGTAAACTGAAAACATTGATACAATATATAATATTAGTAACTACTAGATTCATATTAAAAATTAGTCTGATTTTTGAAATTGGGGGTAAAAAAGCTGATTTCTATTTGTGATTTTTTTTTCCCCCACCCCCCCCCCCCCCATCCACTCTTGCAGGGGTTTGAAGTTCATACAGGTTATGCTGCAAAGCATCGCAGATGGGGAGCGGGATGATGCAAATCCAAACCTCATTCGAGTCAATGCAACAAAAGCATATGAATTGGCCCTGAAGAAATATCATGGCTGGCTCGTACAAAGACTATTTTCTGTGAGTGTTATTTTGCATTTGCTCCTTGCTTGAACAAGCTCGCACGCTGAGCTGCAATCACACTTGGCCAGCATTTCTTGGAAGTGAGAAGCTGTACATTGGTTCCCAGGTTAACCTTGCATGGGATCAACATGAAGTACTCCAGAGCCTGTAGGATGCCCTTGCATCTCAGCAGCTTTGAGGGGATGGGGCGACCAGGAAAAAACATTTCAAAAGAATTGTTCCAACTAGTAGGTTTTCAACAGTAGTGGAATATTTCAGTTTTAAACATACACTGAATGTTCCACAACGTCTGAAATTTTAATTAATTTCCTTAAGGGAGGATGTTGGAATTACTGATACAATCACTGTCAAAGCCCACCAAGTCTGGCAGATCAGTTATCAACCAGAATGCTGGGCAATTAAGATATGCTAAGGGGTAAGATTTTAAGTGTTGACTGCAACATGTAACCTTGCTTTTTGTTTTGCAGGCTGCAGTTTACGCAGCTCCATATAAATCGGACTTTATGAAAGCGTTGTCAAAGGGTAAAGACGTCAAAGAAGAAGAATGTGTAGAGAAAATCAGACAGTTTTTAGTCAACTTTACAGTGACTATCGACGCAATCTATGAGATGTACACAAAACTGAACGCAGAGTTGGATTACAAGGTCTAACACTTGCACTGAGTCTGCCTCTCTTATTTTCTCTCTCTCTCGCTCACTCACTCTCTCTCTCTCTCTCTCTCTCTCTCTCCCCCTTCCTGTCAGCAATAAACTAACTGTAATCACTGTGATTTTGATAACTTTTTAGGTTGCTGTTTCTACAGGGTAATGATCATTAATCAGCAGTAATTAGTGTGGAATCCAGGCAGAAGAGAGACCATCTCTGTGAAGTTGATCCATGTGTGAGTTACTGTGTACTTTTGAACCTTAGTACTGTAATAACACTGAATTAAATCAAAACAGATCAGGTCCATCCATTCCATTAGTCCTATTGGTTCAGTTGGTGGAACAGTGGAGGGTGTATTATTTTCTAATATGAATTTCCTTTGCCTGTATTAACTGACCATAGATCTAGAGGGTTTTATAGGGTTACTCCCAAAATACATTTGTAATTTTTCACCAGGGAACTGATGTGGCCTTTGACTGTTTATAGAGGAGATGTTGAGGTAAATGTGAAAGCTCAACTTATAAATGTTCCATCTTTTTCTTTTCAATCTCAGGAGGCAAGGCTAACCTCCTATAATTTAAACGGAGAAGCTCATGCTGATAAATAAAACCACATCCTTTTTAAACTATTTCTCCCTCTCTTAATGGTGCTGACGCCTGCTGGGATATGGTACAAGTACCAGTATTTCTCCCAAGTGGGCACTCCTCTTGTGTGAGCCTAGACAGCGACTATCAGCTAGCTGACTGTTTGTGGCAGTGGAAGGACATTGTACATTGTACAGGCTCAGATATAATCTCCACTTCTTGGCTCAAGTTGCTGAATTGTGATTCAGCATAGAATCTCTACCTGCTTTTTCTTTCCTTCTCCCTCCTTGCCTATGTCCTCAAACCACAGGAGCTAAAGTTGGTTCTTGCCTAGCAAACGTGAATTAACTAATTTGACACCAGACTTGGGGTGAAGTCTGTGACATTCTATTCTGGATAGCTCATTTCAATTAAAACATTAGGGGACCTCTCACCCTTTTAAAAAAATATATAATAAATGAGTTGTAGTATGTACAGTTTAGAAAAATCAGTCTGAACCTTTCCAGAAATACTAATGGAAGGAGAGCAATTCTTGACCTTATTAGCAAAGGATTGTTGGGGACTTGAACATCAAGATAACATTGTAGGCTTTTTCTAACTGCTGTGTCTTTGGAGAGCTTCCTGTCTGGGCTTTCTCCCTTTTTATTTATTAAATCTGCAAATCTCAGGATCAGTGTTGGATATCCAAAATCTGCCACTGATTTTGTACTTTTAAGTGGCTCTAACATTTAGTTGGAGGATGAGGTTGCGGAGACTGACCTTGTTTTTATTGCAGAGAGCAGTAAGCTGAATCAACTGGTTTAATGAACCCAGATTGTCCTTTCTAATTTTAAACTTGATGCATTTCAAATATTTCTGCACTCTGTTAGGAGATACCCTTGCTAATCATTCATTTGTTGATTTATAACAAGTGATTCTGTGTTGCTTGTCTCTGTCTCCCTCACTGCCAAGCTCTTCTGCTATCTTGCAATATCAAATTTACCCTTCACTTCCAGGTAGCCAGTTTCAAACTGCACTCTTTTTGATAGTGCAGTGTTGAATAACTGGAGCATTTGGCTGAAAATGAGCTAACATGACCAGTCTTTAAATATAATTCAAGGTTGTTTGCCATCCAATGACCCCGATGGTTGCTCGATGAGTCTTTCAAACCCCAGCCTAGCCCAGGGACACTCGTTGAGATCAGCTGACTCTGACAAAGCCAGACTAAAATTTGGAACTACCTTGTTTTCTATGCAATTTGATGGCAGGTGGTTCCTTTACCCATTCAGCATTAGGAGAATTGAGAATGTGTGTTTTATCTTAATTATATTCAAGCAATTGCTGTTAGCATGAGTTACTGCTCAGGATCGTGGCTCTTGACAAAAAAATCTATTGAATACTCCTGTCTCATAGGCATGGAAGAGCTAGATAATTCAGCAATAAGTTGTCAGTCTCCCTCTAAGATGTGATCAAGTAGCTTTTTGTTTTGGAGAATTGTCAAATTAGTGCAATAAAAAGTTGGGATGGAAAAATAGCTGAGTAGAAGTAGCTTGTTATCTAGCAGTGTTGTCTTTAAGTGCTTGATGCTAATAGCTTGCACCAATATCCCTTGTTTTGAGCACAAAATTTACAAAACAGATGTTTATATATAAAAGGAAAGGTGGAGCAACAAGGGGGATATTATTCCTTCAATTGTTACATTGAAAAAGAAGGAATTTCTGGCAAATTATGTTTAACTTTACCTGAATCAAACACATGTGCCAACTGTGTTTTGGTTTTTGTATCACTTGAAAGACAAGTCTGCACTGCATGGCGATAGGTGGGAGATGCGGTGTGGGGGTATTGGTGGTCCTGTGACAGTAGTGACTGAAACCTCAGTGCCTTCTCATTGCTGCTTGTTATAAATGTTTTTTTTTTGAAACCTGGGCTGACCAGGTTCACTCTTAGCAATCTGAGACCATATTTTAAATTATACTAGGACCTATTAACTGTGATAGTTTAAAGATGATGACGTTTTCAAGAAATAATGAAGCATTTTTTTGATTTGAGGTAGGAGAGAGGATTTCCACTTTAATAATGTCCCAAGATCATTCCAGCTAACTGATTCCACAGAGTAAGTCTGTCATTTAAGTATGTTTAATGTTGAACAGATTTAGAACTTGTTTGTACTGTGTTTCAGTTTTAATATTGGGTCTCATGCAATGGCCCTAAACTTGGGCTTTACGTATTCTGATATGCTTGTGACTGTTGCACTTTGCTGATCTCGTGTGCTTTTATAACATCTTTGTTTAATTAAGTTTCTATTTTTTTTCTTTTGGATTTGTTAAAGAATAACGGAATGAATAAATAATGTATTTCGGGAAATCTCAGTAATGCCATTGATTTTTTTGAACCACAGCTTTTATAACCATGGGGCATAACATTTTTGATCCTTAAAAATTGAAGTTGTTAAGTTTTGTGATTTATAAAATAAATCTCTTTCCACTTTCTACCTCACCTAGAACTTTTGGCTTGTAAAAATTCCGAGCTTGCCAGGAGGGCAGCAGTGTTTGTGTGTGTGTGTGTGTCCTTACTCTGCCCATGTCTGAAAACTAGTGCATTCCCCTCCCTTAGAATGGAATGCCTTCCCTTACACAAGTATCTCTGCTTGATGGCAAGCGGCTGAGAATTATTCAGGTGGGTTTGGGTTTCAGGTGAAGGATGTGAAGTCAGGACTGGTGATGTAGTGTCAACATTTGTAATTGAACAATGGGTGATACCATTAACTGGACATGTGCAAAGTTTTGACCTTTACTGCTTTGTGGAGTTAAAACAGAGTGAGCTAAAATTAATCTGCAAATGCAGCAGTTGAGTTTACTATTACCAGTTGACTATGGGTATGACACATTTCTGGGAAAACAACCTTTTCTTTTTGATAATGTATACATGTTCCAATATTCCCCATCAATATGCATGGAAATAAATGCTTGTATATTACTAGAGCCATCCATTTATTGTGATCTGTGAAGACAGCCCATCAGCTCACAGAAAAGAAAGCATCATTAGCAATGTTAAGTTTGTGTACAGTTCTGTCATAGGTTGCCGCCTTGCAATACATCTCCAGTGCATGGCAAGCTGATAAGCATCTGACAGAGATGGATTAATGTTTCAGATGAGTTCATTCACCAAAACTTGCTTGGTCAGCCTAGAGGTGTTCCTCCTATCAGTTGGGCAAGGCTGCCTGTTCTGGTGCGGGATCATCTTTTGATGTTGCCTGCTTGTTAGGTTGATATTGAAAGGTGTATTGGGATGGCAGAGTGGTTGGTATCCTGGAAGGAAGAAATCAAATGGGGACCTTCATCTGAATCTATCTGCACTCAGAATCATTAACCCTTCTTTGTTTCAGATGCTGGTGGAGCTGCTGTCTGTGTCCAGCATGTTGTCTTTCCTTTAGTACTTAACAGGTTTTTCTATTTTTCTTAATTTCTTGATTAAAATGATCAGGAATCTCCTGTGTTTCCGGTGTTGTCTTAACCTGCTTGCTGCACCACTGCATTGCTGACTGGGTGCCAACCCTGCTGGCACAAAGCAATGAAATCTTCCAAGGCAAAACAAGATCTGTGGCAGTTGTGGTTTTTTTTTTTTTGAGGAAGTTTCCAGTAATCCTGAACCAGTTGAAATATTTCCTTTTTTAGATTTATTTTGTAATTTATATCGGAGTGTATTTGTAAAAGGTTACGTGTGCTAAATACTGCAGAAAGCATCCTAAGTTCAAATTCAGTTACCGATCCAGTTATTTCCTGCTAACCAGAGGTTGATTTAACAGTTGATAAATTTGCAGCAGTTATATGTAGAATAACATTAAGTTAGCTTAGATGTTGTGCATGAACAACATAGCGCACACTGGCTGTTGGAATGGCAGAGACTGTGAGCAACTATAGACCTGAATAAATAACCCTTGTTTCAAGAGGTCAGTGTATTTTTCTGCTTGAGGAGGTCAGTGAGAGATTTCAGGCCCTGAATCTCATCTCAGTGTTTCAGATAATGTTTGTAAACTTTGAGCTTGTCATCCAAATACACATTTTCCCCTCCCCTCCCTGTGTGATTTTGTTGCCTTTTAAAATTCCATGTGTTCCACTTACTATTTGGGGGATGTGCTATTTGTTTCACTATGGTAATAATTGCTGTTGGTAACTATAGAAGTAAAAAGACTACTGTATTTGAGCATGGATTTTGCTGCCTTGAGTGGAACATGGGCCTTAAATAAACATCTAAACTTAATGCCAGACCCCCTTTTGGATGTTTTTGTTTAAATTTGTTCATCCTTGAACTGGTTTTGGAATTCTCATGCGCAAGATTCTGTAAATTTTAGGATTCCTCTTTTTACAGGATTCTGTTCAGTCTTATATACCATGTTTATAAATTGTGTCCTACCTGAATGAAGGATCCCTGTTTGTTCCTTTTTCATATTGGAGAATGCACTACTAATGGAGGGAGTCTCAGCATCAGGATCCAGTGATTGATTTTTATTCTCTTTGCAATGTTTCCCTTCTCCTGACCTGAAAGTACCTTTTTTAATGCAGTAGATTTTAGGGACACCTTTCAGCACTGTGCCCAAAGGGACATTCTTCTCATGAGCCTGGGTAGTGTTACTGCCAGGCTACCATTTAAAAGAGCACAGCTTCGCCTGATCATGACCTGACTAGACATCCAGGCAGAAATATTTTCCAGCAGGATTTGCTCATCAAGAATGAGAACCTCTGACTTTCTTTCCCAGCATCTTATACCTGGTCTCCTGGTGTCCTCTTTTTGCCTCGGGTGTGACCGGCTAAGGGAATGCAGCCCAAGTTTTGCCCTATTTCACATTGTTCATCACTGCTCCATAAAATGCATTTACTGAGAAGTGTGGGGACCTAAAACTCGCTTTTTTTTAACATTGATTATAATTATTCTATTTTCGAAGGTGTTCTGATGGAGAGACTTCCTCAATGTGGATCCTAAAATGTAAAATGTCTTATTTAAAAAAAACTTTATCTCCAGTCACATTGGTATAAATGATTTAATTGCAATAAAACTTTGAGCCTATTTTGTCACAATGGTGTGTAGTGTCATGATATGTATTGTAATAATTTCTAGGAAAGAGGTGCTTGCATTTATATAGCATCCTTTTCCCTTTTACACTCCTCACTTTTTACATCTCCCCCTCCCCCTTTTCCCCCACCCTTATTTTGAAGCCATTTTGCACACAGGCATTGCAATGAAATGTTGCTCTTTATGGGCATTGTGGTTGTCAACATCTGAGCCTGAACCATTCGATGAAGACAGGAGTTTGATTTCATGTCTTAGTTCCAGGACATCACTGCAGGGGTTTCTCAGGGTAGTGTCAAAGGCCCAACCATCTTAACTGCTTCATCAATGACCGTCCTTCCATCATGAGGTCAGAAATAGGGATGTTCACTGATGATTGCACAATATTCAGCACCATTCGTGACGATTTGGATACAGTCCATGTCCAAATGCAGCAAGACCTGGACAACATTTGGGCTTGGGCTAATAAGTGGTAAGTAACATTCGTGCCAGGCAATTACCATGTCCAACAATAGAGAATCTAACCATTGCCCCTTGACATTCAATGGCATTATCATCGCAGACTTCCCCACTATCAACATCCTGGGTGTTACCATTGACCAGAAACTGAACTGGACTAGGCATATAAATACTGTGGCTACAAGAGCAGGTCAGAGGCTAGGAATCCTGCAGTGAGTAACTCGCCTCCTGCCTCCCCAAAACCTGTCCAAAATCTACAAGGCACAAGTCAGGAGTGTAATGGAATACTCCCCACTTGCCTAGAAGAGTGCAGCTCCACCAGCACTCAAGAAGCTTGACACCACCCAGGACAAAGCAGCCTGCTTGTTTGCCACCCCATCCACAAGCATTCACTTGCTCCACCACTGACGCACAGTGGCAGCAGTGTGTACCATCTACAAGATGTACTACAGCAACTCACCAAGGCTCCTTAGACAGCACCTTCCAAACCCATGGCCGCTACCATCTAGAAGGGCAAGGGCAGCACACGTGGGAACACCACCACCTGCAAGTCCCTCACCATCCTGAGTTGGAAATACATTGCTGTACCTTCACTGTCGCTGGGTCAAAATCCTGGGGCTCCCTCCCTAACAGCACACTGGATATACCTACACCACATGGACTGCAGTGGTTCAAGAAGGCAGATCACCACCACCTTCTCAAGGGAAATTAGGGATGGGCAATAAATGCTGACCTAGCCAACGATGCCCATGTCCCATGAATGAATGAATTTTTAAAAAAAATTGAGGGACACCATCTCTGGCAATGCAGCATCCCTGAAACAGCTCCATAGTTTATATGCTCTAGCTCTAGAGGAGAATTTGAACCTTCAATCTTCACACCTACATTGTGCTTGCACACAAACGGGAGCGAGCTCATCGTGAGTGAGACACACCAGAGTGAGTGGGTATTGACAGTTTGGTGCACAGTGGGAATTCAGTGCATAGGGGAAGAGATGCTCTTTGCATTTTTTTCTTTGCTATCTAACTTCTTAAATCTTCAGAGCGTGGTCTTGCCCTGCTGCAGCAGTAGAGGCTACAAGGGAAAGGACTGATTGGTAAGTAGTGGGTCAGGTCGGGTAAGTATTTACTACTTTAATTGCTGATAGTTTAAGGTCTTTTTGTGGTTTATAGTTTGTATATTCTATAGTAACGAGGATTAGGAAAGAAGGGCCCTAGAGTAATTGATTTTAAAAGGTTTAATTTAAAGGGATATGTCATGGCAGGAGAGCTCAAAGCCATGGCGTGCTCCTCGTGTTCCATGTGGGAAGCCAGTAACATTTCCAGTGCCTGGGACCAGCATGTGTGCAGGAAGTGTGCCCAGCTACAGCTTCTGGAAGCTCGGGTTTCAGAGCTGGAATGGCGGCTGGGGACACAGTGGAGCATCCGTGAGTCTGAGAGCATCATGGATAGCATGTTTAGAGAGGTGGTCATACTGCAGATGAAGGGGCTCGAGGAAGGAAGGGAATGGGTAACCACCAGGCAGTCCAAGAGAAACAGGCAGGTAGTTTAGGAGTCCCCTGGGGTCCCACTCACAAATTGGTATTCCATTTTGGAGGCTGATGAGGGCACTGGTTCCTCCAGGGAGTGCAGACAGAGCTAAACTTCTGGCAATACAAGCAGCCTGTTTGTACAGGAGGGGAGGAAGAGCAATAGTAATAGGGGATTCTATAGTCAGGGGAACAGATGGGCGCTACTGTGGCCGTCAACGTGACTTCAGGATGGTATGTTTCCTCCCTGGTGCCAGGGTCCGGGATGTCACTGAACGGCTGCAGGGCATTCTGTAGGGGGAGGGTGATAAGGCAGAGGTCACGGTACGTGTTGGTACCAATGACATAGGTAGAAAGAGGGATGAGGTCTTGCATCAAGAATTCAGGGAGCTAGGCAGTAGACTAAAAAGCAAGACCTTTCGAGCAGATGAATACGTGGCTAAAGAGTTGGTGCAGGAGGGAGGGTTTTAGATTCCTGGATCACTGGGACCATTTCTGGGGAAGGTGGGTCCTGTACAAGCAGGACGGTCTACATCTGTATATCTGAACCAGAGTGGGACTAACATCCTTGCGGGTGGGTTTGCTAGTGCTGTTGGGAGGAGTTTAAACTAATTCGGCAGGGGGAGGGGACACAATGTTAGCAAAATAGGGACACTTATAATAGAGTAAACCAATCAAGAGTATTGCAGGTAAAACGGATGAGTTAAAGGTGAGGATGAAGGTATCACACGTGGAATTGTGATATAGTCGCCATCACAGAGAGGTGGTTGAGGGTGGGGCAGGATTGGCAGCTCAACATTCCGGGATATAGAATCTTCAGGCGAGACAGGGGAGGGGGTAAAAGAGGAGGAGGCATTGCATTATTAGTTAAGGAGTCAGTTACTGCAGTAAGGAGAGATGATATCTTGGAGGAGGCATCGTATGAAGCTTTGTGGGTAGAGTTTAGGAATAAAAAAGGGGCAGCCACATTGGTAGGTGTTTATTATAGACCCCCAGATAGTCAGCAGGAAATGAGGAGCAAATATGTGCACAATTTGCAGAGGTGTGTAAGAACAATAACAATAGGGTAATTAGGTGATTTCAACTTTCCCAACATTAATTGGGAAAGACATCGTGTTAAGGGCTTGGATGGAGTGGATTTCTTGAAATGTGTACAGGAGAACTTTTTAGGTCAATATGTAGAGGGTCCAACAAGGGACAGCGCAGTGCTGGACCTAATTCTGGGGAATGAAGCCGGACGGGTGGCTGAGGTGGTGGTGGGGGAGCATTTTAGTGATAGCGACCACAACATGGTACAGTTTAAGTTTGTTATGGACAAAGAAATAGACAAGTTGCAAAAAAATGTTTTGGACTGGGGTAGAGTGGGTTTTAGTAAAATAAGGCAGGATCTGGCCAAGGTAGACTGGGAACAGTTACTTGTGGGGAAATCTACAGAGAAGCAGTGGGGGGCGTTCAAAAAGGAAAATGGGGAGGGTACAGACTCAACATGTTCCCTCTAGGGTGATAGGAAGGAGTAACAAGCCCAGAGAACCATGGATTACCAGAGATATTCAGGTTACAATGAGAAGGAAAAGAGGCTTTTAACAGGGTCAAGGGAAGCAAATCAGCGGAGGCATTAGTGGAGTACAGAAAGTGCAGGGTGGAGCTTAAGAAAGCAATTAGGAGAGCAAAGAGAGGATATGAGAAAGCTATGGCTGGTAAAAGTAGGGAAAATCCCAAGATATTCTATAAGTATATCAATGGGAAGAGGATAACCAGGGGAAAAAGTAGGGCCCATAAGGGACCAAGGGGGCAATCTATGGGTGGAGCCAGAGGACATCATTAAAGTGTTGAATGAATACTTCACGTCCGTCTTCACCCAAGAGAATGAGGATGAAGGTATCAAACTTGGGGAGAGAGACTGCGAGGTTCTTAAGCAAATTGATATAGGGAGTGACAAGACATTGGAGGTGTTGGCAGGCTTAAAAGTGGACAAATCTCCAGGTCTGGATGATTTGTGTCCCAGACTGCTGAGGGAGGCAAGGGAGGAGATCGCAGGGGCTCTGACCCAAATTTTTAATTCCTCTCTGGCCACGGGGGAGGTGCCAGAGGACTGGAGAACAGCTAATGGGGTTCCGCTATTTAGGAAGGGTTGTAGGGATAAGCCAGGGAACTACAGGCCAGTGAGTCTCACGTCAGTGGTAGGGAAACTATTGGAGAAAATTCTGTTTGATCGGGGATAGTCAGCATGGCTTTGTCAGAGGGAGGTCATGCCCAACACATTTGATTGAATTTTTTGAGGAGGTGACCAGGTGTGTAGATGAGGGTAGTGCAGTTGATGTAGTTTATATGGATTTCAGCAAAGCCTTTGACAAGGTCCCACATGGGAGACTTATAAAGAAGGCAAATGTACAAGGGACAAAGGGTAATTTGACAAGGTGGATTCAAAATTGGCTTAGTTGTAGGAGACAGAGGGTGATGACAGAAGGCTGCTTTAGTGACTGGAAGCCAGTGTCTTGTGGCGTACCACAGGGATCTGTGTTCAGTCCCCTATTAGTCATCTATGTTGTTTATATAAATGATGAATATGTGGGGGGGTAGGATTAGTAAGTTTGCGGATGACACAAAGATTGGCCGGGTAGTTAACAGTGAGGTTGAGTGTCTTGGGCTACAGGAAGCTATAGACGGGATGGTCAAATGGGCAGATAAGTGGCAGTTGGAATTTAACCCTGAAAAGTGAGGTAATACACTTCGGAAGGAGTAATTTGACAAGGAAGTATTCAATGAATGGTATGGCACTAGGAAGTTCTGAGGAACAAAGGGACCTTGGGTGTGTCCATAGATCTCTGAAGGCAGAGGGGCATGTTAGTGGGGTGGTGAAAAAGGCATATGGGACACTTGCCTTTATCAATCGAGGCATGGATTACAAAAGTAGGGAGGCCATGTTGGAGTTGTATAGAACCTTGGTGAGGCCACAGCTGGAGTACTGTGTGCAGTTCTGGTCGCCACGTGATAGGAAAGATGTGATTGCACTGGAGGGGGTGCAGAGGGAGATTCACCAGGATGTTGCATGTGATGAAACATTTAAGTTATGAAGAGAGGTTGGGTAGACTTGGGTTGTTTTCGTTGGAGCAGAGAAGACAGAGGCGGTCTGGAATGCACTGTCTGGGAGGGTGGTGGAGGCGGGTTGCCTCACATCCTTTAAAATGTACCTGGATGAGCACTTGGCATATCATAACATTCAAGGTTATGGGCCAAATGCTGGTAAATGGGATTAGGTAGGTAGGTCAGGTGTCTCACGTGTCGGTGCAGACTTGATGGGCCAAAGGGCCTCTTCTGCACTCTGTGATTCTGAAATGTGAATGTTGCTGGGTACACCATCTTGATTCCATCTATGGTTCAGATAGTACCAGTGCTGTCCATGTGAGCTGTAGAAACCAAGATCATCTCAGATTAGAAGCTAGAGTCTAGGGGAGATGAATAGCAGCAGTCAGCAAACTTAATGAAGAGCTTTTTAAAAAACATTTGGTCAAAAATGCAGCATTTTAAGATCCACAATGCTGTTACTCAAATACCAATAATAATAGGGGGAAAAAGACATTGCAACGACATTTTAAAGGTTTTACAAAAAATTAATTGCTCGAGTAAAATATTAAAAGTTTCGCAAAAGCCATTTAATTGCTACCAAAATCAATCGAGGTCAGGAGCCACATGTGGCTCCGGACCTGCAGGTTGGAGACCCCTGGTCTGCTGCTTTTACAAGGTTATTTACAGTGCAGTTTTGAAAGATTTTACAATCTACTGGAAAGCAATGGTGATTGAACACAATTTCTAATGTTTAAAACGTTGCATGTTATAAGAAGAAATTCCCAGATTTTTAATTCCCCCACCCCCCCTGCAGCAAAGTAACATTTTGTAATATATGGCAGCTGAACAAGGAAATTGGGTAAAGGAATTTCCCTGAATTGAGCAACTTTCATCATCCTCAACACGAATGTTGGAGATTCTTGACTTCTCTTGGGATTTTGGTTAAAATGACTGCATTTGTGAATGGGTTATTGGCGCAAACCTCTCAATCACTTTCTAGACACTGGCTGATTATGGGGGTTAATGGTCTTCGAAAGGAACGATGGGTCAAGTGCCAGCGGGCTATTAGCAAATGTCATTCTCAAATTATACATTTGAATGCTATATCTTCCCATAATTTTATTTAGAACGGGAAAGAGGCATCATCCCATTTCATCATTTAAGTGTCTCCTCCAATTGTCATTGCATTGATTCTGATTTGCTTCTACTTTAACTCCCTTTGTCAATTTTGAATAGATCTTTGTTGCCTTTTGGAAGCTGCTATCTTTCCCGAGTACATTTCTGGATTAATGGGGGTTCAACTGTATCCTAAGCTAGCAGTCTCGGAATCTGGGACAGCAGTAAAAGGTGAGGGGAATCAGTGGACGTATGTGGTACAATATTCTCTCCACTACTCCCCACCCTGGAGGAAATGGAAGAAACAAAGCCCCTAAATTCTTTGGTGTGTTACTAAAGGAAAGTGGATTCATGGGCAGGAATTTATGGCCTCCTTCAGGGGCAGGGGGGATGGTTGGCAGATGGGGTGGGGCTGTAAAAGTAGGCACCATGCCATGGGTGCTCTTCCCACACTGGCTCTGCTGCAATTATACTAGTGGCGAGGGATGTCTGCCCGTGAGCCAATTGAGGCCCTTAAGTGGCCACTTAAGGGCGGCCTCCTGCCATTGCTGGGATCTTTCCTGCAGAAGGAGTGGCCCATGCCAAGTGTGCAGCCTCTCAGGTTTTACCTGGTCAAGGGTTGGAGGGAGTGGTGCCTTCTTTTACAGGCCCCTTGTGCATATCAGAGGCTCCCCCACCAAGGACCAAGGTGTTCCCACCTCTGCGTTTCCCACCACCCCTGCCCTGTTCGCCTTGACTCTCCCTACCCCTCGCCACAACCCCCCCCCCCCCCCCCTTGGTGGTCCACTCATTCCCTTTGTCTGCCAGCTTAGCCTCAGTGAGACCAAAGGAATTACCTTTTAAAATTCAGGCTCCATTGCAGCTTGCTTTCTTTGGAACTGACTACAGCCCCAGCAGTGGCCACCACTCTTGGTGGCATTGCTGGGACCAGAGAGCTGGCAGCTGTTTGATTTGATTGCTCCCAATGGCCATTAAATGACTGCACAATGAGCTGGCTAAGTGCAGGCAGGTTCATCCCTGATTTTAGTGCTGGGGGCCAGAACCCTGTTTCTCCACCCCCCCAAAACCCAGCCCAAGTTTTTGTAGCAAATGTAAATTGGACAAATTTCATTTAAATCTCATTCTTCAGAATTACCTAAAACTGGATAAAATCAGAATTGTAGTATATTAAATGTTTTAAAATTAAATCCCCTGTTTTTTCTCTTCAATTTTCACTTCTCTCACCTTTCCCTTCCCCTTGCTCCAAAATCCTGGATTTAGCCCAGTGCTTGTCTCTGAATCTCTATGCAAACTAGTGTAGAATTATTCTCCCCGGTCCAGTGCCTATTGGTTTATATGGCCAAAAGATTGAATAGTGCCAGCTTCCAGCTATGGACTGAATTAGAGCTTAGTCTGATCTTGTCCTCACATAATGGACATTATGTGCATTTTCACAATCTAACCTATCCAGGATAAATCTCCTCTTATTTTCTAGTTTGGACAGACCCTGTATAGTTTCTATTCTGTGTGCAGAAAATGTAGGAAATCAATCAAATAAGGTTGATCATAGACTGATCTGGTGCTACTTTTCCTTCATGGGAACACCTGCCTTTGCAAGAATGAACTTGTATTTATTTTCTTTTAATGATGCTGTGATGTTCCAAAGTGTTTCACACCCAATTAATTATTTGGGATGGTCATTGTCAGTTGGATAAGATTCCCAACACGCCTGGAATAACCAGGAGTTGCCTGGAATCAAGGGTTCCTGCCAGGGTACTGCCTTTAGCATCTGTGGAGAATCCGTGTACTACCACCCTTCCCCCTACACCTCTGCCAGGCTTTATGATGACGATGGCTGCTGTGAGAGAAGCCTCTCGTAGAGGCCCATGACTGCATGGAGGAGGCTGGGAATTGGGAAGGCTTGTGCATCACAGGTTTCATCATCAGATGGGGTGGAAGTGGGAGTGGGGAGTCTTATCAATCAGAGGTTTTCAGTAGCTGAGGGGATCTTTGCAACTGACCACGGCTCCTTTGATAACACCTTCCAAACCCGTGACCTCTACCACCCAGAAGGACAAGGGCAGCCGATGCATGGGGGCACCACCACCTACAAGTGCCCGGCCAAGCTACACACCATAGATTTGAAACTATAGTGTGGCTCCATCACTGTTGCTGGGTCAAAATCCTGGAACCCCCCCTTCCCTAACAGCACTGTGGGTGTACCTACACCACATGGACTGCAGCGGTTCAAGAGGCGGCTGATTACCACCTTCTCAAGGGCAGTTAGGGATGGGAAATAAATGCTGGTCTAGTCAGCAATGTCCAAATCCTGTGAAAGAATAAAAAAAAATGGAGGAGGGGTATACCTCTGTTTCCCTCCTTCGGCTCCTCAGGAGTGGCCTCTGGTTCACAGAGCATGTGTGAGGGGCCCAGCCTTTGTAAGGTAAATGCAATAGCATTTGTAGAAGTCATATGATTAAATCTCTAGGAATGCCTCCAACCAAACTTAGCCACCTATTAGCAAGCATAATAACCAAATTACACATAGCAAGGTCCCTCTGACAACAAATTAGATAAATAACCACCAAATAATCTTTTCTGGGTGGTGTTGGTTGAGGGAGAAGGACACTGGGAGAACATCATGCTTTTCTTTTAATAGCCCTGAGCTTTTTGTTTAATCCCCTGAATGGGCGGATTGACATCTTTGATGATGCAGCACTCCTTCAGTGCTGCACAGATGTGTCAGCTTTAATTGTGTATTCAAATCAAAGAGCCTGAACCCCAAAGTTCACTGCAACAAGCGCCCGCGAAGAGGTCCTTGGTCTCTCTACCAGGAAACTTTGTGACTGGTTTGACAAACAACCGAGAAATAAAGGACCTAATTGAATGCAAGTGCAACGCCTTCATTGACTGGGAACATGACTAGAAACTTCACCATGGCTCAAGAAAAAGGCAGCAGTCTAACCAGCGGCTGAAGGCAGTGGTAGAGCATAAAACCCATGACATAAAGAACAAATGGTGGGTAGAAAGTGTGGGAGAACCGACAACGTACAGACACCAATGTCGTGTGGTTGCTTAGTACTGTCGAGACAATCTTTGGCCCAAGTACTCAAAGCCCCACCAGCTGAGAGCCAAGCATGGTGGGAAGCTCATCAAGGACATGGAGGTAGTGCTGACTGGAGAGAACATTTCAAAGAACTCATCAACGGAGACCCTGTTTTCGACTCGAATGTCCTCCATTCTGTTTCTCAATACCCTGTCCGGCTCGGTCTTGGCGTTACCCTGGTTCAGAGGGAAGTTGAAAAAGCAACAAAGTCCCTAGAGCAGATAGAATCCCTGCTGAGATTCTGAAACATAGCAAAGAACCACTCCAGGTGTAGCTACACAATCTCATCTCTCATCTGAGAAGAAGAGCGCATGCCAGGGTATCTCGGGGATCGTGACTATATTAAAGAAGGAAGACATGTCAGATTGCGATAAGTACAGGGGAGTCTCTTGCTGTCTGCTACAGGGAAGATCATTGCAAGGATCTTCCTCAACCGCGTCCTCCCAGTTCCGAGGAACTCCTTCCAGAGTCAGAGTGTGGTTTTCGTTCATTGAGAGGCATGGCAAATTCAAGGAACAGCACCAGCAACGCTATACATAGCCTTTTTTGATCTCACAAAAGCCTTCAACTCTGTCAACCGCAATGATTTATGGAGTATCGTCTTCAAATTTGGCTGCCCTCAGAAATTTGTCACTGTCCTCCACCTACTCCACGACGGCATGCAAGCCATGATCCTCCTCAACAGAACCGCCACAAACCCTATCTTAGTGAAAACTGGGGCCAAACAAGGTTGTGTCATTGCACCAAAACTCTTCTCCATTTTCCTTGCTGCAATATGGCACCTCATCTCCAGATTACCCATCTACAGAACAAACAGGAAACTGTTCAACCAGCACCGCCTTCAATCCAAAACCAAAACCCCTCCAACCTCAGTCATAGAATATGCAGATGATGCTTGTGTGCGCTTACTCAGAAACTGAGCTCCAGGTCATTATTGACTCCTTCTCCAAAGCATATGAGAAAATGGGCCTTTCACTAAATACCCAGAAAAGTAAGGTCCTCTTCCAACGAACTCCCATAGCGGAACACCTCCCACTGCTGCCGCGCCGCCCCCCCCCGCCCATCTCATTGATTAAAGTCAACCATGAGATCCTGGAAAATGTGGACCATTTTCCATTTCTTGGGAGCCTCCTGTCGACGAAGGCAGATATAGACGACGAAATTCATCATCGCTCCAATGTGCCAGTTCAGCCTTCGGCCAACTGAGGAAGAGTATTTGAGGAGCAGGATCTCAACTGAAGACTAAGGTCATGGTTTACTAGGCAGCAGTGATCAATGCACTCCTATATGCTTTGGAGACTTGGACAACCCACATTAGGCACTTCAAAGCACTGGTGAAGTACCACCAGTTTTGCATTCGCAAGATCCTCCAAATCTGGTGTCAAGAAAGACGGTCCAACAGCAGCGTCCTCTACCAAGCCAACTTGCCCAGTATTAAGATGCTAATTTACTCAAAACAAGCTTCACTGGGTGGGACATGTCATTCGTAAGCCTGACAACAGACTCCCAAAGCAGCTGCTCTACTCAGAACTCGGTCACAGCTGGAGACTCCTAGGAGGACAGCATAAACGCTTTAGGGATGTTCTCAAAGCATCCCCAAAGAAGTCAATCATGCCCGTCGACTCATGGAAGATCCTGGCTTGTGACCAACCAAAATGGGAAAGGCTCATTCGTGAAAGCACCAAATGCACCTGGAGACTTTGTCGGGGACATGCGAAGTCAAGGTGTCAGAAGGAGCACACAAAAGTCCAATTAGCATATAAACCCAACCCTTCAAGCAGCACCTGCCCCACGTATGGCAGAGTCTGCAAATCACATATTGGATTTATCAGCCATCTCGGAACCCACTGAACTAGGTGGAAGCAAGTCATCCTCAATCTCAATAAGAAGAAGAAGGAAGATTCAAATCCTGGATTGTAGCTTAATCTTCTAATTCAGAAATGTGTGAGAACCACTTTGGGATGTCCTGAGGCTATGAAAGACATCTGTTCATGTGAAGCTGACACAATGGGCAGGTATCTTGTGGCATAGCCTAACCTAGTGGTCTAATGCCCATTTGGCTCCATGAAGCCTGCTCCTTCTACTGATAATGCACCATATCAACTATCGTGGATTCTGAATTTACCTATTTAATCTGAGAGTTTTTGTCCCTATTATCTCCTAACCTCTGAAAGTAATTACACATGAAAATCCAAAATATTCATGTATTCCCATTCTTCAAGAATGACCTGCTTCCCACTGTATTTACCCTGTTCCAGCAGCACAGGAACCAGCAATTTTGGAATGTATTTGATCATTCCTGTCTTACTTAGTATCCAACTAGATATTTATTATGCTGAGTCAGGGGACTGTTTATTTGCCCCAAGAATGCTACGGTTATTTATAGTTAGTGCACTAGGTGGCAGTGTGTGCCATAAACTATCAACTTGGAAAGTGAAATGGCTATTCAGCCTTGCCAAAATCGCAGAAATATTGTGAGCATTCAAGGAAATACCATCACACGCATCAATACACACCTGATCCATTGCCTTCCCCACCACACATTGGTATCTTATGGAGGAAAAAAATGCCACAAAAGAGTTTCCTTTACAAGCTGGTAATTTTTTAAAGTACAAATACTGAATGAAATTAAATACAAAAATAGGTTAAAAATCAAGACCCAGCCAACTGGAGTTGGAATACAGTAGAAAGATATATTAAAAAATTGGGGCTGACAAGTATAGTGTTTAAATGTGATGGTGTGTGTGTGTGTGAAAGTTTGCTCTGAATGTATTCAGCCAACAGAGGGCTCTAGATACCACTCAAATGAACGTAGTTATTTTTACTTCATCAATTATGAACACAATGAAGCTAAAATCTTCTAAAATATACAAGATTAAAATCAAGTCATGCAAATATTGCACATAAAACTACTTATTTCAAAAGTTTAAAAACTGTCTGGTTTAACTTGAGTTTAGTGGATTATACAGGGGAATGGAAATGTCAAACTGGTGCAGGCGATGATGGCCTTGATGTATCAGCATTTCCTAATCCCCAAAGGAAATCAAGTGAAAATCCAGAATATTCATCCATTCCCATTCTTCATCTTTGGATAGGGAGGAGTTAGAGTGTGTTTTCCTCTTTGCTAGGCGTAGCCTAAGACTGACTAAAAGGAACAAGTCAGGAATGTGAAGGAATACTTTTCACTTGCCTGGATGAGTGCAGCTCCAATATTACAGAAGAAGCTCAACACTGTCCAGGACAAAGCGAACCATTTGATTAGCACACCATCCAATACCTTAAACATTCAATCACCAGTGCATAGTGGCAGCAGTGGGTACCATCTACAAAATGAACTGCAAAGTCTTGCCAAAGCTCCTTTGACAACACCTTCCAAACTGACAACCTTTACCACCTAGAAGAACAAGGGCAGCAGGTGCATGGGAACACCTCCCCTGCAAGCTCCCCTTCAAGTCACACACCATCCTGACTGAGAAATGTTTTACCATTCCTTCATTTAGCACTATGGAAAAACCCTGGAACTGCCGACCCAGCAGCTCTGTGCATATGCGTTCACCACAAGGACTGCAGCGGTTCAAGAAGGTGGCTCAGCACCAACTTCTCATGGACAATTAGAGGTAGGCAATGAATGCTGGCCTTGTTAGTGATGCCCATGTCCCATGAACGAATAAAAAAACTTTGGAGTAGGGAGAAAGGCTCATTACCAGCACAGTTTAATTTGTTAAGTACAAAATTCCAACTCTTTAATGCTCAAAATTTATACTCGCTTTGATCCAGTAGACTTCCCAAGCCAAGCACTAATCCCTCATCTCCCTCGTTCTCAGAAATGCCGGCACGCCCATCCTAAATTTGCCAGAACTGTTGCAAACAAGAAATGAGAGCTATAATTAAGATTTGAAGTCGTAAAAGTCTATGTTAAGGCCAAAGGACTGCCGTGTAGAATTGAAGCGATAGGATGCTTCAGATTGCATTTATGAAAATAAAAAAAATGTTCAGCAAAACAATCACTCAATCTCCATTTGGTCTCCCTGGTGTAGAAGAGACTCTACCTTATATGTAGAAATAAAAACAAAAAACTACTGCAGATGCTGGAAATCCAAAACAAAAACAGAATTACCTGGAAAAACTCAGCAGGTCTGGCAGCATCGGTGGAGAAGAAAAGAGTCTGTTGAAGGTTCATGTGGACTCGAAACGTCGACTCTTTTCTTCTCCACCGATGCTGCCAGACCTGCTGAGTTTTTCCAGGTAATTCTGTTTTTGTTCTACCTTATATGTTGTCTACGGATGCTCACTGACCTGCTAAGTATTTCCAGCAATGCCTGCTTTTGTTAGTTATAATTTTTTGTACACTGTGAGCAGCAAGAAAGAATCCAGTAAATCATCAGTTATAGACAAGACCTTTGAAATAAAAATAATAACCAATAACCCAACTATGAACAGTGACTTTGCATGTTCTGAGATAGTCACACAGCAACTATACTTCCTACTAGTGTAATCTCATGTTAGGGTTATGATTGGACCCATATTCGTGTCTCCCTTGTTTCATTTGTCAGATTTCCGTGAGCGTTGGAGTCCAATTTACAGAGATTTCAACAAAAGGCTGGTCACCAGACATGATTTAAACTCTATAAGTGGGTGGGCTTTGAATGAGTTAAAATCTCGGCCATAGATACTGTCAGAGACTGTCCCACCCACCACGGCTCAGAAACTGTCTAGAGCTACAGCTATGCTGCTCAATTATGGGTCGGCTGTATCAGTCACTTATAGTTTCATTTGGTCCTGGTACTACGTTTGCTGTGTAAATGTTTGAACACTGCAGGTCACCTTAAGTAAATCAGCAGAGACAAGACTGACATGTGGAATTTCTCACTCACTGCTGCTTCATGGACTCATTTAATTTCCTGTCTGTAGCACTACACTAATCCTCTCGCTGATGAAGAGTCCAATTATTTCTCTACAATTATTTCCAATGTCACCCTCGAGGCTCCTTTGAAAACACCAAATAATTAAAGATTAATCTAGCATCCTTTGGTTTATTTCAGTTAGTCACAGACAGCCTTGTAATTCAGCCAAATGGCACTAACTGATGGGCTGCAGTGGATAATGAAAGTGCTGTGTTGGTCCACTGGAGGCACTCCTCTAAACGTTAGGCACAAACACAGAACAGGATACAAAAGCAAGGAAGTTATTTTTTTTTTTTTTGTAAAAATATACTTTATTCATAAAAATCTTCAATCACATTCAAAACCATTTCAAAAACAACATTACAAGGGTACAATCCAGATTAAACTTTTACAAAATGTATCACCAGGTGCATCAGTACAAACAATATTACAGTCATTTACAGCCTTTCATTTTGATCTGTACAGCCCGAGGGGCTCTAAACAGTTCCCAGTCTCTCGGTGCGCTGTGGTAGAAAGGTCTTAGACAGCGACCCTTCCCCATTGCGCCTTTGCGGCAGCTGCCCCAAGCTTTAGTGCGTCCCTCAGCACGTAGTCCTGGACTTTGGATTGTGCCAGTCCGCAACAATCGGTCGGGGACAACTCTTTGTGCTGGAAGACCAACAAGTTTCGGGCAGACCAAAGCGCGTCTCAAGGAAGTTATGCTGAACCATAAAACCCCGGTTAGATCACAACTGGGGCATTGTGTCCAGTTCTTATTCCAACACTTTAGGAAGTATGCTACACTTTTAGTACCATTACCCATTTTGCTAGAATTTACCCTATCAATTGCAGGGCATAAAGTCCCCAACACCCTTTGTGAGGCATGTTATTACTAACCTTTGTTTAGGTGACCACTTTACCACTTTGTAACACAATAGTGGAGTAAAACTCCCTCTCCATGTCCCATCAAGTGTTTCTAGGTCAGATACTAAAAAGGTTGGATGCAAAGTGGAGCTTTTTCATACTGCATCATACAGCAACCCCAGGTCAGGCAGGTATAGCATGGACTAGACACAGAGTTAAGTTCCCTTCTTGCTGTTCCCCTACAGGGTCAGGTTAGTCACAGTTTACTCTCATAGTCATTACAGCATAGAAGGGAACCATTTGGCCCATTGAGTCCATGCTGACTCTTTTACAGCAATCCGGTCAGTCCCATTTCCCTGCTCTATCCCTGTAGTCCTGCAAGTTTATTTCCCACAAGTATCCATCCAATTTCCTTTCGAAATCATTGATCATCTCTGTTTCCACCACCTTTGTGTCTAACTCTGTGTCTAGCCCATGCTATACCTGACCTGGGGGTGCTGAATGATGCAGTATGAAAAAGCTTCACTTTGCATCCAGCCTTTTTAGTATCTGACCTAGAAACACTTGATGGGACATGGAGAGGGAGTTTTACTTCACTAAAGTGATCACCAAAACAAAGGTTAGTAACAACATGTCTAACAAGGGGAGATGGGGACTTTGCACCCTGTAATTGATGGGGTAAATTCTAGCAATATGGATAATGATACTAAAAGTGTAGCATGCTGGCATTTGGAGTTAATCTAGGTGCAGCTACATCTATTGTGTTAGAGAAGAATTATAGTTACGTTGTGTCCTAATACAGTGTGGTATCTGCAGTATGTCTTACTTCATTGAGGTTGTATCTGCAGTGTGTCTTATTTCAGTTTTCTTGTATCTACAGTGTATCTTATTGAAGTGAGGTATTTGTTGTGCCTCTTATTTCAGTGAGGTATCTGTAGTGTGTCTTATTTTCAGTGAGGTATCTGCAGTGTGCCTTATTTCAGTGAGGCATTTGCAGTGTGTCTTATTTGAGTGAGGTATCTGCAGTGTGTCTTATTTTCAGTGAGGCATTTGCAGTGTGTCTTATTTGAATGAGGCTGTAACTGCAGTGTGTCTTATTTGAGTGAGGTATTTGCAGTGTGCCTTATTTCAGTGAGGTACCTGCAGTGTGTCTTATTTTCAGTGAGGCATTTGCAGTGTGTCTTATTTGAGTGAGGCTGTAACTGCAGTGTGTCTTATTTGAGTGAGGTATCTGCAGTGTGTCATATTTCAATGAGGCTGTATCTGCAGTGTGTCTTATTTGAGTGAGGTATCAGCAGTGTCTCTTATTTCAGTGAGATGTTTGCAGTGTGCCTTATTCATTGAGATATCTGCAGTGTGTATTATTTCAGTAAGGTACCTGCAGTGTTTCTTATTTCAGTGAGGTAGTATCTGCAGTGTGTCTTATTTCAGTGAGGTATCTGCAGTTTTCCATTTTCAGTGAGGTATCTGCAGGTTTCCATTTTCAGTGAGGTATCTACAGTGTGTCTTATTTCAGTGAGGCTGCATCTGCAGTGTGTCTTATTTCTGTGAGGTTGTATCTGCAGCGTGTCTTTTTTCAGTGAGATTGTATCTGCAGTGTCTTTTTTCAGTGAGGTATCTGCAGGGTGGAGAAGAAAGCAGTTGATGTTTCGAGTCCTCATGACCCTTTGGCAGAACTGAAGTATAGTTAGGAGAGAGGTGAAATATAAGCTGGTCTAAGGTGGGGGGCGGGGGGAGAGAGAAGTTGAGGGTGGGGTGGTTGTAGGGATAAGCAAGCAGTGATAGGAGCAGATAATCAAAAGCTGTCACAGACAAAAGGATCAAAGAGGTGTTGAAGGTGGTGATATTATCTAAGAAAAGTGCTAATTAAGAATGGATGGCAGGATACTCAAGGTACAGCTCTAGTGCGGGTTGGGTGGAGAGACTAACAAAGTATTAGTTGTAGATTCAAAAATAATGGAAATAGGTGGGAAAAGAAGAATCTATATAAATTATTGGAAAAAAAGGGAGGGGGAAGAAACGGGTTGGGGAAGGGCGGAGGGGGAGTTTAAGATCTAAAGTTGTTGAATTCAATATTCAGCCCGGAAGGCTGTAAAGTGCCTAGTCGGAAGATGAGGTGCTGTTCCTCCAATTTGCGTTGGGCTTCACTGGAACAATGCAGCAAGCCAAGGACAGACCTGTGGGCAAGAGAACAGGGTGGAGTGTTAAAATGGCAAGCGACAGGGAGGTTTGGGTCTTTCTTGCCCACTAGAGCTGTCCCTTGAGTGTCCTGCCATCCATTCTTAATTAGCACTTTTCTTAGATAATATCACCACCTTCAACACCTCTTTGATCCTTTTGTCTGTGACATCTTTTGATTATCTGCTCCTATCATTGCTTGCTTGTCCCTACAACCACCCCACCCTCAACTTCTCCCTCCCCCCGCCCCCCCACCTTAGACCAGCTTATATTTCACCTCTCTCCTAACTATACTTCAGTTCTGCCGAAGGGTCATGAGGACTCGAAACGTCAACTGCTTTCTTCTCCACCGATGCTGCCAGACCTGCTGAGTTTTTCCAGGTAATTCTGTTTTTGTTTTGGATTTCCAGCATCCGCAGTAGCTTTTAGCTTTTTGTTTTTATATCTGCAGGGTGTCTTATTTCAGTCAGTTGTATCCGCAGTGTGTCTTTTTTCAGTGATGTTGTATCTGCAGTGTGCCTTAATTCATTGAGGTTTCTGCAGTGTCTTATTTCAGTGAGGCTGCATCTGCAGTGTGTCTTATTTCAGTGAGGTTATATCTGCAGTGTGTCTTATTTCAGTGAGGTTGTATCTGCAGTGTCTTTTTTCAGCGACATTGTATCTGCAGTGTGTCTTTTTTCAGCGACATTGTATCTGCAGTGTGTCTTTTTTCAGCGACATTGTATCTGCAGTGTGTCTTTTTTCAGCGACATTGTATCTGCAGTGTGTCTTTTTTCAGCGACATTGTATCTGCAGTGTCTTTTTTCAGCGACATTGTATCTGCAGTGTGTCTTTTTTCAGCGACATTGTATCTGCAGTGTGCCTTTTTTCAGCGACATTGTATCTGCAGTGTGTCTTTTTTCAGCGACATTGTATCTGCAGTGTGTCTTTTTTCAGCGACATTGTATCTGCAGTGTGTCTTTTTTCAGCGACATTGTATCTGCAGTGTCTTTTTTCAGCGACATTGTATCTGCAGTGTCTTTTTTCAGCGACATTGTATCTGCAGTGTGTCTTTTTTCAGCGACATTGTATCTGCAGTGTGTCTTTTTTCAGCGACATTGTATCTGCAGTGTGTCTTTTTTCAGCGACCTTGTATCTGCAGTGTCTATTTTCAGCGACATTGTATCTGCAGTGTCTTTTTTCAGCGACATTGTATCTGCAGTGTGTCTTTTTTCAGCGACATTGTATCTGCAGTGTGTCTTTTTTCAGCGACATTGTATCTGCAGTGTGTCTTTTTTCAGCGACATTGTATCTGCAGTGTCTTTTTTCAGCGACATTGTATCTGCAGTGTGTCTTTTTTCAGCGACATTGTATCTGCAGTGTGTCTTTTTTCAGCGACATTGTATCTGCAGTGTGTCTTTTTTCAGCGACATTGTATCTGCAGTGTGTCTTTTTTCAGCGACATTGTATCTGCAGTGTGTCTTTTTTCAGCGACATTGTATCTGCAGTGTGTCTTTTTTCAGCGACATTGTATCTGCAGTGTGTCTTTTTTCAGCGACATTGTATCTGCAGTGTGTCTTTTTTCAGCGACATTGTATCTGCAGTGTGTCTTTTTTCAGTGACATTGTATCTGCAGTGTGTCTTTTTTCAGCGACATTGTATCTGCAGTGTGTCTTTTTTCAGCGACATTGTATCTGCAGTGTGTCTTTTTTCAGTGACATTGTATCTGCAGTGTGTCTTTTTTCAGCGACATTGTATCTGCAGTGTGTCTTTTTTCAGCGACATTGTATCTGCAGTGTGTCTTTTTTCAGCGACATTGTATCTGCAGTGTGTCTTTTTTAAGTTAGGTATCTGCAGTGTATATTATTTCACTAAGGTACCTGCAGTGTTTCTTATTTCAGTGAGGTAGTATCTGCAGTGTGTCTTATTTCAGTGAGGTATCTGCAGTGTGTCTTATTTCAGTGAGGTATCTGCAGTGTTTCTTATTTCAGTGAGGCACCTGCAGTGAGTCTTATTTCAGTGAGGCACCTGCAGTGAGTCTTATTTCAGTGAGGCACCTGCAGTGAGTCTTATTTCAGTGAGGCACCTGCAGTGTGCCTTATTTAAGTGAGGCTGTAACTGCATTGTGTCTAATTTGAGTGAGGTATCTGCAGTGTGTCTTATTTCATTAAGGTTGTATCTGCAGTGTCTTATTTCAGTGAAATATTTGCAGTATGCCTTATTTCTTTGAGGTACCTGCAGTGTATATTATTTCAGTGCGGTACTTGCAGCGTTTCTTATTTGAGTGAGGTAGTAGTGACTGCCCTTAACATCAAGGCAGCATTTGACCGAGTGTGGCCTCAAGGAGCCCAAGCAAAACTGGAGTCAATGTGAATCAGGAGGAAAGCTCTCCACTCGTTGGAGCCATATCTAGCACAAGGGAAGATGGTTGTGGTTGCTGGAGGTCAATCATCTCAGTTCCGGGACATCACTGCAGGAGTTCCTCAGGGTAGTGTCCTAGCCTCAATCATCTTCAGCTGCTTCATCAATGGCCTTCCTTCTATCATAAGAAGTGGGGATGTTCGCTGATAATTGCACAATGTTCACCATTCACGACGACTCAGATACTGAAGCAGTCCATGTCCAAATGCAGCAAGATCTGGACAATATTCAGGCTTGCACCACACAAGTGCAAGGCAATGACCGTCTCCAAGAAGAAAGAATTTAACCATCGTCCCTTGACATTCAATGGCATGACCATCATTAAGTTCCCCTATCAACATCTTGGGGGGGTACCATTGAACAGAAACTGAACTGGACTAGCCATATAAATACTGTGGCTACAAGAGCAGGTCAGATGCTAGTAATCCTGCGGTGAGCAACTCACCCCCTGACTGCCCAAAGCCTGTCCGCAATCTACAAGGCACCAGTCAGGAATGTGATGGAATACTCTCTACTTGCCTGGATGAGTGCAGCTCCCACAGCACTCAAGAAGCTTGACAGCATGCAGGACAAAGCCGCCCACTTGATTGGTACCACATCCACAAACCTTCGCTCCCTCCACGACGCACAGTGTGAACGATCTACAGGATGCACTGCAGTAACCCACCAAGGCTCCTTAGACAGCATGTTCCAAACCCAAAACTGGTACCATCTAGAAGGACAAGGGCAGCAGACACATGGGAGCACTTCCATTTGGAAATTCCCCTCCAAGCCACTCACCGTCCTGACTTGGAAATATATCGCCGTTCCTTCACTCTCACCGGGTCAAAATCCTGGAATTTGCTCCCTAACAGCACTGTGGGTGTACCTACACCATGTGGACTGCAGCGGTTCAAGAAGGCAACTCACCACCACATTCTCAAGGGCTATTAGGGATGGGCAATAAATGCTGTCCTAGCCAGCTTCGCCCACACCCCATGAATGAATTTTTAAAAAGCTAGCACATTGGTTTATTGTAACATGTTGAAGGCAGATGCTGAGGATGGAGTTTTTTTGTCAGCAGTGAAGCATCAGCTCTCACCCATAATCTTCAAGTAAGTCTTGCTAACAGATCTTGTGATCTCTATGGTGAGAACGTTAACTTGATCACCCTGCAGTAGTATTGCCACTGATTACAGCATTCTTTACTAGGGATTCCCTAAGTGGAGCTGCAGTGATGTCATAAAGCTGTCCCAGTAGCCAATCACATTAAATGATTTTCACTGACACTCAATCAGGAAAGGAAAAGCACAGTGACTAAATCACTTTAAAACATTTTTACATAAAGGACATTAAAGATTGGGACCTACATATGATGTGTAGATAGAAGTTAAAGTATTCTGAGAAAAACTTGTTCAAGAAAATTATGAAGCAAAATTTTGTTTCAAAAATCCACTAATTAATCAAATGAAGACATTTAACAAAACTCCACTAATATATTTTCAGGGACAGTTCTGTTGTTCAGCAATAGTTATTACTCACATCACCATTAAAAACCCGAGTTATTGAACAAGGTGTAACTTTTTACAGGGTTTCTAACAGCAATGTGGGTGTCGGAGAGTTGAAATTCTTGCTTATTTCAATGATTGCTGGCTCAGTGGTGGTGGGCGTGGCGGAGTGAGTGGGGTGCACAACTCAGCTGTCAGAGCCCTGAGTGACAGAACACAACTTCAGCATTTCCATGCTGATCTGTGAATGCCCGTCATCCTGAGGTTGCGGTCAGTTTCAGACGTATAATGATGGCCATCGGTGATAGTTCACCATCAACCAGCCTCTGCAAAATTCAGCCCAATGTTGGTTATTCCTTCCTATCCAGTTCTGAGTTGCAAAGATGCCCGAAACAATTTGCTGGATACAATAAATTTGCTTAAAACGCTGTGTTTTTAAATAGGGTTTATTCTGTCTTTTTTTGTCATCAAAAGTTTCACTCCTAAAATTTTTCTTTAATCTGGCTCTAAAAATATGTCTGAGGTGGGTTTTTTGTGCCAATGTGGATGTCCCAAACTAATGTCAGTCGATGCTGAATTTGTGTGAACCCAGCGTTTCTTGTGTACTATAAGAAAGTTATCACTGATCCCTGGGTGGATTTGAAGATGGAATAGTTCTGGCTCTCTTCCTCTCTATAAACAAGACACATACACACACACAGTAGTGCAGCTTTGAATAGTAATAAGTTATTACGATAGACCAGAAAGAATCAAAAGCAGAAGACAAGATGGTACAGACAACACTCTACTACCATGGTAACCTCAAAGGTACTAGGATATTGGTTTTCACACCTGAATGATCGCTCCAAGGACATGCTGCTCTGATGGTGATACAAAGTCCAGGAGACCTTTTCTACCTGATTCACTACAGCAACTGACTTGGGATTCAATCATCTAAAGGATTTGTGTCTGATGTCTGTTTTCCAGCAATTTTTTCTGTGCTGTTTGTAAAGCAGTTTTGCAAACGTGCAGTGGAGAGGAGACACACCAAATAAATGTAAAACACAATAACAGCACCAAGAACATGTTTAGTATACAGAAATTAGGAGTGGCTTTCTGTGTCAAAGCCCACATACGAGTAACATATGTAACATGGTGGGCTCTGGGTGCCAATGGAACTATGCCCTATCAAGATAGTTACTGCCATCAGGTGAGGAAGAGGGGGAAGAAAACTGGAGGAGAGATTAAAGAAATGAAAGAAAAACAAAATGAACTCAAGCATGCTTGTTCTTCTGTTATTTACTTTCTCCATTCCACTCTGTCTCAGTATTCAGAGGTTTCTAACTTTAAAAACCAAAACATGTTTAGCTTGAAGTTCCATGTGATTTAAGTTGAATCTAACCATTGATGTTCTTGTCATCATCCTCACCAGTTCGTTTCCTTAGAGTGTTCACTTTCTTCCTTGAGCGCTATTTTTGCCATGAAGGCTATTGTTTTTGAGCTTAATTCTGTCATTAACTGACATACACTCTTTCAAGCAATATTCAGGTATTAGGAGGGGGTAAAACTGGCTGAGCTTTTCCCTGCCTAGTCTCAGGGAATGGAAGTCAACTGAAGTTCATGACTGAGATTATCTATTGCTAGACGAATTGGTGGGGGTGGGGGACAACCAGGTACAGGTTAGTATTTATGGCCTAGTATTACACCAGAAAATGTTTGTCCATGAGGCGATTCATCACCATCAGAGGGTATTAATAACGACTTATTCAAAGAGCAACAACAAAGAAGAAATTGCAACAATGTTAATGGATTTCCCTGAGATTATTGTTGCAACAAGGGTTTGTTCATTTGGAGCAATATCTCTGTTCATAATTCATGAACAAGTGGTTTTATAATAACAAGTTTTATGACATTGACTAGTAACAGTATTAGGTTTTATATTAAATGTGTTATATTAGATAACAAGATGAAAGGCAAATAATACAACCTGGTTTCCAGGACCTGTGCGATCACTCAGTTGTCGAGGCTGCCTGTGTGGCTTTAGGCTTCCAACTGACCCTGAGATCATCACTTAGCCCATGAAGCAACAGTTTCAGACTTCCAGGCCATCCACATTGCTGCATGGCTCCTGTCCAGCCCCTGAATGCCCTGCCCTAAAGGGGAAACAGGTCCTATTCTTATACTATAATACAGCCTTGGCCTGTGCCTATCATATGTGTACATTTAGCCGAGGCCACATTTTTAGGTGTTTACCCAATTTCTAGGGGAAACATTTTGTTCACGTAGCCCTGTTTCAAGCTGCGGACATGCAAACTACATCGATTTCCTGGAGCAGACAGCATCACAGGATGCTATCTGTATAGCCCATACAACTTTCTGTATTGATATCATCAAAGACACCTCCATGGGCCATGTAACTAGTGGCCAACAGCACTGCCCGCCCTGAGGAATCGACATAGTTTGGGTAGCACAACAAGTTTTCTTTCCCTAATCTTTTCAGCCCACGCCTGTGTGTTCATTGTGGCATTGGGCCGTTATGACACAGAAGCTGGCCATTTGGCCCGTTGAGATTATGCTGGCTTTTGTAGATCAATCCAGTCAGTCCCATTCCCCTGCTCTATCTCCATAGCCCAGCAAATTTATTTCCCTCAAGTGCCCATCCAATTTCCTTCTGAAATCATTGATCTTCTCTGCTCCCATCGCCCTTGTAGGCAGTGAATTGCAAGTCATTACCGCTAGCTGCATAAAAAGTTCATCTGTGCACCCTCCCCTCTTGCCCAAAGGAATTTTTTAAATCTGTAAGTACATGGGCCAAATCTTTATCTTTTACTATGGTATCTGGTGTCTTAGCAACAAGTTTCCCGTCAGGTATGAGCCTTTTCTTAACCTGGGTGTTTGTCACTCTCTGTTCTTGCATTTCCAAGCTGTGTTGTTCACGCATGAAGACAAGATTAAGATTTTCTCTTTACTCCATTGTTGTCATAACACTAAAAATTAAGTAAAAAGCTGCTGGGATAGATTGACTATTTAAATCATCTTAAAGCAATCTAACACAAGGATTATGGTCTTCATTTTCTCATTTTTAAACTGTTCATATATTCTATAAATTTGCTCACTTTACTCCTTTTCATTTCACACTCTACCTTTTTGCTTCTGTATATTATTTAAGTTGTAAATAAATTGACAAGGTAGTTTTAACTTGTACACATTGATCTGGCAGTATGTTATTTTCTGTTTCCATAGATATAAGTTGGCATCCCATGTATCTCGGTATCACTGTATCATGATAAACATTAGACAATAGACAATCACACCGTGGCCAGCAGGTACTCTTCGAGAACTCTTCAAGACTGTCACAGTGAGCAACATAACTCACCATTAATAATAAACTTATAGCATGGATGTGCAATTGGCAAAAGAACCCTATTACAGATAAGTGTGAGGTAATATGTTTGATAGGAAGAATAAGGAGGTCATATACTCCTTGGAAAATAAGTATCTAAGTTGGGTTGAGCATCAGAGGGATCTGGATGGTTGAACAAACAGGGGTCGACCATCATTAAGCTCTATTGGTTAGACCATTGAGTCCAAATAAGTAGTTTGCAGTCAATTGTTAGTTGTCTGCCAACAACACAACATAATCTGCTAAATAGAATGCCACAATACTTTCAGAAACTCTGAGACCATCCTTTACAATACCATCAAAAGATATCCCAAATTAAATGACTTTGAATCAAATATCTGATGCTTTCAGCCTTATATAAAACAAACTTAGAGGGAAGGTTGTATTTTCTGTTCTTTAATTACAGACTAACTCATTATTATTTTTGGAAACTTGGGCGTTTCAATATACCATTGATTACACACATTCTCAGAAAAGATGAAGTTGAGCTCTTCAAAGCTGATTACACTCTGGTCAGCTTTTCCTTTGGAGGAGTAAGTCAGTCAGTGAATGAGCAACCTTCTCCTTTCACTCCGGTGACTCTTCTTTGAATCCAACACAAATTGATAGGAGAGAGAATCTAGGGTAGAAATTGGCGTATATGGGGCACTAATCAAACAGTGGGATGCCCTGTGTCCAAATGGGTGGCTGTGGGTCCTACTACTAAATTCATGGAGGCCGTTTTTTCAGACATCCCAGGCCGACACCTAAGAGAGGTACTAGGCCCCTTAGATACATAAACTAAGGGCCTAAGACCTTAGCCCCCTCCAATTCCCCAACATTAAATCCTTGCTCTGGCTGAGCATGTTAATGAGGCCCAAGTATCAATTTCCATCCATCTGTTCTTCTCAGTTCAGGTTTGTGCTGAACTGATTATGTAATGACTGTATATGAAATCTTAACCCAATGCTTCCAGGAGAGGAAAATGAGAAAAACCTGCATTTATATTGTGCCTAATCACAACTCTCAAAAATGCTTCAAAGCATTTTGCAGAAGTATAATGTAGGCAACCGTGATCCTACAAATAGCAGTTAAGATAAACGGCCATGTCATCTGTTTCGGATGTAGCTGATTGAAGAAGAATTTTTTGTTAACTGCTGCAAAAACTCTCTGCTCTTTTATTGAATAATGTCATGTGATCTTGAATGGTCAGCTAAACCACTGCAACAGATAGGTGTGCTTTCAATTTGACAGCTGATCTCCAACAATGCATTACTCTCTCAGCACTGTAGTGTCAGCCTAAATTATGTGTTCAGATCCAGGAATGGCGCTTACTCTAACAATCTTCTCATTCAGAATGTTACCAACTGAGAAGGGAAGAAAGGCAGACAAAGTAGAGCTTGTAGTTAGACCAGCTAATCTTTGCCATCACTGACCTTCCTTCTCCTCCTTTTAACATCAAGGGGCACCTACACAGAAAATAAATTCAATAGCTGTTTAATGCTTAAGGGAGGAAAATCAGTCATTTGCACATGAAACTTCACTTGAGTCATGCTTCCTGCTTGCACAGTGCCATGTGTATAAAGACAGGGCTTGTTTGGAAGTCTGTGGTGAGGTCAGAGTCCAGACCATTCTACACTTTGGCTTGTAGCTTGACCAAGGTGTTTGACAAGGCGATCCCACAGCTCTCACTTTGGTGTCAGAAAGTAGTGGGTTCAACTCTCTCTTCGCACCCCCCCCCCCCCCCCCCCCCCCCCAGGGATTTGAGCACAAAATTTAGGCTGAGGAAGTACTGCACTGTTAGAAGTGCTGTGTTTTGGATAGGATGTTAAGCCAAGGCTTCTTCTGCCCCCTCAAGTGAATGTGAAAGATCTTGTGGCACTAAGGGCAAGGATGACCTGGCCAATGTTTAGCCTTAAATCAATATCTAAAACCCAATTGGCCGGTCGTTATTACATTGCTGTATATGTAACCTTACTGTGTTTAAATTGGCTTTGTGTTTCCTAAAGTACAATAGTGACTACACTTCAATAAAAAGCACTTCATTGGCTGTGAAGCACTATGGGACATCCTGAAGTCATGAAAGACCCTATATAAATACAAAAAATTCAATACAATTCAGAAAAAGAATCTTTACTCAGAATGGTGAGAATGTGAAACTTGCTACCACAGGATTGAGACAAATAGCAAGACTGTATTTAAGGAAAAGCTAGATAAGTGCATGAGGGAGAAAGGAAGAGGACATGGTGATAGGGTGAGATGCAATAAGCTGGGAGGAAGCTCATGTGGGGAATAAAGACTGGCATCTACAACTAATACCTTGTCAGTCTTTCCACCCCACCCCCACTAGAGCTGTACCTTGAGTGTCCTACCATCCATTCTTAATTAGCACTTTTCTTAGATAATATCACCACCTTCAACACCTCTTTGATCCTTTTGTCTGTGACATCTTTTGATTATCTGCTCCTATCACTGCTTGCTTGTCCCTACAACCACCCCACCCTCAACTTCTCTCTCCCCGCGCCCCCACCTTAAACCAGCTTATATTTCACCCCTCTCCTAACTATACTCAGTTCTGTTGAAGGGTCATGTGGACTCGAAATATTGACTCTTTTCTTCTCCACCGATGCTGCCAGACCTGCTGAGTTTTTACAGGTAATTCTGTTTTTGTTTGGCATAGAATCCTGTTGGACTGACTTCTGTTTCTGTGCTGTAAATTTCAATCTATGTTTTTCCTTTCTCTTTAACTGCAGCCTCCCTGTTTAACACATTGTAGGAAAGATTTTCAGAAGTAATCCATGATTGCCAAAGTTAATCAGTTAAAATTATAGAATGTTCATCCACCCTGAAGTCTCCACTAGATAATCTGCCCAGGTGATACTGTCAATGTAATGCACTTGACGGGAAGTAGATCTGAATGGATACTGGATGAGGACAGGACTTGGACCAAGATTCAAGCTACAGTTGAGTATCTTGATGACATTCTGGTTAGGTATACAAATTAAGAATGGTTACTTGATTAAGTTATTGTGCTAGCCATGGAACTGTTCACCAACACAAGTCACTGCCTTCAGAAGAGAAGGAAGAAAATTGGAATGGAACTACTCAGTAGTTGCAAAGTAAATGGATGAGTATCATAATCACACAGTGCTATTATTATATTTGTTTTATTAAAATACCTCACATTGGTTTTGATTTGCATTAGTTTGGTGGTAAGGGAATAATCCAACCAATAATGCTAATTTTTGAATTTCATGTTAGTGCTCTAGTAAATGAATATTGTGCCCAGGGTCCCTTTAATCTTAGTGGCAGGGCTATCTAACACATATCCTCTATGTTATAAGCTCATTTTGGATCATATGAGAATCATATTCTGCGAGGCTGACAGCTTCAACCTACAAGATTTCAACTATCAACTGAACTGACAGTGACAGCGAGGATTGGCTGAGGGATTGAAAGCAGAGAGTAGAGATCAATGGTTGTTTTTCAAATTGGAGGGAAATATAACCTGTGTTCCCTAGTGGTCAGTATTAGGACCACTACTGCTCTTTTTGATATGTACTTTTGATCTGAAATTGGATAATCAGGACACAATTTCAAAATGATACACAACTCAGAAATCTAGTAAACAGTGGGGAGAATAGTAACAGACATCAAGAGTACTCAAACAGGCTGGTAAAATGGGCAGACACATGATGGGTGAAATTTAACAGCTCTCTAAACTTTCCTGTCCCACTTGCAATGATGCTCAACTGTGGCAGGGTTGGAAAATCCCACCCACATAGAGTTTGGGGGTGACAAAGATCTTTGAAGATGTCAGGACAATTTGAGAAGAGTACTTTTAAAAAAATTATTCTTTCATAGGGTGTGGGCATCACTGACTAGGCCAACATTTATTGCTCATCCCTAATTGCCCTTGAGAAGGTGGTGGTGGTGAGCTGCCCTCACTTCCAGGATTTTGACTCAGCGACAATGAAGGAACGGCGATATAGTTCAAGTCAGGATGGTGAGTGACTTGGAGGGGAACTTGCAGGTGGTGGTGTTCCCATGTATCTGCTGCCCTTGTCATTCGAGGTGGTAGATGCCGTGGGTTTGGTAGATGCTGTTGAAGGAACCTTAGTGAGTTGCTGCACTGCATATTGTAGATAGTACATGCTGCCGCCACTGTGCATCGGTGGTGGAAAGTGTGAATGTTTAAGGTGGCGGATGGGGTGCCAATCAAGCTGGCTGGTTGGTGTCGAGCTTCTTAAGTGTTATTGGAGCTGCACTCATCCAGACAAGTGGAGAGTATTCCTTTACACTCCTGACTTGAGCCTTGTAGATGGTGGGAAGGCTTTGGGGAGTAGTGAGGTGATATACTTGCCACAGAATTCCCAGCCTTTTGTACCACAGTCTTTACATGGCTGGTCCAGTTCAGTTTCCGGTCAATGGTAACCCCCCACCAGGATGTTGATAGTGAGGGATTCAGCAACGGTAATGACATTGAATGTCTAGGGGAGATGGTTACATTCTCTCTTGCTGGTGATGATCATTGCCTGGCACTTGTGTGGCACAAATGTTACTTGCCACTTACCAGCCCAAACCTGAATATTGTCCAGATCTTGCTGAATACAGACACTGAGTGCTTCAGTATCAGAGTCGTGAACGGTGCTGAACATTATGCAATCAAGAGAAAACACCCCCACGTCTGACCTTATAATGGAGGGAAGGTCATTGATGAAGCAGCTGAAGATGTTTGGGCCTGGGACATTATCCTGAGGAACTCCTGCAGCGATGTCCTGAGGCTGAGATGCTTGACCTCCAAAAACCACAACCAACTTCCTTCGTGCTACTGAAGCAAAGATGTTATACACTTACGCTTACAGCTTATATTTATAGGCACCTTTAATGTAATAAAATGTCCCAAGGCACTTCACAGGAGCATTATTAAACAAAATATGACATTGAGCTGCATAAGGAGATATTAGGTCAGATGACCAAAAGCTTGGTCAAAGAGACAGTTTTTAAGGAGTGTCTTAAAGGCAGAAGGTGAGCTAAAGAGGCATAGATGTGTAGGAAGGGAATTCCAGAGCTCACAGCCTAAGCAACTGAAGGTATGGCCAACAAAGGAAAATCAGGCATGCACATGAGGCCATAATTAGAGGAGTGTAGATATCTTGGAGGGCTGTGGGGCTGGAGGAGATTACAGAGATAAGGAGGAGTGAGGCCAAGGAGGGATTTGAAAAATGGATGAAAATTTTAAAATCAGGAAATGATGTAGGTCAGTGACCACAGGAGTGATAGGTGAATGGGACTTGGTGCAAGTTAGAGCTGGCAGCTTAGTTTTGGATGGTCCCAAATTATTTTTTCTTTATTCTTTCATGGGAGGTGGGCCTCACTGGCAAGGCCAGCATTTGTTGCCCATCCCTAATTGCCCTTGAACTGAGTAGCTTGCCAGGCCATTTCAAAAGGCAGCTAAGAGTCAACCACATTGCTGTGGGTATGGAGTCACATGTAGAACAGACCAGGTAAGGATGGCAGATTTCCTTCCCTAAAGGACATTAATGTGCCAGATGGGTTTTTACAACAATCGCTGATCACTTCATGGTTCCCATTACTGAGGCTAGCTTTCAATTCAATTAACGTAATTTAAATTCCACCACCTGTCATGGTGGGACTTAAGACCATAAGACATAGGAGAAATTAGGCCATTCGGCCCATCGAGTCTGCTCCGCCATTCAATCATGGCTGATAAGTTTCTCAACCCCATTCTCCCGCCTTCTCCCCGTAACATTTGATCCCCTTACCAATCAAGAACCTATCTATCTCGGTCTTAAATACACTCAATGACCTAGCCTCCACAGTCTTCTGTGGCAATGAATTCCATAGATTCACCACTCTCTGGCTAAAGAAGTTTCTCCTTATCTCTGTTCTAAAAGGTCTTCCCTTTACTCTGAGGCTATGCCCTCAGGTCCTAGTCTCTCCTACTAATGGAAACATCTTCCCCACGTCCACTCTATCCAGGCCTTTCAGTATTCTGTAAGTTTCAATCAGATCCCCCCTCAACCTTCTAAACTCCATCGAGTATAGACCCAGAGTCCTCAAACGTTCCTCATATGTTAAGCCTTTCATTCCTGGGATCGTTCTCGTGAACCTCCTCTGGACCCTCTCCATGGCCAAAACATCCCTTCTGAGATACGGGGCCCAAAATTGCTCACAATATTCTAAATGTGGTCTGACCAGAGCCTTATAAAGCCTCAGCAGCACATCCCTGCTTTTATATTCTAGTCCTCTCAAAATAAATGCCAACATTGCATTTGCCTTCCTGACTACCGACTCAACCTGCAAGTTAACCTTAAGAGAATCCTGGACTAGGACTCCTAAGTCCCTTTGCACTCCAGATTTCTGAATTCTCTCCCCATTTAGAAAATAGTCTATGCCTCTATTCTTCCTACCAAAGTGCATGACCTCACACTTCCCCACGTTGTATTCCATCTGCCACTTCTTTGCCTATTCTCCTAACCTGTCCAAATCCTTTGGCAGCCTCCCCGCCTCCTCAATACTACCTGTCCCTCCATCTATCTTTGTATCATCTGCAAACTTAGCCAGGATGCCTTCAGTTCCTTCATCTAGATCATTAATGTATAAAGTGAAAAGTTGTGGTCCCAACACTGACCCCTGCGAACTCCACTAGTCACTGGCCGCCATCCTGAGAAGGACCCCCTTATCCCCACTCTCTGCCTCCTGCCAGACAGCCAATCTTCTATCCAAAACAAAAACAAAATTACCTGGAAAAACTCAGCAGGTCTGGCAGCATCGGCGGAGAAGAAAAGAGTCGACGTTTCGAGTCCTCATGACCCTTCAGCAGAACTGAGTGAAGTTAGGAGGGGGGTGAAATATAAGCTGGTTTAAGGTTGGGGGGGGGGGGTGGCGGGGAGGGGAGAGAAGTTGGGGGTGGGTGTTGGTTGTAGGGACAAGCAAGCAGTGATACAGATGATCAAAAGATGTTACAGACAAAGGAACAGGGAGGTGTTAAAGGTGGTGATATTATCTAAGAGAATGTGCTAATTAAGAATGGATGGCAGGACACTCAAAGTACAGCTCTAGTGGGGGTGGGGTAGAAAGACTGACAGGGTATTATAGTTATAGATTTAAAAATAATGGAAATAGGTGGGAAAAGAAAAATCTATATAAATTATTGGAAAAAACAAAAGGGAGGGGGAAGAAACGGAAATGGGGGTGGGGATGGGGGAGGGAGTTTAAGATTGAAAGTTGTTGAATTCAATATTCAGCCCGGAAGGCTGTAAAGTGCCTAGTCGGAAGATGAGGTGCTGTTCCTCCAGTTTGCGTTGGGCTTCACTGGAACAATGCAGCAAGCCAAGGACAGACATGTGGACAAGAGAGCAGGGTGGAGTGTTAAAATGGCAAGCAACAGGGAGGTTTGAGTCTTTCTTGCCGACAGACCGCAGGTGTTCTGCAAAGCGGTCGCCCAGTTTGCGTTTGGTCTCTCCAATGTAGAGGAGACCGCATTGGGAGCAACGAATGCAGTAGACTAAGTTAGAGGAAATGCAAGTGAAATGCTGCTTCATTTGAAAGGAGTGTTTGGGCCCTTGGACGGTGAGGAGAGAGGAAGTGAAGGGGCAGGTGTTGCATCTTCTGCGTGGGCATGGGGAGGTGCCATAGTTGGGGTTGAGGAGTAGTGGGTGATGGAGGAGTGGACCAGGGTGTCCCGGAGGGAACGATCCCTACGGAATGTCGCTGGGGGGGTGGTGAAGGGAAGATGTGTTTGGTGGTGGCATCATGCTGGAGTTGGCGGAAATGGCGGAGGATAATCCTTTGAATGTGGAGGCTGGTGGGGTGATAAGTGAGGACAAGGGGGACCCTATCATGTTTCTGGGAGGGAGGAGAAGGCGTGAGGGTGGATGCGCGGGAGATGGGCTGGACACGGTTGAGGGCCCTGTCAACGACCGTGGGTGGAAAACCTCGGTTAAGGAAGAAGGAGGACATGTCAGAGGAACTGTTTTTGAAGGTAGCATCATCAGAACAGATGCGACGGAGGCGAAGGAACTGAGAGAATGGGATGGAATCCTTACAGGAAGCGGGGTGTGAGGAGCTGTAGTCGAGGTAGCTGTGGGAGTCGGTAGGCTTGTAATGGATATTGGTGGACAGTCTATCATCAGAAATTGAGATAGAGAGGTCAAGGAAGGGAAGGGAAATGTCAGAGATGGACCATGTGAAAATGATGGAGGGGTGGAGATTGGAAGCAAAATTAATAAATTTTTCCAGGTCCTGACGAGAGCATGAAGCCGCACCTTCTATCTTCTATCCATGCTAGTACCTTGTCTCTAACACCATGAGCTCTTTATCTTACTGAGCAGCCTCCTGTGCAGCACCTTGTCAAAGGCCTTCTGGAAGTCCAAGTAGATAACATCCATTGGCTCTCCTTTGTCTAACCTACTCGTTACCTCCCCAAAGAATTCTAACAGATTTGTCAGGCTTGACCTCCCCTTGATGAAACCATGCTGACTTTGCCCTATTTTACCATGCACTTCCAAGTATTCTGAAATCTCATCCTTAATAATGGACTCTAAAATCTTACCAACGACCAAGGTCAGGCTAATCGGCCTGTAATTTCCCGTCTTTTGCCTCACTCCCTTCTCAAACAGGGGGGTTACATTAGCGATTTTCCAGTCCTCTGGGACCCTTCCTGACTCCAGTGATTCCTGAAAGATCACCACTAACGCCTCCACTATCTCTTCTTGAAGGGAAAGAATTTACAGGGTTATGGGGAAAGAGTAGCGGCGGCGGGGCGGGGGGGTGGGGGCGGGGGGGTGGGAGGTGATGGTGGTGGGATTAATTAGATAGCTTTACCATAAAGCTATTAAAGGTATGATGGACCAAATGGCCTCCTTCTGTGCATCTTCTCTCCTTCATCATTCTATGGTTCTGACAGCACCATTGTTATGTTGCATTAAGCTCACACCATTTATTATGAAGGAAAATTAAAGATAGTCAAAGTTAATAATAGGAATGTAATTTAAGACACGTACAAACTTTAACTAATTTTTGACTGAAGAACACACGAGAATGTTTACCCTTTATAATTTCTGGTAGTGGAGGTTATTTTTATCACAACACAATATCCTTCAACAGATCCTGTGAGTTTCTACATCTGCCTTGTGCAGGTTAGTTCACTGAGCAATTGATGCGGTTTTGTAAAAAAAAAAATTACGAATTAATGAAGAAACTGAGCAACAATAAATCGCTTAATACATCTCAACATAACATCTCAATTACCTACATATTTTGTAACGGATTGCTAGGGGTGGGCAATAAATGTGGTCCAACTCACATCATCCAGCTAATAGATTAAAAAATACTGTTGTACCAGCAACCTGTACTTTTCCCGAAATCAGCATTGCTCTTTTTGAGGCTTTTTATGTTGTTTCGTGTCACACTTCAGAATTTGTTCACCATTTTTCCACAGAAAGGAATCTTTTTAAGTCATGTAAGATAACCCACTGAAGTGAGGAAACTTGTTATGCTTCTTTATTTTTCATTTTTGAGCCCCATTGCTAGAAATTAAAAAGGGTAAACATTCCGGTGTGTTCTTCAGGTCTTTCGGATGAGACGTTAAATTGAGACTCTGCCTGTCCTGTCAGGTGGATGTAAAAAATCCCATGGCACTATTTCAAAGAACAGGGGAGTTATCCTTAGTGTTTTGGCTAATATTTATCCCCCAATCAACATAACAAAAACAGATTATCAAGTGATTATCACATCACTATTTGTGGGAGCTAGCTGTGTGCAAATTGGCTCCTGTGTTTCCTACAACAGTGACTACACTTCTAAGGTATGTCATTGGGTGTAAACTGCTTTGATACATCTGTTGAACATGAAAAGCTCAGTATCAATGCAAGTCTTTCTTTTTGTATCATTGTGCAAAGGTACATTGCACTGATTGAATTAAGCGAATCTGACCATAATTCTTGCTCTGTAGTTTCACCTGTTACAGACAAGAGGGGGTTAATTTAAACAGCACTAATTTCTCCTCTTGTCACCCGTCCATAAACAGAAAGGTGTTTTGATTTGTTCCCCTCTTTACAAGTGGTGGTGTATTTCCCAACCCCTCAGCTTTGGTGCAATCCAATTTTCTATTAATAACCCCACAGCAAACTCAAGATATGATGAACTCAAAGGATTAGGTTATTTGTACACACTCAAAACATGAAAAGAGGGTTCACAACGTCCCCCTTGCATTTAGATAGTGATGAGAGGAATAGAGAAAAGAAGGATTTACAGTGCAGAGACCACAGAAAAAAGAAATATGGTTTCACCTGGGTTCCAGAGTCTAGAACCAAAGTCCAATGAGGTATTCCTTCACAGAGTTCAGTGGGCTGAAAACCAATGTTGTAGAATTCACTGTTCTGGAAATGTGGACTTCACAAGATGAGATAGGCATGCAGAGATGAATCAGTCTTGTAGGTGATGGTACAGAACTTCCAGAAGAAGCAGGATAGATGGGGGCCAGGTGTCCAACCTGGCCAGAGCTCCATTGGTGTGGCCTGCTAGTCAGATGTTAAACAACAGACTGAGTTTTTCAGTTCAGCAAGGCAATATTATTTGTTCCACAAGCCAGAGGCCCAGGTTACATGACTCCCACCTCTCCACTATGTTGGACAAAGGATGTGTCTGGATCATCTGGATTTCAATGACTGTTAAATATCTCAGCCATTAGGAATTGAAAGGAAGGTTGTGGGGCCTTTGTCTTAGCAGATGATCCATCTCCTTCTGGCCAGCCTGGGTTATTAAATGCAGATGGCCTGTGTATAGCATTCTTTGAGGTTGAGCTGTAATGTCCACAGGGGGCGGTTAGTAGTTCCTCAGAGATAACGAGGTTTTCCTAAAACTGCCACATGGCTTCTTTTGTTTTGGAGTCACAGACTGACACAGTTTCAGCCATTGTTAAGGTCTTTGTTCCATTTTAAAATTCTAGAAGTAGCAATGAGCATACCTATATATATTTCATTAAAAATATACAGTGTGAGGTCTTGGCCCCTCACACAACTTATTGTGAAATAAAGCAGATTAATCATTTGTATCAAACCTTCAGAGTGACTGAAGAAATGCACATGAGGAGGAACAAATATTTGGCCTGGATCACTAGATGGTATCATTATAATGCCTTGGCTTACAGTGACATTGAATTAGACATAGGGCATGCTGAGTAACTCGAGCAGAAATAAAATGCTCAAACTGCTTCCACATGGAACTGAAATCGAACGGTTATCAACAAACAGACCCAAGTTAGTAATAGTTTTTAGGATTGTTACATTTGCAATTTTTTTCTTGCTACAATCCTCAGCGGATCTATTTTAACGGAGTAGTGGAGACATTTGATTTCCAATGAAGTTCTTCCATAATGCACCTTCCCCCTACCACCCCACCATGGCATTTAAAAACGTGCAGCTTGTTTTCATAGGACATCAAGTTCAGGGCATTTTTTTCTTCCTGTCCATTTGTTAAACCTCAAAGTAAAAAGGTTACTTGATATGATACCCTGAATTTTGGGTAGCATGGATACTTGGAATCTTACTGGACATCCATCCACAGGCACTTTCCACCAGAGGTTACTGACTAGCAATCAGAAGCAGAAACTCTGATTCTTTCATAGGATGTGGGCATCATCTGCTAGGCCAGCATTTATTCTCCACCCCTAATTACCCTTGAGAAGGTGGTGGTGAGCTTCCATCTTGAACTGCTGCAGTCCATGTGGTGTAGGTTCACCAACAGTACTGTTAGGGAGGGAGTTCCAGGATTTTGACCCAGCGACAGTGAAGGAATGGCAATATAGCTCCAAGTGAGGATGGTGGGTGGCTTGGAGGGGAAATTACAGGTGGTGGTGTTTCAATGAATCTGCTGCCCTTCTTCTTCTAGGTGGTAGAGGTTGCGGGTTTGGAAGGTGTGGTTGAAGGGGGCCTAGTGATGCAAAGCCTCTTATAGATGGTACACCCTGCTGCTACTGTGTGTCAGTGGTGGAGGGAATGAATGTTTAAGGTGGTGGATGGGATACCAATCAAGTGGGCTGCTTTGTCCTGAATGGTGTCGAGATTCTTGAATGTTGTTGGAGTTGCACTCATCCAGGCAAGTGGAGAGTATTCCATCACACTCCTAACTTGTGCCAAGCAGATGGTGGACAAGCTTTGGGGATCAGGAGGTGAGTTACTTGCCACAGAATTCTCAGCCTCTGACCTGCTCTTGTAGCCGCAGTATTTATATGACTGGTCCAGTTCAATTTCTGGTCAATGGTAACCCCTAAGATATTGATAGTGGGAGATTCAGTGATGGCAATGCCATTGAATGTCAAAGGAAGATGGTTGGATTCTCTCTTGTTGGAGATGGTCATTGCCTGGCACTTGTGTGGCATGAATGTTACTTGCCACTTATCAGCCCAAGCCTGATTGTTGTCCAGGTCTTGCTGCACATGGGCACGGATTACTTCAGTATCTGTGGAGCCATGAATGATGCTGAACATTGTGCAGTGATCCCCACTCTGACCTTAGGACGGAGGCAAGGTCATTGATGAAGCAGCTGAAGATGATTGGGCCAAGGACACTACCCTGAGGAACACCTGGCGTGATGTCCAGGGACTGAGATGATTGATCTCCAACAAACACAGCCATCTTCCTTTGTGCTAGGTATGACTCCTTATTCCCATTAACTCCAGTTTTGTTAGGATTCCTTGATATCACACTCAGTCAAATGCTGCCTCGATGTCAAGGGCAGATTGACTTTTTCTCCTCCTTACCTGGGACCCTGGTGCTACGTTTTGCACCCCAGCTGCTTCCTCAATTGAAATCAGCTACCTTGACATAGAGTGGGAATTAAATGTTAGATCTTCTGGTCTTTATAGCTTTGTATTGCAATGTCTTTATCCACTTTAAGCATCTAGAGAACTTTCTGAGATATCTTTTGTAACATCTTGTTTAGACAGAAGAGTCAGCGCCCAACCTGTTCTGAACAGCAAGCTGCCACAGCCCTTCTATCTTCATGAGTAAGTCACATGCTGGGGCAAATGCTATTCCGTATTGCTACTCATAGCATTGCAAAATTTTTACAATTTGGTATAATATTTAATCAAAGCAATTCTGAAATATAAAGGAAATATTAGGTAGTACATTGTCTAATAACTTATCTTATGATTGAAATAACCAGATTGCACTTAGCTAATAGTACATAAAATAATAGCTTATAACTTACATTTGGGTGATAGATTTGTTATCCTATTAGATTTGAATTATATCTGAATTCAATCAGATGTTGAAACCCATCTTGCTCCTTCTGCATGAGATCAGTTTCGTTTAGTCTATAGATGAATGGTTTTTACAGCTACAAGCTCCTTATTACTTTTCTTTGTCTAACCTGTCATCTAATCACTTTGGGAAGGTACTGTTTGGTATGATAATGAGCTGTATACCTCTGGTAACACTTTTTAAAATATTTATTCATTGTTGGGATGTGGGCATCACTGGCTAAGCCAACATTTGTTGCCCATCAATAATTGTCCTTGAGAAGGTGGTGGTGAGCTATCTTCTTGAACTGCTGCAGTCATCTGGTGTAAGTACACCAACGATGCTGTTAGGGAAGAAGTTCAAGGATTTTGACCCAGCGTCAGTGAAGGAATGGTGATATAGGTCCAAGTTAGGATGGTGTGTGACTTGGAGGGGAAATTGCAAGCAGTGGTGGTCCCATGCATCTGCTCCTCTTGTCCTTCTAGGTGATAGAGATCACAGGTTTAGAAGATACTGCCAAAGGCAAGTTGCTACAATGCATATTGTAGATGATACACACTGCTGCCACTATACGCTAGGAGTAGAGAGACTGAATGTTTAAAGTGGTGGATGGGGTGCCAATCAAGCAGGCTGCTTTGTCTTGGATAGCGTCATATTTCTTGAGTGTTGAAGGAGCTGCACTCATCCAGGCAAGTGGAGAGTATTCTATTACACTCCTGACTTGTGCTTTGTAGATGGTGGACAGGCTTTGGGCAGTCAGGAGGTGAGTTACTCTCCACAGAATTCCCAATGTCTGACCTCTCTTGTAGCCACAGTATTGTGCAATTGACCACTCTTTATGTGTCAAACTAGATTTGGAACTTGGACAGCCTGTTCAACCATGGAGGAGCATCAGTAACAAGGAACCTGACAATTTCAGGACAGCTACTGAGCCTATCCTATGTTGTGCAATGTAAACAGAAAAGTGCCTTAAGGCTTATCTTGTATTAGAATGAGTGGAAAGATACACAATGTGGTTTGATACTAGGCTATGGGGTTGTCTTGTAGCATACAGAGTAGCTTCCCTGCCTCAGAGCCAGAAGCTCTGGGTTTGAGTCCCACCCCAGGACTTGATGGCCAAGGAAGGTGTGTTCATTACAAGGCCAACCAGGTTGAGCATCAACCTTCAAATCCTTCCAACACACACCGATGGCAGGCAGTAAGAGTAGGGGAGATTCCTAGTCAGCCAAGCAGTGGAAAGAAAGCTGGAGCCTTTACCATCACTATCCATAGCTCCAGACTACAACGTGCATGTAAAAGAGCATAATGCCACAGCAACTTGGACCGCCTGAGTGAACTATAACCCAGCAAGCACTACCACTGGGATCATAGAGACCAGGGGAAGAATTTTCCCGTCAGCGAGCGGGGGCAGGGCCCGCTTGCCGGTGTGTAAAATGACGCGCGGTAACATCAGGCATCATTTAGATTGTCAGTTAAGTGAGCGCGTAGCCGACGCAGCTATTAAGGCCATTAACAAAGTAAGAATGCTGCCCATCCAACCTTAAGGTTGGCGGGCAGGTGAAGAGCCCAGGCGGCCTTCGCATTTTTCATGAAACCTCATCCACAAGCGGGATAAGGTTTCATGAAGTGTTTATTATTTTAAATAAAAATTTTTGAAAAAATTAATGGGCATGGCCCAGCCCATGTGACAGTTTCACATGAGGGGACATGTCCTTAAAAATTTTTTTCACCTTTATTAAATATTCCAGAACTTAAACCGATCTCCCTGAGGCAGTTCTGTGCCTCAGGGAGATTTCTGTGCTCTTTCGCACACAGGCCCTGACTCAGGCAATCGCCCCCCACCCCACCCGCACAGGGAGCGCTCAGCTGGGTGAGTCTTAATTGGCCCACCCACGTAAAATGGCAGCGCACACCCGATCGGGGGCGCCGATTGGGTTCGCGCTCGCTCCCGCCTGCCCCCGCCCAATCCCCCCTGACAGGGGGAAGATTCAGCCGCAGGTGGTTCTCAGGTCTGATCCCTGATCACAGATGTGATGGATGAGTTACTATCAAAGCCATTTGTATCTCCTTCTCTGGATCCATGTCAAATTTTGTTTGCTCATGCTCCTGTGAAGAGCCTTGGATTGCTATGTTGGAGGTGCTATACAAGTGCAAATTGTTGTTTGTATTTTAGTATCAGGTAGGGAAGGGGGTGGGGGGAGAGGTGAATATGGGGTGTTGCCCATACAACGTATGGGGAAAAATATGGCAATAAAAATAAAACAGGGAAAATGTTGGTAATACTCAGCAGGTCAGGCAGCATCTGTGGAGAGAGGAACAACAGTTAATGTTTCAGATCTCCAGCATCCTCGGTATTTTGCTTTTCTATTACGATAGAAATGAACTGTGGGCTAGTTAAGAGATCTGCAATGAAATGCAAGTGCGGTTCTTTCTCAGAACAAATGAATTATAAATGGGGGAGGGGGGTGGGGAGGGCACACAGATTAAATAGAATGAGCAAATCGGGGAAGATCTTGCAAAGATTCTGATTTGATGGAACGGAACTGCTTGAAAGCTCAGTAATTTCGGTTCTGGAGCAGTAAAGTCGGGCAATGTACCTTTAAGAGCGAGGATCGGAGCTTGGGAGGAAGAAAAGGGAAAGCGACCTGAAGGAGACGCCGGGAGAGCAACGGTGGAAGGAATAACGTGGAGTAAACCGTGGCGTGAAGGAAACCCTCGGAGATGTTTTATCATTTAAATTGAAATCCGGTGGGTCCAGTGCTGGGTGTGTTTCTGTAGCTGGGATCTGCCTGATGTGGAAGGAATCCGCACCGAAAGTTTGAATCAAATTCGCCCGCTCTGCTCCACTGGTGAAGTAGCAAAATCGACAGACTGCGAGGAGGTAGGATTTCAGCCTCAGAAAACTTCCCCCCCACCCCCTTATCTCCCTTCCTCTATCTCTGTTAGATTTTATTCTGCTCTCTTAGATCAGTGTGCTTCTGAGTTCATGTCTCTTAGCTCTAACCCCCCCCCTCCCTCTCTCTCTCTCTGTCTCCCTGACCCCCCTCTCCCTGATCTGCCTGAATCACTCTTTCGTTTTCTTTGTCTCTATGATTCTGTACCCAGCCCCCCCTCTCTCTCAGGATACAAACTTCTTTCTCTCGGGATCTATCATAAAGGCGCTATATAAGTGCAGCATGTCTTTTGCTATCTCTGTATAGGCTGGTTAATGCTCGACCAGAAATAAAGGAACGTTAGATGCTGTTTGTGCTTAGAACTCTGCAGACATAACTTCATGACTGGCGCTGTATATGTTCGGGGGACAGAGGGAAAAAAACTGGACAAACCAAATAAGTTAGCATTTACACAGCGCCTGTATTGGGCTCCGGGTGTAGGTGACTGTGGAAGGAAACGTGTTAGTGAAAATCTCCATCCGTCGGGATTGTCCCAGATATATTTTGAAAATCTCTCAGACAACTTCTCACGACCGTCCCTTCATTGTATTCTGCCCTAGGACAGAGACTAACTCAATTTAGGATGTAAGTTGATAATGGATCAGCCATGATTTAATTAACTGGTAGCCCAGGCTAGACAGGCTGAATGGCCTGTTCTTGAGTCCCTAAATCTCAGGCATGAGATTCTTGAGTTGCTTTTCGGGGGTAGCGAGCTGAGGTGGTACCGATTCCTTCCTCGCGAAACGACTTCTCCAGGTGACACTCAGGGGGCAGCCACACCAGTTGGATGCCAGCTCGGTATTCCGCGCTGGTGCTGTGGTCTCCGGGGCTGTCTAGAGTGGGGCTCGAACCCTTCTGACTCAGAGGTGGGAATACCACACGTAAACCCAAGGCTCACATTTGTAATGGATCAATATTTCAATTAAACTCTTAATTACATTTTGAAAAATTAAGGTTGACATGACGTGAGATATGAAACAGTGATGGTCACTTTGAAGAGAGAAGCTTTTATGGGAGTGAGTTATGGTTTGTGCACTTAGAATGCAGAGGCACTTTATCCCCATGAGCTGCCAGGGCTGGTAAAGAAGACCCTCTCATTATGGGTCTTATACCCCTAAGTTTTCTTCTTCCTTTCCTGATGGCCCAAACTTGAGATCCCACATATCTTGACCAAGTGTTTATTCTCCATAGTGGTGTCACTCGGCTATTCAGCTATTGAGGGGCATCACAGGTGAGCACAGCCCTCTCCTTGCTTGATGTCAACACTCATGCATTTCCCAGTAGAAGTCATAAGATTGCACTCGGGAGCAGAAACCATGGGTGGTTTCCCTTCTTCCTGTGCTGTGGCAGCATAGATCAATCCAGCACCCTCTCAAAGCTCAAGATTAACAAAGAGTTGGAATGGAACCTCTGACCTCCTTGGTCTTTGAGGCTCAGTTCGGTGCTGAATAGTTCATTAACCAGTTGAACCAGCAGAGGAGAATCGTGGAGATTTTGCCTGGAGTCAGGAAAATGTTTGTTAAAATGGGAAGTTTTTTAATAGTAGATGGTTGCTAAGTACATTTAGAGAGAGAAAGATAGCCGACTACAGACGTTGGGAATGAAGACTCGAAGGCCTTGTCCTGGCAACAATCGAAGGAGAAATTGCGGGTAAAAACAACAGAGGAGAAAGAACAATCAGATGAGTGGATAACATTGAGACGTGGGCTGAAGGAGGCCAGAGGAGAAGCAAGACGATGCTAAACAGCCTCACTAAGGCTCTGGTGACAACAAACAACCAACTTTAGTAAGAGGTTCAGCTGTAGTAGCTTCCCAAATAAAATGACTATCGGTGAGGCACCTGGAATTTAAATATAGGCAATTACTCTTTCATTGTGATGTTTCATTCAATTGGTGAATGGAATGATGACGTCTTGGAAGGACTGAAAAAAGAAGCAGCATTTGCAACAGAGTAGCTGCCTACTTAACCAACTAGTTTCTTGCAAGTTCAGGTATTAAACTAACAGTTTCCAGTAGGCAGTTACTAATATTAGTTAAATGGCCGTATAATGTTGAAAGGCCCTAAAGATAGAAGTGAAATGTCTTCTGAATGCTCAGCCAGTGTGTTGGAATTTGTCAGCAAGAGTAATACTGTGTGTATTTAAATAGTAATAGGTCTGTCATGCTACAAGTAATGTGATCTCCATACTATAGGGTACTCTTTGATGGGTCAGATACCTTCCCTGGCAGCAGTTAGATTTAGTCCTTGATCGAGCACCAGAAATTGTGTGTTTGCTGGACTGACTCATCTGCCCACACCTCCACAAATACATACCAATTTTTGCGGATATACACACGCATTTATTTAATTCCTTCCTCTCCCAAACACTTCAAAGGATTGAGTCTTTTAGTGGGACACAGTGTCATTTAACCTGTGGTAAATCCAGCTCAGTCGACTGGCATGAAAGTCCACTTCTTCTCATTGCCTGCTGGTTCTAAAAGTCTGAGATTAAATTAACTTGAGGCACTTCCTGGTGGATGAAGGTTACAGCACTAAATCAGCTGTAGAATCATAGAGAGGTTATGGCACAGGAAGAGGCCACTTGGCCCATTGTGTCTGCGCAACCAAAATCGAGCCATCCAGCCTAACCCCACTTTTCAGTATTTGGTCCATAGCCCTGCAGGTTATGACACTTCAGGTGCACCTTTTAAATGAGTTGAGGGCTTCTGCCTCTGCTACCCTTTCAGGCAGTGAGTTCACGACCCCTACAACCATCTGGGTGAAAAGAAATTTCCTCATCTCCCCTCTAATCTTTCTACCAATCACTTTAAATCTATGCCCCTTTGTCACTGACCTCTCTGTTAAAGTAAATAGGCCTTTCCCATCCACTCCATCCTGGCCCCTCACAATTTTGTACCTCTCGATCAAACGTCCCCTCAGCCTCCTCTGCTCCAAGGTGAACAATCCCAGCCTATCAACCTTCCCTCGTAGCTGCAATTTTCCAACATCCTCTTAAATATCCTCTGTACTGTCTCTAGTGCAATTGCATCCTTTAGTAGTAATTCAGAAGTGAGTGACAGTTTGACTCAGAGAATATGAGGATGGCTGATATGGGAAATGGAAATGTTACATTGATGCAGTTTCTGAAGTTATGGCCAATTGATATTGTTTTCCCCCCATCCCTGTTTTTAATGAAGATAGGTGAATGGGTGGGAGGAGACCATTAATGTAGTCGAGGATCCCTTTCATCTTTGTAAAGGAAGGACTTACATTTATACTGTGCCTATCACAACCTTAGCCAGTGAAGAACTTTTGAAGTGTAGTCACTGTTATAATGTAAGAAATGCAGCAACAAATGTGTAAACAGCAAGCTCCCACAAATAGCAACGTGATAACGACATGATAATGTGATTTTAGTGATGGTGATTGAGGAATAAGCATTGGCCAGGACACAGGAGAGAACTCCCCTGCTCTTCTTTTACATCCACCTGAGAGGGCAGGCAGGGAGGGGACTCAGTTTAATGTCTCATCCGTCCTGGAGACAGTGAATGTGCTGACTACAGAGCAGTTCAGAGCAATAACAAGTCACTCGTTTTAGTAATGACATATTTCAATTTAAGTTGTCACAGTGTCAATTTTGTCTTTCTTCATGTTCCTGTGAGACACCTTTGGATGTTTTACCACACGAAAAGGATGCGTTGTTATTGTTTGCTACAAATTTGGTGGTGAAATCTTCCAGTGAAGGCTGAACATCAACAGACAGGGTTTGGATGAGATATTAAACCGAGTCCCCCATCACCTCTGACAATGTAACATTTCCTCAGTACAGCACTGGAGTTTGTAGGGAATGTTTAAAATTTAATATTATTTTTCCTCCTCCATTTATTTGGAGTGATTTGTAACGGAGTGAATTGTGGACCTCTCACAGGCTCGTGGATGCCATCTTTGCCTCGCAGTCCCCGCCATTAAATAATTGCACTCTCCTGCAACAAACTCATGCATTTTCCCATCAGCAGTGAACTATGAAGTGAGCATTACAGATGAGGCCTGGTGTCCACATTGAGCTGATTTGAAGATGGTTTATTCAGTCAGTGGGAAGTTGGAATATGTCCCTTACTTTGCAGTGGTATCTTACACACGCAGCTGAAAGGACTAAATTCTCTTTGTTGCACATTAACATGGTACAGTGTGAGATCCCACATGTTCCTGCACTTACTGCATGTAGCATGATTTTCTGTTTTCATGCTGCAGTTGGCATAAAAAGTCTTGGAGGCAGTGAACGTGCTGTCTACAGAGCAGTTCAGTGCAATAACAAGTCACTACAATTAGTAATGACATATTTCAATTTAAGTTGTCACAGTGTCAATTTTGTCTTCATGTTCCTGTGAAACACCTTCGGATGTTTTACTACACGAAAAGGATGCGTTGCTATTGTTTGCTGCATCTGTGTGAAATCTTCCAGTGAAGGCTGAACATCAACAGACAGGGTTCAGCAGACATGCAGAATGTATTTGCCAAGCACTCCCTACTAGGAATAGCGACTGTATAAATTGTAACGTCTACAGTACCCTCAGCCTTTAAATCGAGCAATACCAATGTAAATGTTGGAATGCACAGCTGGTGCCTAATGAACCCCTGCTGTATCTGGAATTAGGTCATAATCGAGAACATTATCATCGGGGTTGCATGGTCAAGTTTACAAAGGATCTGGCTTTTTCAAGTCATAGGGTAGAATCGTCCCAGATTTGCACTAAGCGTAGCAGCGGGCGGGGAAATGATGTTTTACCTAATGGCCGCAATGGCGGCTTCTCATCGTCTCAGACATACTGCATTCCCGGGAAACACACTGTTGCGATGGCGGGCAGGCTCTCATTCGCCCGCCACGCCATCACCTCACCACTTCATCACGCCAGGCCCCACATTTAAAGTGCAGCTGCGCGCGCACCTCTCAGTGCTTCCAGCCAGGACTGCTGCACAGAAGACAGAATAGCCCCGAAAGGCAAAAAGACTACAGCCCCCCCGGTTTAGTGACGTGTCATTCGAGTGCCTTTTGGGCGCTGTGGGGGTCCGCTGTGGTGACCTCTACCCCCTCTCTGGCCACAGGAGAGACAACGGCATCACCAATCCAGCATGGGATGCGGTGGCAGCAGTGGTCAGTACCAATGCCCTCAAAAGACGACAGCCACCTAGTGCTGCTACAGGATGAATGATCTCATCCATTGCGTCAGGGTAAGACACACTTCTCATCATTCTCAGCTCACACACTCACAAACCCATCACACATCCACAGGGACCTCAAACCTCAAGGGACAACACCACTAACTCTCACACACATCCTCACATCTCCATCAGGCTCATATCCTCTCGAGCTCACATCCTCATTCTGTCCACGGCTCCGCTCACCATACAAACATTTCACGCTTTGCCATGTGTCCTGCTCACACTCTCTCCACCTGTTTACACACAGGAAAAGCCTGCTGCCTGCTCACATCAGCAGGGAGGGGTCCCAGACTGGGGGTGGAGTGGCCCACATTAGGCCCCTCACTCACTTTGAGGAGCGTGCCATAGCGCTGACTGGTGAGGACATGGACCGTACCTGTGGTGATGGTGAGGTCGGTGGTGAACACCCACCTCAGGATCCTGCACCACATCATCTCTCTCTCAATGCAAGTGTTGAGTGCTCCCTCTCCTGCCTTTGACTGTGCTGCCATGCACTAATTATCTCTACATTCACAGGGAGCTTTGCCAAGCAACTGACACCCTCAGCCAGCCAGTCCCTCAGCTCTATCCACGTCCTCTCCTCCAGCCATTGAAGAACTGGAAATAAACAGCCTGGAAGATCCGTCAAAGCGCTTACCCATACCCTCCACCAGCGCAGAGACACACATCTCGCTGGGACCTAGATCTAGAGCAGAATCGGGCTCACAATCTGGTGGTCACCGCATGGACACGTGTCCACAGTAGGAGGCAGGTTCAGCTGAGCTTCCTGGCACTTGGAGCACTGCAGGGCAAGAGGCATCTGTGAGGTCCATGTCAGGTGACAAACCTCAAGATCTGGCCTTCCAACTCATCCTGGAGAGTTAGCAGAAGGCGTGGGAACATCATGCGGAGCTGTTGGAGTAGCTTGTGAGTCGGAGGTGTGTGTCCGCCTTCTCTCTGGTGAGCATGTATGGATGGTCTCATAGGGAGGATGGTGGACACTATTGAGACCCTGGTCCAGCAGAATGCGGAGATGTGTGCAGACCTGCACTCCGTTGCGAGAGCCATGTGTGAGTTCCTGCAGTGGAAACGCGAGAGAGAAACGGGGCACCTCAACGTCCCTGCAGGCGTTCCTTCCCCTCAAGGAGTCAGGCTGGGCCCAAAGGGAGGAGGAGCAGCAGCTGGACACCCCTGGGTTATTCACTCAGTAATCTCACACTCCTTCCTCCCCCTGGACCCCTCCCCTCTCTGCCTTCTTCCTCCCCCTGGACTCCCTCCCCTCTGTGCCCTCCTTCCTCCCCCAGATTCCCTTCCGTCTCCACTCTCCTTCCTCCCCCTTTACTCCCTCCCCTCTCCGCACTCCTTCCCTTACACCTTCCACCCCCCTGACACCTACATCCCCAGTTGCCATTTTCTCCCCCGTTAACTTCTCCTCCCCCCGTACTCCCTCTCCCCCAACCTCCCCCCTACACTGACATCTTAGTATCTTAGTTCCTCCCTCCCAACTTCACCCCCCACACCCCTCCCACGCCCCCCCGCCACCCCTTCCTCTCCCAGTCGATCCTAGACCTTCCTCTCCCACCCCCCGGTACATCTTGCTCTCCCGCACAGCTGGACCTTCCTCTCCATCTCTCGACCATCATCCGTCGTGAGCAGTTGGTGATTTTGAAAATTCCATGGGCTGCTTTGCAGCAGAGCCATGTCCATGAGAATCCACCCAGCATTGCATGCACGTTCCTCCAGTGTGCCGTTGCTGTCGGGCTCCAGCTTCTTCTGCTCCTTGGATGTTTGCGATGTGAGCAAGGCCCTGGCGGTATGTTCCGACTTCTGCACGTCACACTTCTCCAGACGCGTTCTGCACCGGAGTGTTTTCCCACCCATGTGGGCCGAAGATCCAGCGCGGTTGTGGGGGGGGGCAGTGCGGTGGTGGGGGTGATTCAGGCGGGCTGGCCTTATAGTGATATACAGATCTATTAAAATGAGGCTCCAGATGTCCGATGGCTGGAAACGCAGCCCGCCATCGACGGCCTGAGCAGACGATCTCAAACTGCTTTCATGACATTGTGAAACTGATTTTTGGCCTTCTCGCTATGTTGTCCGCTCGCGCCGCCAAACCCACCTAACAGCAGTGGGCTCGGAAAATTCCATCCATAGAACCACAGGGCTGGATTTTGCATGGAGACGTATTCCCCGTTCTTGATAGAACAGTCGGCCTTGAGCTCAGGACTCAGAATGTGGCTGCCCCATAGCTATAATATGCTGGGAGCAGCCTTAACTGAAACAGAGTGGGACTTCCTCCCCCATCTGGGAAGAAGTCCCTTGGCAACTCCGTACTCAACAGCACCAGGATCGAGTGGTGGCCACTGCTGGGACTACAAGGAGTCCCCAAAGATGAAGTGTCATGGAACCCAGATTTCAGGTAATCTGGGATTTTGTATGGGTTTGCCTGGAAGGCCCTAGCTTGGGGAAGGAGGGAGATGGGGGGCTGGGTTTTAGATGCTAAGGGGTGAGGGTTAAAGGGAGTTATGATCTTGGGGTGGGTGCCTCTGATGGGCAAAGGAGGTACCCAGATAACCCCACCTCCCCCACTTTCTGCCCAACAGCAACCCACACAGTGAAAGCTGCCGGGCTGCCCGCCTTCCCCTCACCTTCCTTTGTCGCACATTAATTAGTGGCAGAGGCAGAGGTGAAATGAGGCCCTTAAGTGGCCATCAATTGGTCATTTAAGGGTCACCAGGACTAAGAGTGTTCGGACTGCCTGGTGGCTTTCCTGCCCACTGTAACATGGGAGACAGGTCACAAGTGGGTGGGAAGGTGGTGGGAAGGCCACCGATTTTAATTTACCAGCTCCCACCCCGGCTTCAAATACGCCGGTGGGAGGCTGTAAAATTCAACCCATAGAGTCATTACAGCACAGAAGGAGGTCATTTGGCCCATTAAGCTCCTGCTGGCTCTCTGCAGAGCAATCCAGTCAGTCCTATTCCCCCAATCTGTCTCTGTAGCCCTGTAAGTTTATTTTCCTCAAGTGACCAATCAATTTTCATTTGAAATCGATTGTCTCCATTTTCACCACCCTTGTAGGCGGCAAGTTCAAGATCACTGCCACTCACTGCATAAAAAGTTCTTCCTCACAACCCTCCTGCATCTCTTGCCTAAAACCTTAAATCTGTGTCCTCTGATGTTTGTACCATCTGTTAATGGGAATAACTTTTCTTTGTCTACTTTATCTAAACATATTGTAACCTTGTACACCTCCATCAGATTTCCCCTCAGGCTCCTTTGCTTCAAGGAGGACAATCTCAGCTTCTCCAACCTAACCTCCTGGCCTTGTAGCTAAAATCCATCATCTCTGGAACCATTCTAGTAAAATCTCCTCTGTACCCTCTCAAGAACCCTCACCTCTTTCCCAAAGCGTGGTGACCAGAACTGGATAAATACTTTAGTTGTGACATTTAGTTGTGAGCTTTATAAAGGTTCGGCATAACTTCCCTTCATCTGTACTCAATATCCCTATGGTCCAAGATCCCATGTACTGTCTCAAGATGTCCCTTTTCTCCTAATTGCCTGGAATTCACTTGCACCACACCTCTTATCTGCTTCCACTGTATAGGATTCCTCGTTCAAACATTTCTGGTTATCTAATTGCCGACAGTCAGAGCGCTGAATGTATTGAGTTAACAAGCAAATTTAACATGAAAGTCAGCGATGGCTACAAGAGTAGGTCAGAGGCTAGGAATCCTGTGATGAGTAATTCACCTCCTGACCCCCCAAAGCCTGTCCACCAACTACAAGGCACAAGTCAGGAGTGTGACGGAATACTCCCCACTTGCTGGATGAGTGCAGCTCCAACAACACTCAAGAAGCTCCACACCATCCAGGACAAAGCAGCCCGCTTGATTGGCAGCACATCCGTAACATTTAGTCCTTCCACCATCAACATATTAGCAGCAGTGTGTACCATCTACAAGATGCACTGCAGGAATTCACCAAGGCTCCTTAGGCAGTACCTTCCAAACCCATGACCACTAACATCTAGAAGGACAAGGGCTGCAGATAGATGGGAACACCACCACCACCTGGAAGTTCCCTTCCAAGTCACTCACCATCCTGACTTGGAAATATATCGCCGTTCCTTCACTGTTGCTGGGTCAAAATCCTGGAACTCCCTCCCTAACAGCACTATGGGTGTATCTACACTGCATGGGCTGCAGCGGTTCAAGAAGGCAGCTCACCACCACTTTCTCAAGGGCAACTAGGGATGGGCAATAAATGCTGGCCCAGCCAGTGAAGCCCACATCCCGTGAATGAATAAAAAAAATCTTTGTAAACCTAATTTCACTGGTGTAGATGCAAGTATTTAATGGAGTCTTCCTATTTTGTTTCCACCAAGTTGATGAGCGGCTGGTTAAGAGCAAATACAACTTAAATTTACGCAGTGTCTCTAATGCAGTAAAATGTCCCAAGGTACTTAAATGGCCTCCAGTGTGCCATTTGACTTTTTAAAATAAGACATTTCTAGAAGCCCTAACATTTTATGGCTGGCAAACTGCATGTTTATCAGTTTGGATGTTCTCTTTTTGATTGTAGTGTAAACATGTTACTGTGCAATGTTGTTCTGCAATGTTAGCTGCAAGGCTACCTTCACTAATCTTCCTGTAGTGTGGAAAAGGTTTGCTATGAAGGCTAAAGATTGTGGTTTCCCTGGAACTTTTCTAAGACTGTGACTGTTGGTCAACCATTGAAACTATCCAGCCACTTACAAGCTATCATCAACGGGACTAACCATACAGTGGTATGTGGCTCAATAGCACTTGACTGCATGCACCAAAACAAATTATTCCACCCTTGTGAAGGGAATACTATATGGTGCCTTGGGCATCCTACCCTAGAAAAATCTCTGGTGCTTTGGAGAGGTGTCAGAGAAGAGTGAAGGGATGACTCAGAGAGTTGAAGCTCTTAAGTTATGAGGAGAGATTCACCCAAGTTTACTTCCTTGCAATTGATATGTGATCCTGTTTTTTAAAGTGCTGAGAGCATTGGAAAGAATTCAGTGATTTGGAAAGGTTAGATGATTGGCAATGATTGCAGATGTGGAGTAGCCCCATCCCTTACAATATGGGGCAGGCAACTGAGAGAGATCTCTCAGGACGAGTTCCTGACCTCAACTTGTGAGTTAATGGCGTTCTCATACACGTTCAAACAACTGGTTACAAATGGCATTTGAAGGAATGGGGAAGAGGTTAGCAGACATTGAGTTCAATGTGACCAATCTAAAAGGAGGGCAGAGAAAATATGAAAAAGAGGGGAAAATGTAGATGTCAGGAATTTCCTTAGGGGAATGGGCATTCTCCTGATCAGGCCCTATTAGTACCTGTCTGTCTGAGGTTTATGCCAGTCTTCCAATCTTCAGCTTCCATTGAAGTTAGAGCAAATGATCAGGAAAATCCCTAAGGAAATTCCAAGCAAGAATGTACTTTTTTCAAAAGCTATGATGGTGGATCTTTCCTCTTAAAGAGGCAACTTGTTGGTGAGACGCCCTCCTTAATATACATGTCAGGAAAGGATGGACAGGCTGGGTCTCTTTTCTCTTAAAAAAGACGGCTGAGCTGGTGACCTAATGGAGGTCTTTAAAATTATGAAAGCTTTTTATAGACTGGAAACAGAGAGATTGTTTCCTCTTGTGGGGAAGAGCATAGTTAGAGGCCATCAATATAAGGTGGTCATCACAAAATCCAACAGGGAATCCAGAAGAAACTTCTTTATGCAAAGGGTGGAGTAAATGTGGAACTTACTACCACAGGGAGTGCTTGAAGCAAATAGTATAGATGCATTTAAGGGGAACCAGGCAAGCACGTGTGAGAGAAGGGAATAGAGGGTTACAGTGATAGATTTAGATGAGGAAAGATGGGAGGAAGCTTGAGTGGAGCATAAACACCGACATGGACTAGTTGGGCCTATTGGCATGCTTCTGTGCCATATATCCTATGTACTCATATGTTAAAACACACCGTCATATGCCTCAGAAATCACCAGACTCCTGAGGTAACTGCTCTACCTGGAACTTGGTCACAGCAGGAGACTCCCAGGAAGACAGCGGAAACACTTTAGGGATGTCCTCAAAGCGTTCCTGAAGAGGTTACACATCCCCGTTGGTGTCCCTAGCTTGTGAGTGACCAAAATAGAGAAGGTTCTTGATGGAAGGCAGTGAACACACGAGAGACTTTGTCGGGAACACGCAGAGGTGAAGTTGAGGCATCAGAGAGAGCACACAAACCTCCTAACCACTCATCTATCTGACCCTTCAAGCACCACCTGCCACGCATGTGGCAAAGTCTGACGATCACGCATTGGGTTTATCAGAACCCATCGATCCATAGCGGAAGTAAGTCATCCTCGATCTTGAGGGCCTGCCTAAGAGAAGAAGAAGTTCTCATTGTGACATTCTCACTTTATGGTGGGCTCTGATGGTGAGATTGTGAAGATATTGGTATGAGGTTTAAAAATGACCAAACTCCATCATTAAATAACTTGACAACATTCACTGTTTAGGCTCATGAATGAAGAATGGGAGAACGAATGTGGACGTACAGGACAGAGAGGAAGGACACTAAAATCATGGCTTCAAAAATGGGATTCCCTTTCTAAGTAGGTGCCATAGTGTTGAGACTTTCTCTTTAGGAGAGTATTGATGATAAGGCTTTGTATTTAAAGGTTGAGATTAGCTATGAACCTGAAGGAGAATATGTCAAAGGATCTAGTAGCAGAGTGCTGAGAGACTCTGCAGCTTCAGCTGTGTGTACCCATTACAGGGTTGGCCCAAAGTAACTATGTGGAGTCTAGATGATAGGTCTCGCACTGTTGTGTCACTCTCAAAGAAAATGCACACTTATACCCTAATGAGTAGCTCCGAGAGGCTGCTTTGCTCTAGATTTTACTTAATAACATAGTAAACCTTACAGTGCCTTGGGATACATCCTAGCCTAGAGCATAATTTTGCCTTTCATCCTCCTCTTCTACTGAAGGTGCTAAATCGAATACCTTGTGCAGCTTGTTTTTCCTAATGTATCAGCCTAGATATTGAGCACTGGCAGGTTATGTGACAATTGGGGCAAATAGAACTGATATTGTTATCACCTAAAATGTCATGAATGCTTCTTTGTAACCAGCTACTATGAGACTGCAAGAGCAGTCTTGGAGGTGCCTCTCCATCTCTGACCTTCCCTCTGCCATGAGGAAACATGGGATTGGGATCTTGTGAGGATCCTCATTCTGTATCTGTGCTCCTCCCTGCCCCCACCTCCCCCCCCACCACTCCCCCACCACCATTCTGCATCACTCTGTGGCCTGACCTGCATCAATCTGTGACCCCCACCATTCTTTATCACTTATCACTTTGTCCCCATGCCCCCGCCCCCATTTTGCATCACGCTGTGGTCCTCAGTTCCCACCAAGACCAAGAAATTAATTTGCCTGAAAAAGATATAACAAAATTATGGGGAAATTCTGAATTTTAAGAGAGCAGAGCTTGGCAACAAGCTTATGTGTAATGCCGAATGGGGCTGTGTGATTGTCTGTGATTCCTGATTCCTCTCTGGGTAAGAGAATCATGTACACTGAGCTTTCCAGATTTTAATCACTCTATTTGTCACTTCATTCTTTTTTTCTTTCAAACATAAATATTGGTTTTAGATTAGCTTTGGTGCAATGCTGTGTCTTGTTATATAGACTTAGGCACAGTTATTTCTGAGCAAATGCAAACCTGAATGGACTCACCAGTTTGAGTCAATATATTTATAAAACAATTGAGAAGTTTGAGCATGATGGAGGAAGGAACGCTACATTATGGTGATTTCAGAATGTATGCGATGGGCTCTCAAACAGAGTTGTTGGGAGTGGGGGCAGGATTGATGAACAGAGTTGATGCATTTGCTCCAATTACAGGGCAAGCTAATACTCTTTCAAGTTATCAACAGTCACAGATTGCAACTCTTTTCGAGTACAATCACAGTTCTTGGTTTCCGGGAGTGGGACATGAACCCACAACCCTCTGATTCAAAGGCGAGGGTGCTATGAACTGAGCTCCATATAAACTGAAGCCTATAAATTGAAGAGACAAAGGCCTAATTACAGATTGCACACCAGCCCATCCTATGAAGCAGGGAGTGGGGCCAGTGCGTTAAAGAGGACAAACCACATTATAAGAATGGCCAGTTGTGTGAGGTAATAGAGAGCAATTGCTGATTATAGAACTGTGGCGTCGCATGAGTCTGCATCTTCAGGACAGTGGGCGGGTAAACCGGGGAGAAGCTGGAAGAGGAAAGCAAAACAAAAAGGCCATAGGCAGCCTCAGAACTTGGTACATGCAGAGCTGGAATGCATCTTTGAAGATGTGGTTATTCATACAGCTCTAGTTATATTGTAATTGAAAGATTTGAGATTATCTTTAGCCAGTTGTCTGGGTGTGGCCACCACTGGCTTCAGCTGAAGGAACATCTTGACCCCACATGAAGGGGTCACACCCTTGCCCTACAGAAATGCAGCCTTCCCTGAAATAGGCTCCAGATGCTTCACCCTTTAATAATCTTGTGCTTTTCTTGTTTTTGATATGTGCATATGCTGGGGATGGAGGACTTCAAATTTTAATACCACAACAGCACACTCGACATCCTGCCTGACACGTGACTGTAGTTTCACACGGGAGATGATATATGTTCTGTAAACGGTACATTCCCTGTCATTAACTTTCTGGACTATCCATAACTCCTCTGTGCTCGGAGCTTCAAATAATTCACCCGGCACAGGGGAAGCAAGGTTGCCTCAAATTATTTCTTCTTTTAAAACAACTTACTTTGTGGCCCTTCATGGTTCAGTTAAATAATCTCACCAAGCCCAGGACAGATCAAGAAGGTACCATCTATGAATTTTGACCGGTGCTGAGTTAGATGATCAGCCGGGCCAGGCACGAGGATGCTACACTTAGTTTTATTGTTCCTGGGCTCGTGGACCAGCCAGAGCTGCCGGTGTTGTTGGCCATCTAGTATCCCACTTGAGAAATCTCTGGACGATAGGGTCAGGCTGGGTTTTGACCCTCGTTGTCGAAGCTGATACATGGAAGAGTGCCCTTAGTAAACCAGGATAACTGGTAACCTCCCTGGTCTACATAACACTCTGCTACAATACTTAATGCATTCATCAGCTGATTTAATGGAAGAACCCTGTCAATCATTTTCTAAACTAGAAACAGTCCCTGGGTATTTTTTTTGGAGATTCTCCCTCTCCACTGTCGTACCTCTGGTGGCAGTTTACCGTAAATACTATTTAAGCCCATAAACAGGGTTCCCACTGGTGGTGGAACAGGATCAGCCCCAGCGAATGTTGCTCATTTCATCACGTTCAGGCCATAGAAGATCTTGACCATCTCAAATTTATTCTTTCATATATTTCCAAATTTCCCCATTAACATGGTATCGATAATCATTTTTGCTTTACCTCTCTTTCTCACTCCACACTCTTAATCTCTTTTGGTGTCTTCTATTCATTTTTTCCTCATTCTCTTTCTCACTCGCCTTGCGCTAGCTGTCTCTGCCTCCGCTCCTTCAGTAACTCCTAAGCTTGCGGACTTTTACTCTTTCTCGTGTTGCCTCTCCCTTTGTTTCTTTTATATACAATGGCAGAGGGCAACTTCATTGTCTCCATTGCATAGCACTGAGCTGACACTGGTGTTGTAATCCTATAGTGCCTTGGGTCAAACTTAAATACTACTGATCACAGCAGGAGCTGTGGTACACAGAAGTATGATGGTTGATGATGGTGGAAAGGGATAAGTCAATCACAAACACTGTCAAAAGTATCTCTTGCGTGGTTTATCATTTCGTTATCCTTGGATTCATTTGAATGGGAAAATCTATTCTCAGAATTTCACACATATACTAACTGTGGTGTGAGAGAATTGAACTGAGACAAGGAACAAGGTTAGAGAGGATCTTCAGATTGCTCCAAGAGATTTTCTATATAGAAGAGTGCTTTCTTGATAATATTCTTGCCTCTTTTCTGAAGTCACTGATTTGTGCTGGGTTGTGTTTCCATGAGTGGCTGATGTCCTCCTACACATCTGATTGCTCACATTGCCACATTGTTCATGTGGCAGTCTAGATCAGTAAGCATTGGCAGGTTATTTGTTGATGGAAGTACCATCACAGCCAAGCTCACTCCGTGATTATTACTATGTTGATAGATCTAGCAGCTGTTCTGTATTAGTAAAGTTCTACAAGTACAATGAGGTGAATAACCAGTAAATAGTGGCATTAGTTGATGGAGGAATACTGGCCATAGTACTCCATGTTTATCTTGAACATCCATCTTGGCTGAAACTCTCATTCAAAGGACAGGGTCTATAAGTATTAAGTTAGAGTGCATCTCAGCCCAAAGCTCCTTGAACAGCACCTTCCAAACCTGCGACCTCTACCACCAAGAATGACAAGGGCAGCAGATGCATGGGAACACCACCGCCTGCAAGTTCCCCTCCAACTCTCTCACCATCCTGACTTGGAACTATATTGCCGTTCCTTCACTGTCGCTGGGTCAAAATCTTGGAACTCCCTTCTTTACAGCACTAAGGGTGTTCCTACACCCCATGGACTGCAGCAGTTCAAGAAGGCAGCTCACCACCACTTTCTCAAGGGCAATTATAGATGGGCAATAAATGCTGGCCTAGCCAGCGATACTCACATGCCATGAACAAATAAGAAATTTTTTTTAAAATAACCTATGTTATATACGCAGTGGGATTTGAACCCATAACATTCTGACCCATATTGAGCCAGCTGCAACCTTGGAAGTGCATGTTACTGAAACAGTGAATGCCTGAATGCTCCAGCTTCTAACAATAATATCTCTAATCCCAATGACTTTAAAGTCATACACTTTAAAAAAGAGATTGTTCCAAAGAAGAGTCATATTTGACTCAAAACATTAACTCTGTTCCTCTCTCCACAGATGCTGCCAGACCTGCTGAGTTTTTCCAGCACTTTCTGTTTTTATTTTGGATTTCCAGCATCTGAAGTATTTTGCTTTTATTAAAAAAGGGATTGTTGGCTATGTAAACTACTCTCGGGCTGTAACAGTGGCTCTCAGCAACTGGTTGATAGGAGAGAACAGGAGTGGTCCAGAGCCACTCTGTTTGAATTTCCTTTTCCATTTGCAGAGAAGTACTTCTCCTTTGCACGGTGCTGGACAATTATGAGGAGAGGCTTGCTTTGGGAATAATGCAGCAGACGTAAGCAAAATTTGTTGGGGAATTTAAGTTTAAAGGACTTGCGGCCTTGGGCTTTAATGAATGTGATCTGAGTATCAGATCAGCCATGATCTCATTGAATGGCGGAGCAGACTCGATGGGCTGAATGGCCTACTTCTGCTCCGATGTCTTATGGTCTTATGAAGTAACAAAAGATAGTGGAAAACTAAAATCGATGGGTGAATCTTCTGGATCACCCATTTCATTCCCAGCAGCAGCTTTGCCAGGGCTGTAGACAAGCATACTCAGTTTGTATTGAATTTTAAACATAATCAACAACCTGGGGCCAGGACAGAGAAGGTTCATCTATGGTGACTATTAGCAGGCAGGTGAGTGCATCTTTGCTGAAAAACAAATCTCTCTCAAACTGTAACAAGGAGCAATCCCCAGTCAGAGTAAGTTTGAAAGATTCTAAGCAATTCTGATATATGAAGTAGATGTGGGAGTATATTACACTGAAAGTATTCTCTCCCGGTACAGGCACAGTAATATCTTTCCCCACTGTAAAACTAATACATTTGACATCATGGCTGCATCCTCACTGTGAGCTTGGATTTTGAGAAAGATGAGTTGCAATGTCTGCTATTGTACTGTGCTGTAAAGAACATGAAGATCCCAGGTTCAGTCCCTGGTTGGTGCTGAGTAATTGGATCACAGCCTGGGCAGCAGTAAGGGAGCTATAATTGCTCTCAGTTTTCTAGGTTAGAGAGGGATAAAATCAGTCAGATTTCCAATTGCCAAACACTATCTAACGATTTCTAATGGAAAGGGCAAGTTCTTGGCTGAGTAAGGACAGGACTGGGTACAGCTGGGTGCCCAAATGGTGGGATAGCAAACTAACCCTCACCTGACCAGCTATGAAGAATGACAAGGAATCAGAGGGCAGCCTCCACCCAAGGAGCATCCCCCGTGCAAGGAGTCAGCGCCTAAAAATGAGGAGATTCCTTACTGACAGTGGCCCTTTAAGAAGTAACATGATTGAGTGATTGATGAGGGAAAAGATGTTAATTAATTGTTTTGAAACCTAAAATCCAAAATGGAAATTAATAGAACATCGTCAGGAAATGTAGAAGTACAAAACCGACAGACTAACTGTGACTATCAATTCTTTCATACCGGACAACTAAAATGAAGTGGTATGTGCTTGTTCAGGAACTTTTAATTGAAGAAAGCTAATTTCATAGGCATCCTGTCTGACTCTCCTCAATTATAACTTACTGTGCAAGATACTGAAAATGACTATCATTTATTCCTGCTTAGAAGAAAATGTAGATTAAAAATTAATTAAAATAAGGAGTTAAAAAAAAAATTTCCATTCCAGAACTGAGGGATACGGTCCAGGAAATTCCCATTCTGTGGATAGTTTGCTATGTTGGCAAATGAGCTATCTGACATGCTTTTCCTGCTCTCTGAATTGAAACCATGCTCTGTGTTGAAACCATGACCAGTTGCACCATTTCCTAAATTATTTGCCAGGATGTGAAAACTCTGGACATCCTTACCCTTCTCCACCTTCTAAAATCCACAGGCTTTTAAAACTCACTAAACTATTGCTTCTTAATGTATCTCATCTTCTCTGAATCTTGATGCTGTCCTTCCCTAGCTGCCTATTCCCATCTCGCAAAATAGCAAAAAAACAGTAGGATTGTGAAACAGGTTTATTTGGAATAGGGGATATGGAGAAAAAGTGGGTAAGCGGGGTTGTGGTTCAGATCAGCCATGATCTAACTGAATGGCAGAACAGGCTCAAGTAGCTGAATGGCCTCCTCCTGCCCCTGTGAAATTTACTTGGCTGTTTTTTAGATCCACATTAAAAGATCCATTCAGGTATTTATATTTTTCTGGAGTCTTGGCAACACTTGCATGGTCTATGTTGTGTGGGAGGAGGGGAAACAGAATACGTGTCAAAGAAGTGTTTGGAGTAAACCATTCTGTGTGGTCAGTAGCTATGACAACTTGAGATTTATGGGTTATGAGGCTGGTTGTCTCTTGGTGGAAAGATTAATAAAACCAATACTCTTGTGTGTGATGATGCTCTTGACAACCCCAGGCTTGTGTTTATTTAAGTTGGATGTCCATTCCAGCATCCTCATAACTCCCCGGTTGTTGGCTTGAATTTGCTATGTTCTTTTAACCAAGTTCAAATCCAGATGATGGGAGATGATTTGAGTTTAGAAGTTTTTTTTTTGATGATGATGAAAATGAATTGCAAACCTCAATGACTAATGCTTCTACATCATGACACAGAAGTGAGTGCAAAAAAAATGGACAGTTTATTTTTACTTTTATGCTTTTGGCTTACTATTTTTATAGTAATTTTTAAAATCCCACTAAAAATAAAAGGGCCTATTGTTTCAAAAATGCTTAGGTGGCAGTTTCACTGATATGAAGCAACATTTCTCCATCAGCCTTGACGCCAGTTGTGTTCGCTCCCCTCTCAACAGTCAAAAGGCAGATGGAAATCAATCTCTTCCATGATTTAATCTTTGGATATTCCTATTTTTGGATTAGTTTGAAAAAAAGGAGAAATTGTCTCTGGATTACCAGACCTGCTAATCTGATGTACTGCAACTTTGTACCCTGCACAATATGTAGTCCCAGATCCCTGGTATAAGCTATTACAAAATAGCACTGACCACAGAATCTGTTCCAGGTGGTGTGTTGTAAGGCCAAAATATTCAAATGCTTTTGAGGAGAGCAAATATTAACACATTTTCTGATATCCTTGTCTTAATTTCTGAAAGGCAATATTGGTAAGAATATAGTGCTGGGATTCCGGAGAACATTAATTATTACATAGCAACAGAAACAACTCAACAAAAACAGAAACAATGTACAGAAAGAACTTTCAATTATACAACACTTTTCATGACCTCAGGACTTCCCAAAGCATTTCATAGCCAATGAGATACTTCAAGTGTATTCATTATTGTAATGTGGGGAACTGCAGCAATCAACACGTAGCAAACTCCCACAAACAGTAATGAGATGAACACCCTGATTTTTCAGTGATGTAAGTTGAAGGACAAATGTTGGCCTGGACAGCAGGAGAGCTCCCCTATTTGTCTACGGTAAGTGCTGTGAGATCTTTTGCATTCAGCTGTGAGTGCAGACAGGCCCTCAGTTTACCATCTCATCGAAAAAACAGCACCTCTGACAGTGCAACACTCGCAATGCTGCACTGAAGTATCAGTCTGAATTATGTACTCAAGTACCTGGAGCGGGGTTTGAACCCACAGCCTCCTGACTCAGAGGAAAGAGCGCTACCCATTGAGGCAAGGCTGCCATCTAATAGAAAGCATACAGAGTTCTTATAACCCCATGCTTCCAATGCCCAGTGTGCCTCAGATTGTCAGAGATCCAATAACCGCATGAATCCTCTGGGATACCCTTTGTGACTCCAGTTTGAAAACTTTGCACTGGAAGGGATTGTAGAATTTGTTGGGGTCAGTGTTTTTGGCTTCACGACTACTTTGAGAGATTGTGTTAGACTTCAGATTTTTGCTTCACTACTCTATAATTATCATGCGGTGTGAAGCTTTTCCTTTTGGTCTTACTGCAAGGGAAGGGTTCAGTTGTCTTTCCAGAATATTCCAGCACTCCTGCAACTATATTTTACAGGGATAAACAAATTCTAGGTGGATATGACACTGTTACGATGGTCTATGACCATTTAGAGACATTGCTTCAGAATAACACTAACAACAATGTGCATTTATACAGCACCATTAACATTACAAAAGCATCTCCAAAAATGCTTCACAGAATTGTAATCAAGAAAAAGATGCCAAGCCAAAGAAGGAGATATATGGAGGGATGACTAAAATCTTGGTTAAAGGTGGGAATTTAAGGAGGAGAGGGAGATGGCAAAGGTGAGGTGGAAGGGGTTAAGAGGAGAATTGCAGAATTTAGGTCATATGCTTCTAAGGTCAGGGCTGCTGATGGTGAAGGGAAAGGTATCTAAGAAAACATAGCCCGACAAACAACATTCAGGGGTGTTGTCGGGCTGGAGGACTTTACAGAGATAGGGAGGGGTGAGACCATGAAGGGAATAAAACCCAAAGATGATGATTTTAAATTTAAGGCATTGGTGAACGTGTCAGTCAGCGGGGACAGAGGTCAAGCAGGACCCATGGGTAAAATCTGAACAGCAGAGTTTTGGATAAGTTTATGGAGGTTGCAGGATGAGAAGTCAGCCAGGTAAACTTTAGAATTATAAGTCTGGAGGTGACAATGATAAGGGTGAGGGTTTTGGTGTATGATGTGCTGAAGTAGGAACAGAGGTGGGGAATGTTCCAGAGGTAGAAGTAGGCGATCTACGTGATGGAGTGATTCTGAGATTAGAATCTCGGTTTGAGGTTGAATAGGACACTGATGTGGAGGACAGTCTGGTTCAGCCTGAGGATGGTTGGGAGGTGAATGAAATTGATGACCAGGGTATGGAGTAGGTGGCCAGTTTGCAGAGTATGGTAATTGCAGGGATTAGTTACGTCCATTGGCATCATGAGCACGTTCCCCGCACTCTGTCACATGCCCAAAAATCCTCATAAGAACGATTGGTACAAACATCAGTTTGAGTAGAAATATTTGTAGAAGCCCTTTAATAATTAATATCTGATAATGTATCAATTAGAACCACCTAGAAATGGACTAGAGTTGTTGGCTAGGAGCCTGCAAGTTGTAAGCTGTGAACTGTTGAAGATTCCTTCAATATAAAATTACTTTACACCAACTTACACTATATGACATCATTAAGTTGGAAAGCATCTCAATGTATTTCATCAAGTGAGGAAGTGGACCTCAGCAGTTGTAGGGAAAGGATTTGGGAAAGGGTGATTAACCAGGTAAGTTTAACAGAGACTTTTGAAGACAAGGGAGAATGGGGCAAGGCCGGTGGGTTGGAAAAGAGAGTTCCATTACGCAGAGCAAGACGACTGGAAGTTCTGTCACATATGGCTAAATGGAGGGGAAAGGCCAAAGTCAGATGATAAAAGCAAAATACTGCGGGTGCTGGAAATCTGAAACAAAAACGGAAACAAAAATAGCTGGAAAAACTCAGCACATCTGACAGCATCTGTGGAGAGAAAGACAGAGTTAACGTTTCGAGTCCGTATGACTCTTCATCGGAACTAAAGGAAAATAGAAATGAGGTGAAATATAAGCTGTTAGAGGGGGGTGGGACAGGTGGAGCTGGATAGAGGGCCAGTGATAGGTGGAGGCAAAGAAGAGATTGCCAAAGATGTCATAGACAAAAGGACAAAGGGGTGTTGACGGTAGTGATGTTAGCTAAGGAATGTGCTAATGTTGACATGAAGGGTAGAAAGCAGGATGAGCAAGCGACAGATGGCCCTAGTGGGGGTGGGTAGGGGGAAGGGATCGAAACAGGCTAAAAGGTGGAGATAAAACAATGGATGGAAATAAATTTTTAAAAAATAATACAAATAGGTGGGAAAAGAAAAATATATTCAAAGAATATATAAATTATTAGAAAAAAGGGGGATTGGAAAGGGGGTGGGGATGGAGGAGAGAGTTCATGATCTGAAGTTGTTGAACTCAATGTTAAGTCCGGAAGGCTGTAAAGTGCCTAGTTGGAAGTTGAGGTGCTGTTCCTCCAGTTTGCATTGAACTTCACTGGAACATTGCAGCAGGCTAAGGATGGACATGTGGGCATGAGAGCAGGGTGGTGTGTTGAAATGGCAAGCGACAGGGAGGTCTGGGTCATGCTTGCGGACAGACCGAAGGTGTTCTGCAAAGCGGTCACCCAGTCTGCGTTTGGTCTCTCCAATGTAGAGGAGACCACATTGGGAGCAGCGAATGCAGTGGACTAAACTGAGGGAAGTGCAAGTGAAGCGCTGCTTCACTTGAAAGGAGTGTTTGGGCCCTTGGACGGTGAGGAGGGGGGAAATAAAAGGGCAGGCATTGCACCTTCTGTAGTTGCATGGGAAGGTGCCGTGGGAGGGGGTTGAGGTGTAGGGGGTGATGGAGGAGTGGACCAGGGTGTCCCGGAGGAAACGGTCCCCACGGAATGCCGACAGGGGGGATGAAGGGAAGATATGTTTGGTGGTGGCATCATGCTGGAGTTGGCGGAAATGGCAGAGGATGATCCTTTGAGTACGGAGGCTGGTGGGGTGATAAGTGAGGACAAGGGGGACCCTATCATGGTTCTGGGAGGGAGAGGAAGGTGTGAGGGCAGGTGCGCGGGAGACGGGCCAGACACGGTTGAGGGCCCTGTCAACCGTGGGTGGAAAACCTCAGTTAAGGAAGAAGGAAGACATGTCAGAAGAACTGTTTTGGAAAGTGGGATCATCAGAACAGATGAGACGGAGGCGGAGGCGAAGGAACTGAGAGAATGGGATAGAGTCCTTACAGGAAGCGGGGTGTGAGGAGCTATAGTCGAGGTAGCTGTGGGAGTCGGTAGGCTTGTAATGGATATTGGTGGACAATCTATCTGAGCTGAGAGTACAAGTGGAGCTGGAGGAGGTCGTCAGGGTTTGGCAGAGTCTGGCCAATCTAGAAAACCAGCAAAACCTGACACGGCCCTAAAATGGCTGACAACTCAAACTCGCTTGAAGGTGGGCGCAGGCCAGTTAGTTACATTAACTGTGCACTGGGTGTATACTTGTTATAACTTAAGCTATGGGCCTCCACACTGTTCTATCACATTCATGGGATCTGCCCCACCATCTGAACCAAGTAAACATTTTTCACGTTTGAGACAATGGGTACAGGAAGGCAATTCCACATTTCATTTCCTTAAATTGGTGTCTGTTTGAAAGTAGACTTGTTGTACAGTATTGATTGCTTTTATTCAAACGATAACAAACCTGACCAAACAAGTCTTTATGTAAAACAAACTGCTGATCCAAATAACTTTGGGAGCTATTACCTCATGAGCATGAAAACATATATATAAAGCGGGATTGTCATTCTTCCAACACAGGTACAAGGTCATGAATAAAATACTATCCTATTAGTGTAACTATAACACTTTTGTTTTGAAAATAGAGCATTTTGTGTCGCAATGCATTTTGTATCTATTCCTTTTTAAGTTATACCTAAGATTAAAACAAAACTATTAATTCATGGGAGCACACATCTGCACTGTGCTGTATTTGAACAAGTTAACTTTAAAAAAGGAAGCATTGCAGCGCTCTTGTTAAGTGCCTTATTATGCTTGAGTGTGATTTCATAAAAGTGCTCGAAACATTAAAAACATTATGTGTGGTCCGGGTCAGAACAAAATGGTCTTACTGGGATGCTGATAGTAAAAAGAAATGTTTCTTAGTTCCTTTAAGGAAACCATGGCAGTAGAAACTTGTCAGCAGCATGATTGTTGCCAGGGCAGGAGCAGGCCTGTCATCAGGCAATGCCTGTCTCTGCAGTAGAAGCTAATTGGCCACCAGGACATTACAACAATAACTACTGACTTACTTCAAAAGTACTTCAATAGCTGTAAGCTCTTTCGGACAACGTGACGTCACCAAAAGGTACTCCATAAATGCATTCTATTTCTTTAGAGTAGAAACTGGCAGCCTCCCCTGTTAGGCCAAAAATGGCTTCATTTCCCCAGTGCAAGCTTCCCAAGTTTCTCAGTTGAACTAAATTGCCATTAATTGTCCACTAGACTCCACCCCCTTGCCCAGGTTGTTTATTTTTCATGCGAGAGAATCTAGGTGGCGAATGTTGTCTTTTGATCCTAAGGTCATTTCACTGGCTCGCTAATGCCTCCACTTTTTAGGACTTTCAATAATAAACAGAAACGCATGCCTGACATTTCTGCTGTCCACGAGGGGTTGGGGTGTGATTTTACTAAAGAAACTGTTGTTGCAGTCGTTACATGGCCTGTTTACATGGCCTTTACATTACCTGGCTGTGAACAGCTTTCTCAGCAGAGACTGATGATTTGTATGGCTTACAAATTATGGCATTGTATCCTGGTCCCTCTTCAATCAGCATGGTCATTTTACAAACTATTATAAAGTATTTACAGCACAGAAATAGGCCATTTGGCCCAACAGGTCCATGTTGGTGTTTACCACAAACCTACTCCCACCCCTTCTTCATCTAACCCCATCAACATATCCTTCTATTCTTTTCTCCTTCATACATATCTAACTCCCCCTTGAATGCATCCATGGTAATCACCTCAATTATTTCATGTGGCGGCAAGTTCCACATTCTAACCACTTTCTGTGGAAAGAAGTTTCTCCAGAATACACTATTGGATTTACTAGTGACTTTCTTATATTTGTGGTCCCTAGTTCCAGTCTGGAACACAAGTGGAAACATCTTCTCTATATCTACCCCATCAAACCCCTTCATAATCTTAAAGACCTCTATCAGGTGAGCCCTCAAGCCCCTTTTTTTAGAGAGAAAAGAGTCTCAGCCTGTTCAAGCCTTCCTTATAGATACATTTCTGAGCTATTTTGATGTAATTCTTTTTTGTTTGAAGAGAGAGCAAAGATTTATACCATTGGTGGTCATCTAAGCTATGCCTTAGTTGGTAGCACTCTTGCCTCTGAGGCACAAGGTTCTGGATTTAAGTCCCACGAAAGAATTTGAGCATAAAAATCAAAGGCTAATGCTCCAGTAAAGTACTGAGTGAGTGTTGCATTGCTGGAGGTGTCATCTTTTGGGTGAGATGTTAAACTGAGGCCTCATTTGCCTGCTTAGGTTGATGTAAAGGATCCTATAGAAGAAGGGCAGGGGAGACAACCCCAGTGTTTATTTTTATGCCAATATTTATCCCTCAATCAACATCACAAAACAGATTATCTAGTCATTATCACATTGCTGTTTGTAGGAGTTTGCTGTGAGCAGATTGGCTGCCGCATTTCATGCATTACAACAGTGCCTGCATTTCAAAAAAAAGTACTTCATTGGCTGTAAAGCACCTTGAGACATTTTGTGATCATGGAAGACGCTGTATAAATGCAAGTCTTTGTTTTGTTTTATCATTCAGGTTTACCTTGCAAAAATGGCCGAGACTGAAACTAAGGATTCTGGGAAACAAAACAGCAGCAGCATGGAGAACCTGACTGAAGATGGCTTCCCTCTGTCTTCGCTGGCCAACCTATTTGAGAATGATGAGAGCAGTGCTGCTGCTGAAGGGTCTCGGCCGGCTGCCCGGGAAAATGGCGACAGCAATAAACAGAACCTGAGATCGAAATTCCAAGGGGCGTTTAAAAACCGAATGCCTAATCCGATAGACCTTTTGGAGTCCTCCATCTATGACTCATCCATGCCCAGTATGGCCCCCGCCCCTAAAAAGGCTCCCATGGACTCGCTTTTTGACTATGGGTCCTACCGGCAAGGTAGTGACGACAAGCGGAAAAAAAAGAAACCGGCTAAAGAGTGAGTTTGGCAGAATTCACAAGAAATGTAACTTTGCAAAACAGTTTGAACAAGAGCTAGGGTATTGTTACACATAGAATCACCAAGGGTAGGAGCAGGCTACAAAAATCAAATCTGTAAGACACAAAGCTTTAAAGCTCTACACACAAATAATCCAAGCCCTCCAGACATATAGCTACAAGTTTACGCAGGATGTTCAGCACAGAAATATATCATTTGAACCAATGGTTCATGCCTGCGTTCATGCTGCACATAAACCTCCTCCCACCCTTTTTCATCTAATCCTATCAATTTATTCTTCCATCCCTTTCTCCCTCATCTGTGTGTCTCATTTCCCTTAATGCAAAAAAAAAATCTGAGTTCCTCATACATAAAATTGCATGACCTCCTATGCATGTGCTTTTTTTCTGGTCGCTTGGAAACGTGCAACCTTCAGTCTTAGCCCTTGAAACCACCAGAGCTTGGATTACTGGTAAAGGTCAACTCCTGATTGATCTAAATCCACACATCAGGGAGCAGCCTATCCAGTCTGCAAGGCTTGAGGAGTTTAAAGAGCTGAGTTTAGGAATAAATCAACATAGGCTTTGCAAGTAAGCCGGTAAAGGTTAAAGGTGTCAGTTGTGGCTCAGTAGTAATGCTCTATCTACATCCGAGGCACAGGTTGTGTGTTCAAGTTTCAACCTGGAGACTTGAGCAAATCGTTTAGGCTGACATTCCAATGTAGGACTGAGGGAGTGCTGCACTGTCAGAGGTGGCATCTTTCTGATGTGATAATAAACCAGGGCCCTTTCAGCTGGCATAAAAGATCCCACAGCACTATTTGAAGAAGAACAGAGGAATAATCTGTTCAATATTTATACCTCAACCAACATTATCGTAGCAGATTATCTTGTCATTTATCTCCAATAATCATAGGTTACTTTAATCTACAGTTAGATTTGGGGTGGGTGGGGGGGGGGGGCATGGATCAGATTGATAAAGGTAGCCTGGAAAATGAGTTCATAAGGTATATTTGGTATAATTTCTTAGAGAAGTACATTCTACTTCCAACCAGGGAGCAGGCTATCCTAGACCTGGTAATGTGCAATGAGACAGATTTAATCAATAACCTCATAGTAAAGGAGCCTCTGGTGACAGCAATCGTAACATGATAGAATTTCACATTCAGTTTCATTGTGAGGGGTGTGGATCTAAGATGAGCGTTTTAAACCTAATTAAAGAGGTTATGAAGGCAGAGTTGGTTAAAGTGAACTGGGAAACTTGCAGATTTGATAAGAGAGCTTAAGGTGAACTACCCTTAGGAGGAAGTGACCATAATATGATAGAATTTACCCTGCAATTTGAGAGGAAAAAGCTGGAATCAGATGTAACAGTATTACAGTTGAATAAAGGCAACTACAGAGGCATGAGGGAGGAGCTGGCCAGAATTGACTGGGAGGTGAGCCTAGCCGGAAAGACAGTGGAACAGCAATGGCAGGAGTTTCTGGGAGTAATTTGGGAGACACAGCAAAAATTCATCCCTAGGAAGAAGCATACTAAAGGGAGGACAAGGCAACCATGGCTGACAAGGGAAGTCAGGGACAGCATAAAAGCTAAAGAGAAAGCATACAATGCGGCGAAGAGCAGTGGGAAACCTACAGGGGATTGGGAAGCCTACAAAGACCAACAAAGGACAACTAAAAAAGAAATAAGGAGGGAGAAGATTAAATATGAGGGTAAACTAGCCAGTAATATAAAAGAAGATTGCAAGAGTCTTTTTAGATATATAAAGGGTAAGAGAGAGGCAAAAGTGGACATTGGGCTGTTGGAAAATGACGCTGGAGAAGTAGTAGTGGGGAACAAAGAAATGGCGGAGGAACTGAATAGGTACTTTGCGTCAGTCTTCACGGTGGAAGACACGAGTAACATCCCCAAAGTTCAAGAGAGTCGGGGGGCAGAGGTGAGTATGGTGGCCATTACCAAGGAGAAGGTGCTAGGAAAACTGAAAGGTCTGAAGGTGGATAAATCACGTGGACCAGATGGATTACACCCCAGAGTTCTGAAGGAGATAGCTGAAGAGATAGTTGAGGCATTACTGATGATCTTTCGGGAATCACTGGAGTCAGGGAGGGTCCCAGAGGACTGGAAAATCGCTAATGTAACCCCCCTGTTTAAGAAGGGAATGAGGCAAAAGACGGGAAATTACAGGCCGATTAGCCTGACCTCGGTCGTTGGTAAGATTTTAGAGTCCATTATTAAGGATGAGATTTCAGAATACTTGGAAGTGCATGGTAAAATAGGGCAAAGTCAGCATGGTTTCATCAAGGGGAGGTCTTGCCTGACAAAGCTATTAGATTTCTTTGAGGAGGTAACGAGTAGGTTAGACAAAGGACAGCCAATGGATGTTATCTACTTGGACTTCCAGACTGCCTTTGACAAGGTGCCGCACAGGAGGCTGCTCAGTAAGATAAGAGCCCATGGTGTTAGAGGCAAGGTACTAGCATGGATAGAAGATTGGCTGTCTGGCAGGAGGCAGAGAGTGGGGATAAGGGGGTCCTTCTCAGGATGGCGGCCGGTGACTAGTGGAGTTCCGCAGGGGTCAGTGTTGGGACCACAACTTTTCACTTTATACATTAATGATCTAGGTGAAGGAACTGAGGGCCTCCTGGCTAAGTTTGCAGATGATACAAAGATAGGTGGAGGGACAGGTAGTATTGAGGAGTTGGGGAGGCTGCAGAAGGTTTTGGACAGGTTAGGAGAATAGGCAAAGAAGTGGCAGATGGAATACAACGTGGGCAAGTGTGAGGTCATGCACTTTGGTAGGAAGAATAGAGGCATAGACTATTTTCTAAATGGGGAGAGAATTCAGAAATCTGGAGTGCAAAGGGACTTGGGAGTCCTAGTCCAGGAATCTCTTAAGGTTAACTTGCAGGTTGAGTCGGTAGTTAGGAAGGCAAATGCAATTTTGGCATTTATTTTGAGAGGACTAGAATATAAAAGCAGGGATGTGCTGCTGAGGCTTTATAAGGCTCTGGTCAGACCACATTTAGAATATTGTGAGCAATTTTGGGCCCTGTATCTCAGGAAGGATGTGCTGGCCCTGGAGAGGGTCCAGGGGAGGTTCACGAGAACGATCCCAGGAATGAAAGGCTTAACATATGAGGAACGTTTGAGGACTCTGGGTCTATACTCCATGGAGTATAGTGGGGGGGATCTGATTGAAACTTACAGAATACTGAAAGGCCTGAATAGAGTGGACGTGGGGAAGATGTTTCCATTAGTAGGAGAGACTAGGACCCGAGGGCACAGCCTCAGAGTAAAGGGAAGACCTTTTAGAACAGAGATGAGGAGAAACTTCTTTAGCCAGAGAGTGGTGAATCTATGGAATTCATTGCCACAGAAGGCTGTGGAGGTCAGGTCATTGAGTGTATTTAAGACCAAGATAGATAGGTTCTTGATTGGTCAGGGGATCAAAGGTTACGGGGAGAAGGCGGGAGAATGGGGTTGAGAAACTTATCAGCCATGATTGAATGGTGGAGCAGATTCGATGGGCCGAATGGCCTAATTTCTGCTCCTATGTCTTATGCTCTTATGGTCTAAACTAGGTTAAAAGGTAAGATAGCAGAGATGCAGTAGCAGACCTTTAAGGAGTTATTTTATAACTTTCAGCAAAGATTTATCCCAGTGAGAAAGAAAGACTCTTTGAGATGGATACATCTCCTGTGGCTAAATAAGGAAGTTAAAGATAGTCTCAAATTGAAAGAAACACTGCACAATTCTGCAAAGAGTAGTAGCAGGTCAGAAGATTGGACAGATTTTAATAGCCAGAAAAGAATGACGAAAAAAAATAAAGCGGGAGAAATTAGAGTATGGGAGAAAGCTAGCTAGAAATATAAAAGCAGATTGTAAGAGTTTCTACAAGTATTTAAATAGGAAAAGAGTAACTAAAGCAAATGTTGGTCCTTTAGAGAGCGAATCTGGGGAACTAATAATGGAAAACAAGGAAATGATGGAAGGGTTGAACAGGTATTTTGTGTCTGTCTTCACTGTAGAAGACTTAGAAAACTTTCCAAAGATATTTCAAAATCAAGAGGTGAAAGGAAGGGAGTAACTTAAAACAATCACCATCACCTAGGGAAAGGTGCTGGGAGAACTATTAGACCTAAAAGCTGACAAGTCCCCAGGACCTGATGGCCTGCATCCAAGGGTCTTAAAAGAAGTCGCTACAGAGAGAGTAAATGCATTGGTTATAATCTACTAAAATTCGTTAGATTCTAGAAGGGTCCTAGCAGATTTGAAAATAGCAAATGTAACACCTTTATTCAAGAAAGGAAGGAGACAGAAAACAGGAAACTACAGGCCGGTTAGTCTAACATCTGTCTTAGGGAAATTGCTAGAATCCATTATTAAGGAGATTATAGCAGGATACTTAGAAAATCGTAATGGGATCAGACAGAGACAACATGGTTTTATTAAAGGGAAATCAAGCTTAACTAATTTATTAGAGTTCTTTGAGGAAGTAACAAGCAAGGTAGATAAAGGGGAACCTGTAGATGTGGTGTACTTGGATTTCCAAGAGACATTCAATATGGTGCCATATCAAAGATTACAACACAAAATAAGAACTCGAAGTGTAGGGGGTAACATATTAGCATGGATAAAAGTTTGGTTAGCTAACAGGAAGCAAAGAGTAGGGAGAAATGGGACATTTTCGGGTAGGCAAGCTATAACTTAGTGGAGTGCCACAGGGACCAGTGCTGGGGCCTTAACTATTTGCAATCTATATCAATGCCTTGGATGAGAGGACTGAATGTATGGTAGCTAAATTTGCCGATGACACCAAGATGGATAGGAGAGTAAGTTGTCAAGAGGAGTTAAAGAGATATAGATAGGTTAAGTGAGTGGGAAAAAGTTGGCAGATGGTGTTTAATGTGGGAAAATGTGAACTTGCCCACTTTGGCAGAAAGAATAGAAAAGCAGTTTACTATTTAAATGGAGGGAGTTTGCAAAACTCACTGGCACAGAGGGATCTGGGTGTCCTGGGCACATGAATCGCTAAAAAGTTAGTATGCAGGTACAGCAAGTGATTAGGTGGCAAATGGAATGTCGGCATTTATTGCAAGGTGAATGAATATAAAAGTAGGGAAGTCTCACTGCAGCTGTACAGGGCCTTGGTGAGACCACATCTGGAGTATTGTGTACAGTTTTGGTCTCCTTGTTTGAAAAAGGATATAATTGTGTTAGAAGCAGTTCAGAGAAGCTTCACTTGACTCATGACAGGGATGAAGGGCTTATCCTATGAAGAAAGATTGTACAGGTTGGGCCTATACCCATTGGAGTTTAGAAGAATGAGAGGTGATGAAACATAAAAGCCTGAGGGGGGTTGATAGGGTGAATACTGTGAGGATGTTTCTTGTGGTGGAGATTAGAACTAGGGGACACAGTTTAAGGATAAGAGGTCTCCATTTTAAGATGGAGATGAGAATTTTTTTCTCTGAGGGTTGTTATTCTGTGGAATTCTCTTCCCCAGAAAGCAATGGAGACTGGGTCATTGAATTTTCTCAAGGCAGAGTTAGATTTTTGATTGAAAAGGGAATCGAGGGTTATGGGGGGCAGATGGGAAAGTGCAGTAGTTGAAACCACAATCAGATCAGCCATTATCTTATCGAAAGACGGAGCAGACTCAAAGGGCTAACTGGTCTACTTCTGCTCCTAATTCTTGTGTTCCTATGTTCTTATGTTCCTATCTCATTTGCTGTTGTGCCTTTCTACGTTTCCAATAGTGACCACATTTCGAATGTACTTCATTGGTTGTGAAATGGTTTAGAATTTCCCGTGGAGAAGGAAAACATTATGCAAATGCACATTTGTTCATATGAAGTATTAGAGGCTTCAAAACCTGGTTAAATAAGATCATAAGATGATAAGAAATAGGAGCAGGAGTAGGTCATTCAGCCCATTGACCCTGCTCTGCCATTCAATAAGATCGTGGCTGATCTGATTGTAGCCTTAATGCCACTTTCTTGCCAATCCCCCATAACCCTTGACTCCCTTGTAGATCAAAAATATGTATAACTCAGCCTTGAATATATTCAATGACCCAGCCTCCACCGCTCTCTGTGGAAGAGAATTCCAAAGACAAGCAACGCTCTGAAAGAAGAAGTTACTCCTCATTGGAGCTCAAGGGTTGAATTTGGGCTGCAGACTATGTTTCGGACATCTGTGATATACTAGAGAAGTGGCCATGTGTTATATGCAAGAAAATAGAGCCAGGATTATATTTTGTACAGAATAACAGTGATTTAGGAGTGTTTAACATTTAGAAGCCTAGTTTTTCTGATTGCTGTTATTTGAACATTGACTGGGAATTTCTTGCTGAGATATGTGATAGTGTGTTACATTCCAGATAATAGTCTTAGGAATCTGTTGAATACAGAATAACAGAGCTGTGGGGATGTATAATGTACAAGATAACGGAGAGCTGAGATTGCAGTATATTGGGACAGCAACATATTACAGTTCAGAAGATGTCACTGCAGTTCTCCCAAAGGCCAAATGGATAAAGATGCCACTTGTAACACTAAACCAAACTGAGTTGGGAAGTTTCTCAATCCCAGTTACCAAAGACAGCTAGATGTACAATCCTCCAATGAGTAAAGGGAGGAGCAAAATGAGCCAGGGTTCCCGTTCCTGATTACTATCTACAACATCCATTGACACCTGGAGGAGGCATAGATTTAAGGTAAGGGGCAGGAGGTTTAGAGGGAATGTGAGGAGGAATTTTTTCACCCAGAGGGTGGTGGGAATTTGGAACTCACTGCCTGAAAGGGTGGTAGAGGCAGATACCCTCATAACATTTAAGAAGTATTTGGATATGCACTTGCGATGCCATGGCGTACAAGGCTATGGGTCTAGTGCTGGAAAATGGGATTAGAATAGTTAGGTACTTGTTTTACCAGCGCAGACTCGATGGGCCGAAGGACCTTTTTCTGTGCTGTAGACCTCTATGGCTTTATGACCTGTTGGTAATATGCCTGGTTCTGCAATGTGCCTCAATGTTGAGCAACATAAACAAAGGCTAGTTATTTGGACTAGGTCTGGAGGGCTTCTGGTTTGCACAAGAGTAGACCTGATGGGCACCTTCAAAAAAGGGGAAAAAAATTGATTGTGAAGTATTATGACTTATCAATATCTTTCCATCTTTGTGTTACATTGTAGAATGATCCTGCCGAACATGCTGCTTTTTAAAATAGATATGAAAAGAACTGAAGGTGATGAGTGGGAGGGAACACTTGAGGTGAGAAGGGAGAAGGAGGAAAACCCTAACCCCGAGAGGACAAGAAGAGATGGGGAGATAGTTTATGGTATGAGATGCAGAGAGAAACCTTGATTTGAGGGAAGGGAATGAAAGAATGTGTTGGGGGAGAAGGAGAAGGTGAATATTGTTCGAAGAGGGCATCTGGCTCTGCTGTGAGTGCCATAGTGGTTTATATACATATATCTGGAGGAGTATGAGACGTATATGGAGGCATTGGAAAAATTTCCGACATGTATATAAGTGTTTCCATGCTGGGGAATTTGAGGCTATCCAAAAAGATCAAAATGCTTATTTTATTGTCGATGAGGTTCAAAACTTAACTCGGGGTTGAACAGGACACTGTACATTGTTGGATTCAGTCTGAGCAAGTAACCGCAGAGGGAGGTATTACAGGTGGCAAGGTTTAGTTTGAATCCATGGAAGCAGTCTCTCCTCTGAGTAATTATGTGTTTAATGAGCTTGAGCCCACTACCTGACAGAGAGGAGATCCTGCTACCAATGAGTCAGGCAGTGCGTTCAAGCCCCTGAAACACATAATCCAGACTGACTGTCCAATGCAGTCTGACTGTCTAATACAGTTCAGAGGGAGGACCCCTTTGCCCAGAAGTGCTGTCTTTTGGGTGAGATGTTGAACTATGACCCCATCTGCCTGTTCAAATGGTTGTTAACGATCCCATGGCACTACTCAAAGAGAGCATGGGCTTTTCCAAGTGTCCTGGCCAACATTTACCCATCATGTAACAACACTAAAACAAATTAATTGGTAGTGGTTTGTTCAGAATCTTAATAGGAAAAGCATTTCTGATAAGTATTTTCCTGAGGTTAGTTTTAAATGACATTCTTGAATAAAAGAAATTTGCATTTATATAGCACCTTTCATAACCCCATGGCATCCTAATGGGATTTACAGTCAATTAAGTACTATTGGAATATAGTCATTGTTGTAATGTAGGAGTTCTCCCATTGTTATGGCTAACATTTAGCCATCACATAATCCAGTCCCACTAAATGAGTTATACAATAACGAAGAATTTCAAGGAAATGTAACTCCAGACAAATGCACTCATTGACAATTTACTCGATGGAATAAATTTTGACAGGCTACATGTTGTGCATTATTACATGGTATGATGCTTCTGTTGGTATAAACCAGACAACTGTTGTTGGTATTATAATATATAACACACTATGTGTTACAGAGGTACAATATTTCTTTCATTTTTGCTAGTTTTATTATAACTAACAGATCACATTTTTGATTTTGTGCAAGTGTTTGGTATCATTAACATTCTTATATGAGTTTATTCAAGGTAGGGAACAGAAGAGGATGTAGGGAGCAAGGGTGAAGGGGCCTGTCAGATTTGGAAATCTTGAGGAACAAGGAGTAGGAAGTTTGAGGATGAGTTGGCACTGGGGGTGATTGGTTCAAGAAGAGAGAGGAGATACAAAGGGAAAGAGATGGGAGTTCAGGTGTGGCAGAAAGTTCAGACCTAACTTATTTTTCTGCTTGCTGGACAAATTGTGAACATTGAAGTGGGGAAGTGTCATGATGGCTGAAACTTATTTGGGTGGTTTATCACAGTAAAAGTACTAAACCAATGAGATTGTGTAAACATGGGCCCAAATTAAATAATACTGTCTTGCAGACACAAAAATGTTTATTATGTAGATATAAATAGATATATTGGAGTAAATATTCATCTTTGGGCTTCCTGCTCCAGGGTTTTATGTGCTGATAATTCAAAACAACAGGCCAGAATTTGTTGTAAAGGGGCATCTATTGACATCTGCTGTTAGTCAGACTTGACCCTGCACTTTTTTACTCAAAATATTTTTGCCCATAAAGTTACTGGAAGCATGAACTAATAATAGTGCAGCAAAGGAAATAAGGAATTTGGAACCTCAATCAACTAATAAGATTTAAGGATTAGGAAATAAATATCGGAAGGACTGAGAGGGAGGGTGAATTAGAGGGGGTGAATTCAACATCAAATCAGGTACAGGAAGAGAAATAGAGAGAGGGGAAGTATGTTTGGATTAAGAGAAAAAAAGATGCACAAAGTAAAAAGTAAGCAATTTCTAAAATTAAAACTCCCGGAAAAGTTCAAAACCTGAAGGAATGAGACTCCACATTTGTAATAGTTCATTTTTAGTGCCAAAGATGTTGTTTGGCTATTAACATTTATTACTTTGTTAAAAGGTTTCTTGTGCTTAAACTGACAAGACTCTGCAGTGAGCTTAAAGGGCAAATTAAGCAAGTTCCTACAAAAAGGGGAAGTTAAGGGTGAGGTGCCACTTTGCAAAGCCAACAGTGGTGCAACGCAACCAGGCAGAAACTTTTGGATGTTCACATATATCCGTGCATTTGCTCCTTGCCTAAAGATGCTGTACCATTTTCTCATAAATCATAAGCCTTGCTGATAGTTTGACAGAAAACTCTGGCCAACATTCTACCACATACAATCAAATTGCTGTCCTTGTCGTCTAATTCCCTGAACAGCCTTGCTCTATTCTATCTCTGCAATCTGCTCAACTCTCGCATCCTTTCCACAACCTTCTGTCCTTTGAGTCAGGCCTGTTGTGCTTCTCCCCTCTCTTCACCCCATAATTCCTGGCAGAATCCTTCAGCCCAATGGTCTGGAACACTCTTCTTAAATCCATTGGCCAGAATTTTCCAGCACCTCCTGCCAGCGAGCTTCTGGATAATGGACATTTGAATGGCACACCACATTTGCCGCAGGGGGAGCCTGCCACAGGGGGAGCCTGCCACAGCCATTGTGCCTGCACGTCTTTCTCCCCCTTTTTCTTAAAGACCATCTTTGGAGCCAAATCACCAGCCTTTCTAATTTCTTCCTCTCTGGCCCAGTTCACTAACTATTTTTATTTGAACTGCCTTGGTTTATTTTTAACATCAAAGGGGCTATATAAATGCAAGTTGTAGTTCCGCTGTGTACCTGTGAGTGTGTCTGTGAGAGACAGACAACGTTTTCCAGGAAAAGGACTTAACAATCTGGGAGCTTCATATTTCTTTCTTGCCGATTACACTAGAATGATCCTTTTCCCACAGAAATGAGCAGGGAGTTAATTAGAGGAATTCAGCTCAGTGACTGGTGCTGGTCACAAAAAAACCACTAAATGTCATTTGGCTTTTTTTTTGAATATCATGTTGAGATTTTAAAAATAGAGAAAAAATTGTTGTCTTGCAGATGAATGCAACCTATGTGAGGTGATGTTTGAGTACGTTGCTCACACATACATGTGGTTTGGGCATGAATATTTTTCCTTCTTTAGTTCCAACAGAGCAAGACATTTTCTTGCAGCACTGTGTGGTGGGATTTTTTTCTTGAACTTGTGGTCATAAAGTCGTAGTCTGTGCACCTGAACAGTGGTTCTTCAGAGTCTTTGTGCTTTAAGACTGAGTACTTTGAATGGTGAATAGCGTTCTGTTACATCTGCTGCTTTTTGCCAGAACAGGGTGTAATCATTTGAGTTTATGAGGGAGTCCTGGATGATCTCATGCCGAAGAAAAGTGACCTCTTTAAAAACAGTGAATATTCCCCATCATGTTTGGATTATTTTTAAAATCTGTAGAAATTTGTTTTGAATGTAATCTCCACATTCTTTCAACAATAGTGGTCACTTAGAGGGACACTGTCTTCAGGAAAGTGTTTGACAAAGACATTAAAATTGGACTGTGTGCAATTCATAATGAACATGCCAAATCCTGCGAGTGGAGGAGTTATTTACCCACTATAATAATAAAATCATTAAACCGTCTACTTTAAAATATGCACTACTAAAATTCCACAGTTTGAGTTCAGTCTCAATTATTAACTCAATTGATGTCATTAAAGTTGCGTGTTTGGAAACAGTTAAAGAGAAAGGTCTCCCAGACACTTTTCCCCAAAAATAGTACTCGTTACAAGTGAATGTAGTTGCCTCTAAGTTGAACTTTTCAAAAGGGACTGTTGCTTAATTACCAACAATCCCCCCGCTCGTCAACAATGACTTGCATTTACATACGGCTCAATTTTTTTTGTCTGGCATGCGGGTGCGCATCTGACATGCACAAGTGTAAAATAGCATGCGATGACGTCAGGCGAGCGTCCTGATGTCACCGCGCACTCGCGCGATATTTCAGCCAGCGGGCACGCGTGGGAGTCGGCAATGCGCCCTCCAACAATTAAGAGGGTTGTTAAGCCCATTAATTAATGAAATTGAATTTTCCCCTGCCCGTCCTACGGGATGAGGTTTTCGATGTTAATTAAAAGTAAAATAGAAATGTTCAAATCTCATCTCTAGCATGTCCCTGCTCATGTGACAGTCACATGAGGGGGCATGTATACCTCAATTTTTAAATCTTTATTTTTTATGTTATAAATCTTCAGCTCCCTGAGGCAGCTCTGTGCCTTCAGGGAGCTCTCTGTGAGCGCACCCGCGTGCATGCGCTGACTTCCGTGCTCCCCTTCCTCCCCCCCCACAGCCCACAGGCAGTGCTGAGCGTTGCAGCGCACAATTCACGCTGGCTGGCCGTTAATTGACCAGTCAGCATGAAATCGCGGTCAGGGCCTGATCGCAGGCGGTGGACCGTTGCGCAGACGCTCCAGGCCCCACCCGCCCTGCCCGCCCGACGAGGGGAAAATCCTCCCCCTAGTGCTTTTAACATAGCAAAATGTCCCAAGGCATATCACAGGAGTGATTATTGAACAAAATTTGACACCAAGCTGCATAAGGAGGTATTAAGGCAGATCACTAGACGCTTGGCCGAAGAGCTAGGTTTTAAGGAGTGCCCTAAAGGAGGAAAAAGAGGTTAATGAAGGGAATTCTAAAACTTGGGGCCTAGGCAGCTGAAGGCCTGGCCATCAATGGTGGAATGGTGAAAATTGAAGATGCAAGAGGCCAGAATTAGAGGAGCACGAATATGCCAGAGGATTGAGGCTTACCAAATTACTTCAACTGCAGATCCCTCTTGATCTCTACCCTTACATTCTCCCTTTAGTTCTCCTGGGGGCACTGACATACTGAGATACGAGAGTTACCTTCAGTACCTTGTCAAATTGGTTATCCTTTATGTGTGAAGAAGACAGTAAGAGGGCATTTTAACTGAGCTGATCTTGCGCTCAATTAATACCAAGGCACATACATTCCCACAGTGGTCGTGGGACAGCAAACAAGAGCAGGAACTCTACCTGATTTTTCTCCTTCATTACTCAGGGACAGTGAGGCCATTTGTAATGCTGCTGGTTAAGACTAATTAAGTCACTAATCTTTGAGATGATCCCAATGAATGGATGGTTGACTATGTCTGGTTCTATATATTCCTGTGTTGCTAAGGGATGTGAGGCCTTTAGAGAGGAGCTGGGGGTGCAGTTGTTCTGCAAGGTACATTAGTACATGAAGCATCCATAAAGATGCATCATAAGTAACTATGGACTCCTGAAACTTGCTTGTCCACCATATGGCTTCAGACAATCTGAGTTTCCTTTAAGTACATGCAGACGCATTCGATGGGGCTTTTGGCACTATTTAGAAAGTTTAAACCCACATTCCCATTAATTTGTGTACAACTCGAGTTGTTGATGCTCACAGATCCTGGTGATCACCAACTCTTCATTTTTGTTTTCATTAAACCTACTCAAACCCACTTTTTTAGCCAAGGTGTTGAATGCTCCTCCTGATCTCTCCTATGATTCAGTATGCGTCCTTTTATTTATTTCTATTATGTGGGACTTTTATTTATGTTTAGAGTACAATACAAAAGCAAGCTGTTGGTCTAAGTTAGGATTTCCAAATCTCCACAAGATTCAAAGTGGGCAAATTCACCAAGCCTCCTTTGACAGCACCTTTCAAACCAAGGGCAGCAGACACGTGGGAACACCGCCACCTGGGAGATCTCCTCCAAGCCACACACCATCCTGACTTGGAAATATATTCCCGTTCCTTCACTGCAGCTGGGTCAAAATCCTGGAACTCCCTAACAGCACTGTGGGTGTACCTACACCACATGGACTGGAGCGGTTCATGAAAGTGACTCACCACCAACTTCTCAAAGCCGATTAGGGATGGTTAACAAATGGTGGCCTTGCCAGTGATGCTCAGATCCCATGAAAGAATTAAAAAAAACCAAATGAGAAATATAACTGCAAATAGAATTTTGTTGCCTGAGCTGTGTGAACTGGACTGCTCAGGCTGAAGAGAGACATGCAACCCACACGATGCAGTTCGGACATACCCGCGTCAAGAAGTCAGGGAGGAATTTCAGATTTTCCTGAACTCGACCACAAGTTTTGTTCTGCTAGTTTGCTGCCCCCTTTGAGATAGCATTTCTAGGGCCTCGGGAGGACGATGCACAAGGTTGTAATATCTAATGGATTGGATGAACTCGGATGGTCTTTTCTCACTCAGCACAGATAGATGATTCAATGTGGGATACTGCTGCCCTTATATTATTCAGCATTAATTGTCTATAAAGTAAATATATAATTATATTCAAGTGGTGGGCATTAACTGGGGATTCATTTGTGCTCACATATATATAGGAGCAAATGTCGTGCGTCTGTTGATGTCTGGCTCACGACCAAAGCCACCCACAGCCTTAAAACTGTGGTGCTCGGCTCCGACTGCAGCTGAGGTTCAATGCGGCTCAAGTGTGTGGAGGACTCCAGTCTGTTTGGACAGAATTTCACATTGGCCTTGCGTCCTGAAACCTTCTTTGGGAACCTCGGCCCCACAGCTGAGCCATCTCGTGGAAATTCCCTCTGTGCCTTTCCGTTCTGCACGGAGGGGTTTCCTGTGTGGGCTGCCTGCTGCGTACCTTCCACTTCCTTGTCCTCGTCAACCGTCCGGACTTGCTGTGGCATTCCGTCCTGCCGTCGGGAGATGGCGGGGGCCCCCAGTGGAGGGCTCTCTACATGGGAGTCCTCCGCTTTACCATTGAGGATTTGGCATAGAGGGTGTTGCATGTAACAGTCCCATGCAATAAATGGTTAAGTTGGTTCATGGACTCCCAGACCGCCTGTATTTTCTGCAGCCTTGAGGAGTCTGTGCTCCACGTATACATAGACTGTATGAGGTTGCTTTCTCTTTTTGGTTATTCGAAGGGGCTGCTCCTCATATTTGGGTGCACTTCAGTCCCACGCTCATGATCTTTGGTCACCTGGTGCAGGAGGGGGCGGGCAGGGCAGAGGACCCCCTTGTAAGCCTGTCTCTGGGCCTGGCCAAAGTGGCCATCAACAGATCCAGGCAGCAGGCGGACATTCGGCCAGACTGTCTGTCCCTCCTCCATGGCTACCTTCACACCCGGGTGCCCTTGGAGAGGGAGCACACAATGTCCACTGGTACATTTGAGGCCTTCCGCAACCAGTGGGCACCACGGGGTGGCTGGAGTGCATCATCAGCCCCGGGAACAACATTTTAATTTGATTTGTTAAGCTTCCTTTAAAGCTTTGTCTTTTTGTTACAGTGCCCCTTTAAGGGGCTGTCAATTAGTTTATTTGTTTATTTATTTTATTGGTTTTTAAAGAGTATTTAGGAGAAAACTGAAATTGTGGTTGTTGGATCAGGAGTGCAGTTTGTAACCGGTGACTTGGTAAATAAAAACTTATAGGGCTGAATTTTAGACGGGTGGCAGGGTCCACGCCCATGATGTAAAAGTCAGGGGCGAGCCCACCTGTGATTGGCCAGCTCACCCTGCAGCCATTTAATGTCTTTGGGCCTTTAATTGGTTGGAGGCGGGACTTGTACCCCCACTGGAGATGAAGTTCCACCTCTGAGTGCAGTGGCCAATCAAATAGCCAGCAGCTGTCTTGTCCCAGCAGCACCAGTGGGAGTGGTGGTCACTGCTAGGACTGCATGCAGTCCTAAAGAGGAGGTGCTGGTGGAGTCCGGACTTTCAGGCCCCGCTGAGGTGGGTGGTGGGAGGCCGAGGTGAACAGGGCAGTTGGGTGGGGGAAACATGGGAGGGACTACTTTGGGGAGTGTCTCCATTGGGCACAAGGGGTACCCAATGAGGTGGCACCCCCTGTTGGCCCAGCCACAAGGCCACAATGTTTCACCTGGCGGCCTGGACACTTGGCATGGGGCTTCCCTGCCGTGGGAAAAGTCCCAGCAGTGGCGGGAGGAGGCCCTTAAGTGGCTATTAATTGGGCACTTAATGGCCTAAGTTGGGCCACAGGTGAGTGGGCTGCCTGACCCCTCCCCTGCAGCAGGTAAATGCCACAAGGGCAGGCAAGGACGGGCAGGGGATGGGCACTGTGCCACTGCCATGGTGCCCAATTTTATGCCCCCGCCTGTCATCCTGGGGGGGCCATAAAATTCAGCCCATAAGCTGAGTAAAGTTTAGGCTCCGACTCTATCATTCACCTCCTGGATTTCTGGAGAACTCACAGTACCAAACTTTGTCCATTGAGTAAATAGAAAAGTGTTAAAACTATCTTACTAAGAATATTTAGTTACAAATGTTAATGATTTATATATAAAGTCTAAGGTTAAAACTCCCAGCTGCTCAGTGGCAGAATTTCAGGTGGTGATTGAAAATATTGCAGCCTGGTTTATGGAGTGGACTGAACATAGAAACAGCAGTAGGCCATTCAGCCCCTTCAACCTGTTCTGCCATTCAATTCACTCGTGGCTGACAAGTGCCTCAGTTCCATTTATATGAATGAAGATGTTTTTGGGGAGGGTCTGCAAGTATAGGAAGAATGGGTGAACTTAAAAATAGTTATATTACACACAGAAATAATCATCAAAGCCTCCTCCCGCCACCGCTGGGACTTTTCCCACGGCAGGGAAGCCCCATGCCAAGTGTCCAGGCCGCCAGGTGAAACATTGTGGCCTTGTGGCTGGGCCAACAGGGGGTGCCAGCTCATTGGGTACCCCTTGTGCCCAATGGACACCCTCCCCAAAGTAGTCCCTCCTACCCAGCTGCCCTGTTCACCTCGGCCTCCCACCACCCACCTCAGCGGGGCCTGAAAGTCTGGGCTCCACCAACCGATGCACAATAACTAACAATTCGGCCTGATGTCGTTAATAATTTTTAAAAAAATTCATTCATGGGATGTGGCATCATTTATTACCCATCCCTAATTGTTCAGAGGGTATTTAAGAGTCAACCACATTGCTGTGGGTCTGGAGTCATATATAGGCCAGACCAGGTAAAGACAGCAGATTTCCTTCCCTAAAGGGGAATTAGTGATTTTTACGACAATTGTTTCATGCTCATCATCAGACTTTTAATTCCAGATTTCTGTTGAACTCCGATTCCACCATCTGCCATGGTGGAGATTTGAACCTGGACCCCAGAGCATTACCATGGGTCTTCTGGAATACTAGGCCAGTGACAACACCACTATACCACCGCCTCCCCAACATTTTCCTTTTAGCATTAACTTTTCACACTTCAGGAGTACTCTGAATGAAATGCACATGTCTGAAGACCCCCACACTTACATGGTCCTGGGCTCTCTGGGGACTTAGGCTCCGGGGACTGCTTGCAGTCCCAGTCCTGTCCACTGCAGCTTCTAGCACTGCAGGGACTCTGAGGCAGGACTTCCTCCCAAGTGAGGGGCAGAAGTCTCATCTCCAACCAATTAATGTTTGTTAGAGCGTTAAATGGTTGTGGAGCAGGCAGTATCGGTGGGGTTGTTTTCTCCAATGACTCTTCGGGTGGTGGGAAGGGAAACCACGCCATCCTAACTGTTCACAGCACTCCAAAGTGGTTTAACTAAAGTTCTGTGGAAGTTTAGCATAAAATAATAATCAGAAGCAGAATCCTGGTTGATTTTTTCTACCACCTCCTCCCTAGCCTGTGGATAGTGAGGTAATTGCAGTATCCCTATTATTAGCTGAACTCTAATCAACTATCTCAGCACTAGTTCAGGGACTGAACCTGAGACCTGCACGGTCTGCATTATTGCAGCATGAGGAGAGCCTTGTTGTCTTTCCTTACAATGGTGACTATCCAACATAGCTCTGAAACAAGAGTCTCCATCGCACTTTTTCAACAATCCTATTCTTTTAGCTTTTTAAAAGATGGGATGTTCTGTGTGACTTGAATTCATCCTCCTCCAGGTACCATGCCCTAAGAGGACATTGGCATGGATTTGTTCATGATTATGCTGTTGCCTTGTGCAGTTTGCCTGACCAGGAAACTCTTCCACTTTCACCATCTGCCATCAGGCACATTGGAAGGATTTACAGGCTAACACCCAACCTGTTTGGTCGCATTGTGAACACACCCTCTGTGGCCATCAAGCCCCTGAAGTGGGACTTGAACCCAGACCTTCTGGCCTGAAGGTAGGAACACTACCACAAGACCTCCTCTGTATCTTCAATTACCTGAATTAAAACTAAATGACTAAGGTCCTGTTAAATAAATTAATAAATTATAGCAGGTGGTGAGATCCTGAGCTGGGGCTGTTTCTGTAACCTAGGCCAAAATATTTCCTGTATTAGGCAGGCTCGGCAGGAGCAGGCGGGGGTGGTTGTGAAGCCAAGCGGCGCCCATGATCGGCTCCGTGCCACCATTTTACGCGGGCAGGCCAATTAAGGCCCTCCCAGCGCAAGACGCGAGTGGTAGTGCTTACCTGTGTAGGCGGGGCGGGGGGGGGGGGTGGGAGAGAGTCAAGGCCGGCGCTCTTTCGCGCAAGCGCGCAAAACAGCACTTCAATCTCCGAGGTAGCTCCGTGCCTCAGGGAGATTGAAGCACTTTTGAAATAAATAAATAAATGGAATAAAAATTCAATTAAACATGTCTCCTTATATGACTGTGTCACATGGGATGGGACATGTTTTTATATTTCAGAAATCTTTTTTATTTGATTTATTAAGGCTTTAGGAAACCTCGTCCACATTCCCAAGAAACCAGCCAGCACTCACTAAGCAGGATCTTGCTTAAAGAATGGCTACTTGGAGGGGTGAGGTAGTTGGCTGACTGTTGCTCAGTGTCGATTGTAGTCCTACACTGAAAAGAGAGGGGAGGGCAATAAGGAGAGAAAATTGTGAAAACAAAATAAAGAAATATTTCTTGCCTGGTGTAACTAGTTATGTTAATTGGCCTTACTGGGATCTGCCAGGAAATACAATTTTGAATCATGAGGGCTTGAATGTATAACAAAAAAAGGCAACTAATCTGGTACCAATTACTAGTGGTAATGACCTGGAACTCTCTGCTTACGAGAATAGTGGCAGCAGAGATGATCAATGGAAATTGGATGGACACTTGAGGGAAATAAACTTGCAGGGCTATGAGATGAAGCGGGGGAATGAGGTCGACTGGATTGCTGTACAGAGAGCTGGCATAGACTCGATGTGCTGATTAGCCTCTGTGCTGTAATGACTCTATGACTCTTATTGGCAGTCTTACTTGGAAAGGGAACAAACAGATTTGACGCAAGGCAGCAAAAATGGTTCCTCGAAGTGGGTTCTCAGGACGGTGCCCAAGCTGATTATCGAGGATCCTGCTTTTAACTTGAGCTGAGAGTGTTTGATGCTGATGTCATCCAAAATATACATTCCTCACCTCGATGAGCTTATGCCTCACCAACACAATAAAGTCACCTCACATATGTTCTGAAGGGGTAGATGAATGATGAATGTTTAGAGGTTTTTCAGCTAATAACTATTAAATTAATTTTGACTAAGTTCCCTTTAAGGGTAGGGTGCACTTTGAACGGGTGACCTAAAACACATTTCAGTTGTGAAACCTTTTTCACCCTTTAAAACTCCACCTCATGTTCTTTTTTTCTCCCCCCTCTAGTAAAAACAGCCCAAAAGTAAAGGCCCCTGCACCTGAACCACCACCTGTTCTGAAGGTCTTTAACAGGGCACTTCTATTTGACATTGTGTCACAAGGGTCTGTTGCCGGACTGGACGGCCTGCTTGTCTTTCTACTGAGTCAAAAGAAGCGTCTGATGGATGAGGAATTTCGAGGTAATGTGAAAATCCAAATGTAGAGGATTTGTACTGGGTGCCACCGAAGTTATAATCACTGTGAGACTTCACTAAACTATTTGAATGTTTAAGTAAACAAGACATGCTCATTTCAGTATTCCCATTCTTGCCACTTGAAGACCATCATTTAAGTTAATGATCACGAACATCTGTGGAAAAAATTAGTCTCTGGCATGTACTATGGCGCAAGATAAAATGCAATAGAGAAAATATTTCCTTTGTAAGCTGGGTGTAGCAAGATTGTAAATCCTTGTTGTAAAAGAGCCTCTTTACAATTGCACTACACCCACCGCACACAGGGAGTTAGAAAGCTAATTGTCTGTTACCCTTTATTACAAAGGGACTGGAGTATAAGAGTAAAGAAGTTTCACTACAATTTTATAGAACCTTGGTGAGACCACACCTGCAGCACTGTTTACAGTTTTGGTCTCCTTAACCTGAGGAAGTATATATTTGCCTTAGAGGGGTGTGAAATGGAAGCCACTAGACTGATGCCTGGGATGAGGGAATTGTCCTTTGAGTTGAGGTAGCGTAGGCTTGCCCTAGATTCCCTAAATTTTAGAAGAATGAGAGATGGTCTCATTGGTCACACTCTTCAGAATAAGGCCATTTAGGACTGAGATGATGAGAAATATTTTCATTCAAAGGATTGTGAATCTTTGGAATTCTCTACCCATGAGGGCTGGGATGCTCAGTCATTGGGCAGAATGTTCCCCCCGTTGGGGGGGAAGTTCAGGAGCGGGCGCACCTCCAATCGGCACCCCCAATTGGGTGCGCGCAGCCATTTTACGTGGGTGGGCCAATTAAGGCCTGCCCAGCGTGACGTCCACAAGGAAGTGCTATGCGCTCCCTGTGCGGGGGCGGGGGGGGGTGATTCCCTCAGCCGAGAGTGCACTCTTTCGCGCATGTGCGCAAAAGACCACACTCATTTCCCTGAGGCTAAGCGCTGCCTCAGGGAGATCGGCTCCACAATAAAAAATCTTAAAATCAGAAGAAAAAAATTTCCCTGACATGTCCCCTCATGTGACACTGTCACATGAGTTGGGACATGTCCATCACTTTTAAATACACTTTTATTAAATTTTTAAATACCTACATGAAACCTCATCCCGCGTGTGGATGAGGTTTCATGCTTTTTTCAATGCCCGCCAGGGCTCCCGGCCTCCTGGTGCACTAATTACTTGAATTACTTTGTCAATGGCCTCAATAGGCCCCCCCCCCGCTTGCCGACCTGGAAATCCTGGCCATTGAGTATATTCAAGACAGAGATCAGAAGATTTTTCAACACTAAAGGGAAGAAAGGGATATGGGGATTGGGGTGGGAAAGTGAATTCAGGTAGAAGATCACCCACGATCATATTGAATAGCAGAGCAGGCTGAAAGGGCCGAATGGCCCACTCCTGCTCCTCTTTCTTATGTTAATTTCTCCCCAAAGAGAGAGACAGAGAAGAAAGGTCAGAGTGAGGACAAACCATGAGTAACCAACGCAAAGGGAAATGTGAATGCTGTGTATGTGAAATAAAAACAGAAGAAATTGGCAGGAAACAGCAGGTCAGTGAACAGCTGAAAGACAAAAACATTTCACACGAGACCATCTATTTTATGGAGTTTTGAGTCCAAAATTTTTTTCTTCTTTCAGACGCTGACTGACCCACTGTGTATTTCCAGCATTTTCAATACTTTTAGTTCACTTAGAATTGGAATTGCATAATGGAGCAGTTCAGAATCAGTTTTTATAAGTTTGGAATAAACCGAGAATCACAAGAGACTGATTGTTGTGAGGAAATGATTCCCCCCTCAAATTTCTCTCGTGAGACTCTGAGCAATGCTTGGGTACAGTTCATGAGACGCCACTTACCCGGGCGGCATTTGCCATGAGAGTTTAGTTAAGGGCAGTGAGGATTGAGTGCCATAGGCAGAACCTGCTCTCTGAACAGGTGACGATTAATGCCCAGCTGGTAAAGATGAAATTCTACTCCAGAGTGTCTGTGTACTATTCAACTGCAAAAGGAGCAGCTTGTGTTGCCAGTGGGTTTCGCAAACCACAGTCGTACAGAGTTTTCTAATCAGTTTTATGGGAAAACTGTCCCCTGTAATTTTCCTACCCTATTGTTTTAGACTGTGGTTAGGGGAGTGGACGTTTCTTAGAAAGATAGTAGGAGCCATGCGCCATATTCCTAGTCTGTTTGAATTTTATGGAATTCTTTGGTATTCCATAGTGCGTCATGCTATGCTGTGATGTATGCTACATTCTTTTATGTCTTTTATGTCATTTTCTATGTTATGCTGTTTTCTATGGTATACCAAAACACGTTTTTAAAGGTTTAATATCAAAAGTTTGGAGGAGGAGTGAAAAGAGAAGTTCAGACACAGCTGTAATCTATTGTATAGAGCATGAATGGGGAGAATCATTCGGGGCCACAGAGGACAAAAACGGGCGATGATTGCTCAGCAGTTTCAGTGAACTTCAGGGTTTGCTCCAGGGCTGTTCAGGAGATTAAATCAACCAAAGGAACCAACCATGAATCTACAGATTATAGAATCAGCCCAGAATCTAAACAACAGTCAGTTCAGAACCCATACAATACAGCATCACCCACGGATCTATAGTATAGTTTATAATGACCCATGAATCTATAAAATCCAAGGCCAGCCACAAATCTCTAGGATTCAAGATCAGCCATGGATCTATAGAATACAGGGTCACCCATGGATGTATAGAATGCATGGTTATTTGTGAATCTATAGAATAAAGGGTCAACTCAGAATCTATAGATTAAAGGGTAAGCCCAAAACCTAAAAAAAAAATCAGCTCAGCATCTATAGAGCACAAAGTCAACTCTGAACCTATAGAATATAGGATACCACATTAATCTATAGAATATGATTAGCTTAATCTATTGAGTATAGTGTAACACATTAGCTTATACAGTACAGGGTCACCCATAAAGACAGGATCATTCATGAACCTGGAGGATGCATAAGAATGGCAACAGTCTTTATATTGTCATTATAGACTGGTATTGGATAGACAAATGTAGAAAGTTGCAGGTCTGACCAGCTGTTTAGCTACAAGCTCCCAGTGGCAATTATTAACTCCAACCAAGGGCTGTTCAAAAAAAGACAAACTTTTTAAGATGTGTGTTATTTTAAACAAAGCATGTGTATACATCGCTTAAAATAAAGATGTTTTTATTACTCAGTTCTTGGCTGCCAGAGGTAAGATTTTGTATCTCTGGTTGGCCACACTTTGGTCAGTTAATGCGGATGTATGTGAGCCACAAGAATGTTGGCTTGGAAACCAAACATTTTCACATAAGGACCAATGATTGTTAGAGATGTTTAAGAAAGAGGGCCTGAAATCCAAGATGAACAGATAATGGGATGACTGTTGAACTTCTTGTGGTGCACTGGGCTACATCTGTGGGTTACCATCATTTACACAATCCCAAGATTGAACATGGACAGGATAAGAGTGGGGTGAGATGGGAGGGGATGTGAGCACCAAAGAGTTTGTTGTATGATGAATAGTTGGTAACGTTTTAAGTACTTTACTAGCAATAACTGATCACCATTATAGACACAGAATTACAAAGCAAAAATAAATTATTTTCTACATTAAAATTCAGATTCTTGGGGCTAGATTTTCCCATTGGGGGATGGACCCTGTTCCTGCCCATAACTCCAGCCTGGGCCACGAAGCCCAATTTTCACAGGGTCGGGGTCATAATGATCCTAGAGATGGGTCTACCACCCGATTAGTGTTTGGGGTGGGGGCGGGAAGGAGGTGGGACATCAAGGAAATGGCCAATGGCTGCCACCTCTGCATGGTCATAAGGGAAAAAGAGAGGATCTTCATCTTCAAAGCGGCCAGGGCGAATGGAGAGCCGGGATCTGAGATAGGGTAGGGAAAGGTTGGTCATTGAAATGTTATTGCTGCTCAGTAGTTTTTTTGTCCAAACTTTCAGTTTTTTTGCATCAGGTAAAACTGTTGCAGCACTGCTGCCCCTGTTCCTGCCAGACTGCAGCTGGCCAGCTTCAGAGAATTCCTAATGGTATCCACTCCATGAAAATCTTGGGAGGTCAAAATGCGAACTCTAATCAAACTCCCTAATGACCTCAACAGGCCCATTAATGAGGCTGGTGACTTCACTTTCTCACCTGTTCCCCTCCCTGTGCCCCTATCCTTGGAAAAGTCAGCAGAGTTGGGAACTGAGGCGGCAAACCGGCACCATTTTTCTTTTTGCTGTCCTGCCATTGCGTCCTGATTCGGAATGGGGAAATCTGATCAGTTCATTGTACGTACACAGCGAGGCAGCTTGTTGAGAGTTGAGAATAATTGCCTGGTCTGTCTCTTGTTCCTAGAGCCCTCGACAGGGAAGACATGTTTGCCGAAAGCACTGTTAAACCTAACCAACGGAAAGAATGATACCATTCCAATGGTGCTCGAGATAGCAGAAAAAACTGGAAACCTTCAAGAATTCATCAATGCGCCATTCCGTGATGTTTACTACAGAGGTGAGAAGGCAGCAGCTGATAACGTTTATTTTTGTAGCTTATCTTAATGCAGTTCTTTAAACTTCATGGGATTAGACAGTTCTTATAGGCTGTGGGAATAACGAACTGAGGTAGCTCATGGCGTTGCTAAAATGGATCACTGCTTCTCCATTTTCTCTGTTGTGCAGTTTTACAGACATTGACCACCCTTTGGTACCTCAGGCAGATGGCCATTACTTTTCAGGTGTGAGGTTAATCAGTAAGTATCGTCAGGCTATTTCATGGTGGAGGCATCACAGCTGAGGCTGAGCCTGTCCACACTTGAAGCTTGAAAGTCCACCTGCCATTTTATCCTGAATGGCAAGTACTCAACCAGTGACCTCTGATGTTAACATCATGAGCACTTAGGGGTGGGGAGTCAGGTGGATATTTAACACAGGCAGGCTCTTGTGCTAATAGTTGTACATCATATGCACCCACCTACCCATGGAGGTTGCACAATATGACTGAGGCTGTGATGAGGGGCAGGGGAGGTGGTTGTTGCTGATTGACCTCTCCCTCCCCTTCAGTGCCTCGTTGGCCCCTTTTCTAAGTGAGACAAAGAAAACATTGAATTGATGACCTCCGTTGGCTAGGCCAGGATCCCCAGTTGGAACCCATATCTAGTGGACAATGGCTGGAATTCTGGTCTCTTCTCTGGTCCTCCCTCCTGTCAAACCACACCTCTACCCATCCCCTTGCGCCAATTGCTGTTTTTGGGATGGGGGAGGCTGCATACTCAGCTAGATCCTCTCCTCCCTAGATGTTGGGGAAGAGATGAACCTGGCATATTGAGGGCCCAGCCTAATCCATGGTCCTCTGGTATGAGTTGTCCTGGAGACGCCGTGGATTTACAGACATCGGATGTCCACGTACTTACAATATCCAGCAGGAGGACCTGAATAGCCATCAAAAGCTGGAACTCCAGTTAATTATTCCACCATAGCCCACAAAACTGAGGTCAGTTGTAAAATTCCAACTGTTACCCTAACTGTGATCAAGTAACTCCAAACAGGTTATGGATTAAACCATTGATCTTCCTACTCTGCATTTTACCCTACAGCCATCAATGGAAAATGTTAAAATATCACATGAGAGAATTCTCTGTAAAATCTCTGATCCCAAATCACCTTTTCATACATTATATCATTAAACAAGGTGACAAGGGATTACCATGCAGCATCAGTGAGTGAACAAGCAGTTTCCTGATAGGAATTTATCACTGTTCAGGAGTTCACAAAGGCAGATTTTTCCTGTTTGCTGTTGCAGCTGAATCCTAAATGTATTCTTTATATTCACATTGATAATTTTAGCAGAGGCAGTCTTTATTCCTCTGTTTTCCCTTAAAAGAAATCTATAAATCACGGCCAGAAAATTATGTCATAAATTATGACTTTCAAGCAACTCTGCACCCAGTTAATTATTTCTTACCCCATTGATGTGGAACACTTGTTGTGGTATAAACTCTAGGTGGAAGATGTCGATCTTCAGAGGGGACGAATTTTAATACAAGCCAGGACAGTACAATTCCTTCTTGCAGCACTTCTGTCACAGAAAGCCACCATTAGATGGTTTTGAGGTAGGGATAAGAAAGTGAGCCATTTCCTGTCGCTTGACATCGATCAGCACCAAATCTCACCCTCTCCTAACTAATGAAAGGCTTGCTCAGAGAAGGGCATCCGTGACTTGACATTTCAGAGCACTTAGCATAAAGTTGATGCCGTGTCTGGAGAGGGAGGAGGGGGGTGGAAGGGGGAGAAGAGGGTGGAGTGCTTTAATTTACTGCCAGTTAAAACCCCACAACTTCTTGTGGTTTTGTTGCTTTGGAGTAATGAGAACCATCAGGATGGAACATTTAACTTGGGAGATGGGGTGGGGGTGGGGAGGAGATCACTTTGATCTTGATTGTTTGTGTGAAATGGGTGATATTGATTCAGCACCTGTTTTTCATTCTCTTCCGTTTCCATGGGCTTCACTGGGCGATCCTGAATTTCGAGGGCTGACAGGCTAGCCGACTGTGGGTAGCATCACAGCTGGGCTCAAGCTTCACCCCACCCGTGCAGTGGCAATCACTATAGCAATCCCTTCAAATTAGTTTCAGTTAGGATACTTGTATCTTCTCCCCATTAGACTGCAACATTGGGTTCAAATACAAGTTAAAGAGTTAATCCCCTTGACTTTTGCTGGACTTATACAATTGCCTGATTAGAATGGAGTCCATGTAAAGAAGTAGAGGTCTCCATCAGTACTTCACTGGTATGTCAGCAAACCTGAGATTAAAGTTGTGGATTACTGGGCAGTAGTGATCCCTGTGCTCCTATATGCTTTGGAGACTTGGACAACCTACAGTGGGCGCCTCAAAGCACTGCAGAAGTATCACCAACAGTGCCTTCACAAGATCCTCCAAATCTGGTGGCAAGAAAGGCAATTCAACCGCAATATCCTCTCCCAAGCCAACATGCCCAGCATCAAGCACTAATCATTCAAAATCAGCACCGCTGGGTGGGATATGTCGTTCATATGCCTAATGTCAAACTCTTGAAACAACTGCCCTACTTGGAACTCAGTCACAAGAGGGCAACAGAAATGCTGTAGGCATGTCCTCAAAGCATCCCTGAAGAAGTCAGACATACCTGCTGACTCATGGGAGTCCCTGGTTTGTGACTGACCAAGAAGGCATCAAACACAGAGAGACTTTGCCAGGAACCTGCAGAGGCAAAGTCGAGGTGTCGGAGAGAGCTCACAAACTCCAAACAACTCACCTACCTGACTCTTCAAGCACCACCTGCCCTGCATGTGGTAGAGTCTACAGGTTGCACATTGGACTTATAAGCCATTTCGGAACCCATCGAACCGGAGTGGAAGCAAGTTTTGGTGAGACCACATCTGGAGTCCTGTGTACAGTACTGGTCTCCTTATTTCAGGAAGGATGTAAATGCACTAGAAGCAGTTCAAAGGAGGTTTACTATACTAATACCAGGAATGGGAGGTTGTCTTATGAGGAAAGGTTGGACAGGTTAGGCTTGTATCCACTGGAGTTTAGAAGAGTAAGAGGTGACTTGATCGAAATCTTTAAAATCCTGAAGGGTCTTGACAGAGTGGATATGGAGAGAATGTTTCCTCTTGTGGGAGAATCTAGAACTAGGGGTCACAGATTAAAAATAAGGGATTGCTCATTTAAGACAGAGATGAGGAGAAATTTTTTTCTGAGGGTTGTGAGTCTTTGGAACTCTCTTCCTCAAAAGGCAGTGGAAGTAGAGTCTTTGAATATTTTTAAAGCAGAGCTAGTTAGATTCTTGATTAACAAGGGGGTGGGTGAAAGGTTATCGGGGGTAGTTGGGAGGTTACAAACAGATCAGCCATGATCCTATTGATGGTGGAGCAGGCTTGAGGGTCGAGTGGCCCACTCCTGCTCCTAAAATCGTATGTTCATATGATTTTGAGGGACTGCCTGAGAAGGAGAAGAAGAAGGTGTGTCAGCCTAGATTACATACTCTAATTTCTGAAATGGGGCATCAATGCACAGCCTTCTGACTCCGATGAAAATACTACCCAATGAGCCATTGCTGGCACACCAGGAAGTCACAATGTGATTTGACACACTTGAACATTACTGGCTCTTAACCAGACCTCATACACTGAGTCCCAGGAATGTCCCTGAGAACATCTTTTGTGAAGCCTTACCAAAAGGATTCATGCTCACTGTTAGTGGAAATGTGGAGTTTCAACTTTACATATAAAAGGATATCTATAAGTTATTTGCACAAAAATGGACCATTTGTGATTAGCCAAAAGGAAAGCTGTTTTGCTGAGTGCACCTGTATTTTTCACATTGCCGTGTTGTTCCTCAGCAATAGTCTGAGGAATGCTATTAAAAATATTATAAGTGCTATCTAATAACAAATATAAGAGCAAACCAGAGATAGATTAGGGGTAAGACAGGGGGAGAAAGCTCAAATCCTGATATTTTGCTGTTGATAAAAGTTAACTGACAATCTTAATGGTATTATCTCCAAATCAGGTGACAGGGCTGAATTTGACACCGGCCATTTTTGCCGATGCAGGTTCAGTACCAGCAGCTATCCTCCCCCACCAGGTGGGTAGCCAGTCAAGCTCATTAAGAGCCTTGTTAAGCACACATAAAGGAGGCCAACTGGGATTTCCAGTTTGCCTCCAGTGCCGTGACTCAACGGGGTCAGTTTAATTGCCAGGAGGCAGACACCCAGGGGCAGGCCAAGGTGCCACTGTTCTAGGCAGGCCTACAGGCTCCTTCCTCCCTGCCTTCCTCAGTGCGGTTGCAGCCAAAGGCCGCTTTGTAGAGCGATTCACCCCCACTTCCACAATGGTGGTGGCCTGGCTGCTTTTCCTGTTTTTACTTAAACTTTAAAAAAATGTGAAGTGCCCTCTCAGTTACTTACCATCCATCGCAGGCTGGTCTCAAGCTGGAGAGCCTCGGATTGGCCCTAAAGCTTCAAGAACCCGCCTGCCACCCTTAATTGGACAGTGAACTTGCCTCCATGCCAACCATAGGGGTGCTCCCGTGAAAATCCCAGGTCAGTGACTGTTTCTTCCCAGGGGCGGGTTCAGGACCTGGAAACAGTCCTGTTTCCTGCCCTTGGAGGGAACTCCAGCTCAGAGGGTTGGTTGGCAACAGGGACCAAAATCAGAAGCCGCATGCTCATGATTTCTCGGTATGTACCCTGAGTGAGAAGGCTTCACCTTGGAAATCCACCCTTGGGTTCATCTACCTGCCTGGAAATTTCCAAATTATTTTTCTGAAAATGAGAAAGTTAGTATCGGCCAATGTCAAATCCCAGTCTCCAGAACAGGAAGCTCTCAACTCAGGTTTAAAATAATCAGACACATTCCTGGGATAATTGAAGTGCAGCACTTCCTGCATTCAGATCAACAGAATTGTATTTCTTTTCGGGTTTATTGAAATATACAGTTGATGTTAATATAAGCCTGTAAAAGCATTCAAAATATCCTATTATTTAAAAAAAAAAATCAGTAATCTTAAAAGTTTCTCAAAGCTGAAAGCTGTGTTTTTTTCAAGATTATTTCCTCTACATCAAAGATTGAAGAAATATGTTAAGGGGTTCAGTTAAAGATGAGGGTCATTAGATGATTATTTACCCTCTACACTTTTCCCTGATGGTAGATTCCTCAGACTAATATTTAGAAATTGATTATCTGGTTTTGCTCCATGAAGCTAGACCCTCAAACTGATGTAGACATGTACATCACCAGAGTCGCTTTCTGGACTAGTCTCCACCAGCTAAGGGGGCCAGAGAGGAACTTTCATGTTTTTATCTTTGCCCAAATAATCCTAGGCCTTTAACCTGCCTTTTTCACCTCTCCCAGGAGTTCAAGCAACTTTCTGGTGGGGCGAGGATGTGATTGTTTTGTAATTTTGAGTTTTGCTGGCAAGACCATCCATAATTGCTCATCCCTAATTGCCCTTGAGAAGGTGGTGGTGAGCCGCCCTCTTGAACCACTGCAGTCCTCCTGTTACAGGTACATCCACAGCGCTTTTAGGAAGGGAGTTCCAGGATTTTGGAAGGTGCTGTCAAAGGAGGCTTGGGATGTGAAAGGAATAAAAGAAAGACTTGTTTTTCATGACCTCAGGACAGCCAGTGAAATGCTTTCTGAAGTGTAGTCATTTGTAATGTAGGAAACATGAGTTGCCAACTCTGGCTGGACATATTCCGGGAGATGTCAGTGGAAGTGACATCACGGAAAGCCAGTGTGTTGGTGCGAGCGGGTCCTCGGGGAGCGCGAGAGAGGAAAACAAATTCCTGGAGAAAGTTTCCTATTGTGAGCGTCCTTGTTTGTACAAAAGTGGGAAATATATCCCTTTTGTAGAGAGCAGGCTTGAGAATTCAGAATTGTCAAATCGCTGTGGCTCAGGCCCAGATTTTCGCTCCCAGGCCGGGTGCGCAGATGGAGGAGAATTGCTCGCTCCATGAACCCGACCTCTAAAAACATCTGCCCGAACTTCCGATTTTCAGTCCAGGGGGCCGGCTATAATAGGATTTGGAGTGGGCGACCCCAAAGATAGTGAGGGATCAGAGGCAGGCCTGGCACAGATTGGATAACTTGGGCATAGATAAAAAGCCAGCCTTCATAAAGGCCCATTTGAGAAGTAGGGGCATCAATACTGAAGTCCCTGTGTCTCGGTGGAGATGTTTTTGCCCTGTCAGATGAAAGGGAAAACTCTGTAAATGTTGTCCAACTGTTAGCTGACCCTGGAACGGATGGCCCATCATGGGCTTTCCCTATGGAAGAAATGTCATTGTTGCTGCCTAATCAAAGTGTGCTCTACTGAACCACTGAAAGCATGAAGTAGATTCACAGGATACAGCCCAGGAGATGGCATCATCTTGCTACCACTGCCTGCTGCAGATATTATGCGATCATGTAGTTAGCTGCCATGACTCAGTAGGTGGATGAATGATGAACAGTGCCATGCTCATTATCCCATCCAAATGCCCTCTTGCCACCCAACTATCAGGATGTGCCCACACTGTTGACCCTTGACCAGGTCCCTCACATCTGCACACTGTCACGGCATAACAGTGTGCCTAAGAGGGAGTAAACCAGTAGGGCTGTCAGCAGTTGTGGAACACAGAACCCTAACCCTAACCTTGGAGCCACAGCCGCAACACAGATGGCACCAAGCATTTGCGCAGAGCCAGCTTCTCCACCAAACCTCACCAGTAATCATTGATGATGTGGTAAAAATGGTTAGTACTTGTAAGCACACATAAGTGAATGAGAGCATGGTAATCTGAATAGCGCATGACCCTTTTTGTCTTACATTTTTATTGATAATATGTTACACAGAGGAGAAGCAGGGTAAAGGATGGGTTAGGGTTAGGGTGCAGCTGCCCCACTTTTTTCTGACCAGGACCTTCACGTTTTGGTGATAGAGGCCTAGAAAAGGAGACCAGTCCTCTACCCTGTTGGCGCTATAATGCCCCTGCATCAACTAAGAAGGTCTGGATTCAAATTGTGAATGCAGTGAGTGCAGCAGGAGGCCATCTGCACTTATGAATTCAGTGCACTCCAAAAGTCCTCTGGCTTTCCAAAGAAGTACACCAAGTTCAGGCCTGCTCTTAAAGGGACTACTTTCCACACTTTGGGTTTCACACTCCTAGGCTACCAAAATCTGACTCCTGGGCTACCAAATTTGGGGGAAACGGTGATGTGGTAGTATTGTCACTGGACTAGTAACCCAGAGATCCAGGGTAATCTTCTGGGACCCGGGTTTGGATCCAGCCACAGCAGATGGATGAATTCACGTTCCATCAATAAAAATCGGGAATTAGAAGTCTAATAGTGACCATGAAACCATTGTTGATTGTTGTAAAAACCCATCTGGTTCACTAATTCCTTTTAGGGAAGGAAACCTGCGGTCCTTACCTGGTCTGGCCTACATGTGATTCCAGATCCACAGGAGATTGATACTAAGTTAAAATGCTCAGCGAGCCGGTGCAGACATGATGGGCCGAATGGTCTCCTTCTACACCGTACAATTCTGTCGGAAAAGTTTTCGCCCCGTCAGGGGGGAGAAGTGCGGGAGCGGGCGTGGGTGGGCGTGCCTCTAATCCATGGGGGCGCTGCCATTTTACGTGGGCAGGCCAATTAAGGCCTGCCCAGCGTGACGTCTACCAGGAAGTGCTATGCGTTCCCTGTGCAGGCGGGGGAGGGGATTCCCTGAGTTGGGAGTGCGCTCTTTTGCACATGCGCGAGAAAGAGCGCACAGACCTCCCTGAGGCTAAGTGCTGCCTCGGAGAGATCAGCTCCGATTTAAAACTTTTATTAAACATGTTTAAAATTTTCCCTACCATATCCCCTCATGTGACACTGTGACATGAGTTGGGACATGTCGATAAGTTTTATTGAAACCTTTCTTAAAAATTTAAATACCTTCATGAAACCTCATCCCGCCCGTGGATGAAGTTTCATGCCTTTTCTGATGCCCGCCAGGGCTCCCAGCCTGCCCGCCAACCTTAAGGTTGGACGGGCAGGTCCATTAACGACCTTAATTAGTTTTTCAATGGTCTCAATAGGCCGTTGACAGGTCGGTGGGCGCGCAGCTGACTCGGCTGCGCCCCCGCCAACCTGAATATAGAAATGACGTGGGGTGACGTCGGGAGTTCCACTCGACATCATCCCGCATCATTTTACGCATCGGTGAGTGGGCCCCGCCCCTGCTCGCCAACCGGAAGATCCTGCCATGTGATTCTGCGAATGTGGTTGTCTGTTAAATGCTCTCTGAAATGGCCTAGCAAGTCACTCAGTTGCATCAAACCACTAAAAAGTCAATAAGGAATGAAACCGGACAGACCACCTGGCATCAACCTAGCCTTGCAAGTGACAACGGCAAACTCAGCCCTGTTGACCCTGCAAAGTCCTCCTTAGTGAGTGACCACCGCACAGTCCTTGTGGCAATGAAGTCCTGTCTTCGCATTGAGGGTACCCTCTATTGTGTTGCGTGCACTACCAGCATGCTAAACGGGATAGATTTCGAACTGATCTAGCAAGACTGGGCAACCATGAGATGCTATGGGCCAACAGCAGTAGTAACAAAATTGCACTCAACCATAATCTGTAACCTCATGGCCTGGCATATCCTTCACTCTACCATTACCACCAAGCCAGGGAATCAACCCTAGTTCAATGAAGAGTCCAGGAGGGCATGCCAGGAACAGCACCAAACATACCAAAAATGATGAGGTGTCAACCTGGTGAAGCTACAACACAACACTACTTGTGTGCCAAACTGCGTCAACAGCAAGTGATAGACAGTGCTAAGCAATCCCATAACCAAAATATCTAAGCTCTGCAGTCCTGCCACATCCAGTCATGAACGGTAGTGGACAATTAAACAACTCGCTGGAGGAGGAGGCTTCACAAATATCCCCATCCCCAATGATGGGGGAGCCCAGCACATAAGTGTAAAAGATAAGGCTGAAGTATTTGCAACAATCTTCAGCCAGAAGTGTCGAGTGGATGATCCATCTCGGCCCCCTCCTGAGGTCCCCAGTATCACAGATGCCAGTCTTCAGCCAATTTGATATCAAGAAATGGCTGAAGGCATTGGATACTGCAAAGGCTATGGGACCTGACAATATTCTGGCAATAGTACTAAAGACTTGTGCTCCAGAACTTGCCATGCCACTAGCCAAGCTGTTCTAGTACATCTATAACACTGGCATCTACTCGGCAATGTGGAAAATTGCCCAGGTATGTCCAGTACACAAAAAGTAGGACAAATCCAACCTGGCCAATTTCTGCCCCATCAGTCTACTCTCAATCGTCAGTAAAGTGATGGAAGGGGTCATCAACAGTGCTATCAAACAGCACTTGCTCAGCAAAAGTCTGCTCACTGACACTCAGTTTGGGTTCCACTAGGGCCACTCAGCTCCTGACCTCATTATACCCTTGGTTCATACATGGACAAAAGAGCTGAACTCCAGAGGTGAGGTGAGAGTAACTGCCCTTGACATCAAGGCAGCATTTGAATGAATGTAGCATAAAGGAGACCTAGCAAAACTGGAGTCAAGGGGAATCGGGGAAAACTCTCCGCTGGTTGGAGTCATTCCTGGCACAAAGGAAGATGGTTGTGGTTGTTGGAGGTCAGTCATCTCAGTTCCTGGATATCAGTGCAGGAGCTCCTCATAGTGTCCTAGGCCCAACCATCTTTAGTTGCTTCATCAATGACTTTCCTTCCATCTAAGGTCAGAAGTGGGGATGTTCGCTGATGATTACACAATGTTCAGCATCATCGGCAACTCCTCAGACACTGAAGCAATCCTTGTCCAAATGCAGCAAGACCTGGACAATATCCAGGCTTGGGCTGACAAGTTGCAAGAAACATTCGGGCCACACAAGTGCCAGGCAATGACCATCTCCAACAAGAGAGAATTTAACCATCGCCCCTTGACATTCAATGGCATTGCCATCACTGAATCCCCCACGATCAACATCCTGGGGGTTACTATTGACCAGATCTGAAATGGACTAGCCATATAAATACTGTGGCTACAAGAACAGGTCAGAGGCTAGGAATCGTGTGACGAGTAACTCACCTCCTGACTCCCGAGAGCCTGTCCACCATCTACAAGGCACAAGTCAGGAGTGTGATGGAATACTCCCCACTTACCTGGATGAGTGCATCTCCAACAACACTTAAGAAGCTTGACACTGTCCAGGACAAAGCAGCCCACTTGATTGGCACCCTATCCACAAATATTTACTCCCTCCACCACCAGCGCACAGTAGCAGCAGTGTGTACCATCTACAAGATGCACTGCAGAAATTCACCAAGGCTCCTTAGACAGCACCTTCCAAACCTGAAGGGCAAAGGGCAGCAGACACATGGGAACACCACCACCTGTAAGTTCCCCTCCAAGCCACTTGGAGACTTGGAAATATATCGCTGTTGCTTCACTGTCACTGGGACAAAATCCTGGATCTCCCTTCCTAACAGCACTGTGGGTGTACCTACACCACATGGACTGCAGCGGTTCAAGAAGACAGTTTACCACCCCCTACTCAAGGGCAATTAAGAATGGTTAATAAATGCTGGCCTAGCCAGCGATGCTCACATCCCATGAATGAATTAAAAGAAGAGTAGAGGCAGCTGCTGATTTTAATGGCCTGCTGCCTCCCTGAAACAGGTCCATGAGGAACACACTCCGCCCCCATTCCCGCCCCTGTGAAAACAGGAAGTGCTGTGTTTGGGGGTGGGACTCATGATTTTTGGGCAGTTCTGCTATTTTTGTCAGAACAGAGAGGCTGTCCATTGAGGTGAAACTCTGGGCCTTTGTGTAAACTAGCAATAAAGCAGGGTTTCAATGAACCTCCCTCAGGTTCATCTTGTCCTAAAGTGGAAACTTGGAAAACACGTAAATGTTTACAATTCTTGCCAGCATTAAAATCCCATGAAAATCGATAGTTTCCTTCCCACAAAATAAAATCCTGTTGGGATCAGCACCGGTTCTTCAGCACTGTCCACGGCTCAGCACCCAGCTCAGCTCTTTGGGGATTGCAGGGGGCAGAGACCGAGGAGCCTCCATCCCCCCCACACACAGGATTAAAAGTAAACAAAATCCAGTGACAAATGCTGTGAACTCTCCTCGTCAGTGAACCCAGTTAAACTTTTTGGGTATTTGATTTCTCTATTGGGTGTCCTGGTTTAAACAATTAGAAGCTTACCAACCCAGTAGAGGCAGGAAAGTGAGGAGAAGGATCCAGGACAGAGTGCCCCAGATCACCCCTGTGGCTATATCTTGATGTTAGGATGGGCACTTTATCCTCTTCCCAATGCCATTAATCAGATGGATGGACCAGGGGATCTTTTTCCTGCCCAACATTGTTTGAATGTTTGTTGGTACATTTACCCCCTGGTACCTTACACTGGGCCGGCTGAAGTAATGTACTGCATTAGCGGGGTTACCATTCAGTTGATAATCTTACTGATGATGTTGTAAGTGTAAATTTCTGCTGATTTTAAAAGTGTTATAAATACGAGGTTCATTAAATTGTTGTGTTTTGGGACTGTCTCTTTAATTTAGGGTAGAATGAAGGAATGAACGGGCTCATGTGACCTGTTCAGAATTCTGCTGATAACAAGCCTGGGTGGCTTGGCTGTTAAAGGTTAACGGGGTCCAAGGCTGTTTTATCAGTAAGAGGGTGCAAAATATTCACATCTGTAAGCAATGATCTGAGCGGCTGTGCTGATGGTGGATTTATTGTTATTCTCTAAGACCCAGGGAGGTGTTCGGAATGTCAAATTTTGAAAACAGTTATACTTCAAACACTCTATTTAATTCCAAGATAGGATGGAGTTGGATAACTAATTAACATATCCGCCTGGATACAAGGCCCATGTGATTCATGTAGACATGGAGATGCGCTTTGCAAGGCAAGAGTCTGTAGAAAGCCATTGTATATCAGGTTGCAGGTTTTCCAAAAAATATTATTGAACATGAGACTGGGTCAGTCTGCAAGAATCCGAGAAACTGGCAAGTCTCCATTGTTCATCGTGTAGGATGTGGGTGAGAGTTCACACTTGGACTGAAGAGACCAAGATCGTGAGGGCTTAAATGAAGCTGGAAGATTCACCTACCTTTGATTGGAGGAAGGAATCTTCAGGGTAACCCTAAAAGTCAGTTCAGGGATTAGAAGTTACCCGACTGGAAAAGAAAGAAGGAGCTCATACCTAGCACAAAGGAAGATAGTTGTGGTTGTTGGAGGTCAATCGCCTCAGTTCCAGGACATCATTTAAGGAGATCGTCAGGGCAGTGTCCTCGGCCCAACCATCTTCAGCTGCTTCATTAATGACCAACTCTCCATCATAAGGTCAGAAGTGGAGATGTTCGCTGATGATTACATAATGTTCAGCACCATTCGTGACTCCTCAGATACTGAAGCAGTCCATGTCCAAATGCAGCAAGACCTGGACAATATCCAGGTTTGGGCTGACAAGTGGCAAGTAACATTCGCACCACACAAGTGCCAGCCAATGACCATCTCCAACAAGGGAGAACCAACCATTTCATTCTTGACATTCAGTGCATTACCATCGCTAAACTCTCAATATCAACATTCTGGGGGTTACCATTGACCAGAAACAGAAATGGACCGGCCATATAAATACTGTAGCTACAAGAGCAGGTTGGAGGCTGGAATTCTGCAGCGAGTAACTCACCTCCTGACTCCCCAAAGCCTGTCCACAAGACACAAGTCAGGAATGTGATAGAATACTATCCACTTGCCTGGATGAGTGCAGCTCTAACAACACTCAAGAAGCTCGACATCAACTTGGACAAAGCAGCCCACTTTATTGGCACCCCAAACCCCCACCTTCAACATTCACTCCCTCCATTACCAAAGCACAGTGGCAGCAGTGTGTACCATCTACAAGATGCACTGTAGCAACTCACCAAGGCTCCTTCAACAGCACCTTCCAAACCCACAACCTCCATCACCTCGAAGGACAGGGGAATCAGACACATGCCAACACCACCAGTTGCAAGGTCCCCTCGAAGTCACTTACCATCCTGACTTGGAAATATATCGCCATTCCTTCACTGTCGCTAGGGCAAAATCCCGGAACTCCCTCCCTAACAGCACTGTGGGTGCACTTGAACCATGTGGACTGCAGGGGTTCAAGAAGGCAGCTCACCACCGCCTTCTCATGGACCTTTAGGGATGGGCAAAAGATTTGCTGGCCCAGCCGGTGATGACCACATCCCGGGAAAGAATAAAAAAATAGCTTTGGACTGGCTCCTGGAGAATGAGGTGCCCACATAAAGACAGAGTAAAGTATAACCGTGGCAGGGGGATTTTCGGTCATTGTAAAATTTAAATGGGGGATCTTTTTCTGTAGTTTAGAGTACAAATTGCCCACTGAAATCAATGTTGCTTTTAGTTTGATTGTTACAGTAAAAGTTTTAAAACTTCAAACCCTGTCATGTGATCCTTTCAGTCATTCACTGGAAATTTGAACCTCTTTTTAAGTTGTCAGTCTCTATGGGGATCGTAACAATAATGCACAATGTAACGAATGGACTAGCAATTTATATAGGACAAGATTTTTAGGATGGCGGGGATTTCCCTACCTGCCATCTGAGGAGTTGGCGTGAACGCATTGCCGCCAATACTGGTTGCCTGCAGCCATTTAACGCTCCAAGGGGTGTTAATTGACTGGAGATGGGACTTCCGCTCTCCCCCAGCAGCACCAGAAGCTGCAGTGGACAGGACTGGGACTGCAAGCACTCCCCAGAGTCTTAAACCCCGGGAGTACAGAACGAAGGCCAGAAGGGGGCATGAGGCCCAGGGGGATCGGGGGGCAGAGTGGGGGTTGTGAGGGTATTGGTGGAGAGGCCAATGGGGGTGGGGGTGGTGGGGAAGCACCTGCAAGGGCTCGACCCTTTGGGGATGGGTGTGGCTGCCTGATGTTGAAAGGCTGTTGATGGAACTGGCCCTTCTCCGCACTCCCCCACCCCTGCCTGATGCCTGAGCAGTGGCACTCTACGGGCATCCCCCCACCTCCAACCCTGCCCCTGGACTCCTCCCGCCAGCCTGAAAATTGAGGCTGGGTGGGAAACAGCCCTTAAGAAGTTGTTAATTGGCCACTTAAGGGCCTCAATTGGGACAAGGGCAGGCTTCACTGTAAAAGTTAGAGGTGTCAGCTGTGGCTCAGTTCATAGCACCCTCGCCTTTGAATCAGAGGGTTGTGGGTTCATGTCCCACTCCCGGAAAAACCAAGAACTGTGATTGTACTCGAAAGAAGTTGCAATCTGTGACTGTTGGTAACTCAAAAGAGTTTCACTGTAAAAGTTAGGAGAGGTCAGGGCTGACGGGAGCCTGGTGGGGAAAGCCATCTGAAGAATTTTACGGGCCCCTCCCACCTGCAAACCCACCGATGGGGGAACGTAAAGTCCTGCCCATAAAGACAAATACCACTAAAACTGTGCAAGGTTGCTGCTGGTTTAGGAAGTCTCATCAACAATGTACTCCTGCATCATCAACAAGTGAACGTATTGACCTTATTGAGACTTTATTTACTTTTAAACTTTGCTGCTATCAACAAATTTGTTTTATTAAGTGGTGCATTTTACCATGAATATGAGCATGGGATCAGCCAGACTCTCAGCTGAAGTGCTTCAGTACTGTGTGCAGCAGCTGCAGCTACAGCATGGCTGCAGGTTACACCACAGTGATGGATGACAGTGTGCGATGCTCCACTCGATTCCAATCTCACAAGTTGAATTTCTACCGTTTTAAAAGGCACAATTTAGTGTCGCTTAATTTGTTTTCAGTTGGTGCAATTCTGCATTTCAATATCCATTTTGCTGTTCTTACATCAGCGACACTTTAAAGATTGCTCAATTTGGGGAGACAGTGGTGTAGTGGTAATGTCACTGGACTAGTAATTTAGAGGCCTAGGCTAATGCTCTGGGGACATGGGTTCAAATCCCACCAAGGCAGCTGGTGGAATTTGCATTCAGTTAATAAATCTGGAATGTAAAGCTAGGCTCAGTGATGGTGACCATGACAACTATCATTGATTGTTGTAAAAACCCATCTGGTTCATTAATGTTCTTGAGGGAAGGAAATCTGCCATCCTTACCTGCTCGGGCCTACATGTGACTCCAAACCCACAGCAATGTGGTTGACTCTTAATTTCTGTCTGAAATGGCCTAGCAAGCCACTCAGTTCAAGGGCAATTAGGGATGGGCAACAAATGCTGACCTTGCCAGTGATGCCCATATCCCATGAAAGAATAAAGGCTATGAAGTGCTTTGGAGCATCCAGAGGTTGTGAAAAGTGCTATATAAATGCAAGCTTTTCTTTTAGCATGATTTTTCAATTTTAATCACAATTGTCTTGATACATTTGGGTTATATTCTTGTGACAAATCAGCAACTTGATGTTCCTCATGTCATGCCTGCAAAACAGCAGTGACTATTTTTAACAGTCATTCATTGGCTGTGAAATGCTTTGTTTTTCAAATGTTACCATTGGAACCTCTTTTCTGTCAACTTCCACAAGGTCCAAGTATGTCCAAAGCAGCAAAAGAAAAGGAGAACATTCTGCAGATATGCACAGCTTAATCAGCATCTTAAGGAAAAAGATAGGATAATACTTAGGGTGGGGCCCTTCATCAAATTTGAATGGTCAGTCTGTGGAAACTCCCTATTTATAGTCTGGACATGACAAGGGGGAGGGGGGGAACAACCCGTGAAGATTGAAAGTTCGAACTGACTATCCACTTTCCAACAATACAACAGTGACTACACTTCAAAAGTATTTTATTGGTTACAAAGTTGTGAAAGGTACTTTAGAAATGCAAGACTTTCTTTCTTAGAGAGAGATTTGACAAATACACTGCCACAGGGAAGAAGAGAAAGGGATAAAAACAAAAAACTGTGGATGCTGGAAATCCAAAACAAAAAGAGAAATACCTGGAAAAACTCAGCAGGTCTGGCAGCATCGGCGGAGAAGACCAAAGTTAACGTTAACTTTATTACGGAGAGCCTTTCAGGTGCTACATGCTTGATCAGGACTCTAATCAGGAAGCCCCAGCCCCCGGATTGCCCACACTCAGGGCTCATTGGTCAGAGCCTCTCAGAACATCACGTGACCCCGAGAGACAGAAGGAGAGGCTATACCCTCACTTACTACATTTCCCCCCAACCGTTTAGTTTTTTACAATTTCTATTTACAGGGAAACATTTGAATATCTAACAACATATATATATATATAACTTCAGGTGATCAAAGGTCTAGTTTCTGAGATGCTCTTGTTATACAGCTAGAGCGGTGTAGCTCTACCACTTGAGGTTCTTCAACAGGATCGACAGGGTCTGGAGCTGCAGCATTCGACACATCATTAGAAAGTAGCAGTTCAGGGTTTGGCAACTCTACAGAGACATCGGGCATGTCTATTCTAGGTCGATCTGTCACCTCATGAATTGATGGTTCGACGTTAATCACATGCGGAATAGTGGTTGTTGGAATGTCTCTAGCATGAGTATGATCTATGTGCTTACGGATGATTCTGTCTTCCACTTGTACTTAGAAAGATAATGGACCAGGCTCTGAGACAATGGTCCCAGGAACCCAACAAGGTCCACTTCCAAAATTCCACATGAATACTGTGTCACCTACACTGAATATGTGAGCTTTGCTGTGCATTTCGTAATTAAATTTTTGATTACTCTGAATCCACTCTATCTTCCCCTCTAAATTTGGAAACACCAGGCTTAATCGTGTTCGTAGGCAGCATACCATCAATAATTCAGGCAGTGTTGAACCCATAGCCAAATGTGGCGTTGTACAATAACTGAGAAAAGATTCTAGAGTACCTTCTGATAACCTTTTCATACCAGATTTAAAAGTTTGTACAGCTCTCTCAGCTAAACCATTCAATGAGGGATGGTAAGGGGCTGTTTTAATATGTCTGATTCCATTTAGATTCATGAATTTCTGAAACTCTGTGCTGGTAAAGGCTGTACCGTTATCAGAAACAATGATGTGTGCTAAAACAGTGAGCAGCTTCTTGATAGTCGTGCTCGATTTTGGCGATTTGACTTCATATACATCCATCCATTTAGAATGTGCATCTACAATCAACAAAAACATGGAACCTAAGAATGGTCCTACATAATCAATATATAGTCTAACCCAGGTCAACCAGACCGCTCCCACAAATGCTGGGAGCTGAAACAGGCAACTTCTGTTGTTGCTGACAATGGAGACAGTCCTTGAAATTGCTTTCAATATCACTGTGAATGCCTGGCCACCAGACATAGCTTCATGTAAACATTTTCATCTTTCATATGCCTGGAAGCGCACTGTGAAGCTTTGGCATGAGTGGTTCTGTACCTTGCGATAAGACGGCAACTCTTCATCCCCACAACAAAGTTCCATCTTGACATCTTAACTTTGTGTTTCTGGCATAGAGTGGTCTCAAATCTACAGATACAGGTGAATTTGACCATCCTTGCAAAACAAAGTCTCTGACTTTCGACAATATTGGATCTCTGTTTGTCCAATTTCTAATTTGCTTTGTGCACACAGACGAAGAATCCAAGAAATTCAGTAATAGCACAACATCTTGTGGAATGGAGCATGTAAAATACTATCTGGTAATGGGAGACGACTGGGTGCGTCCGCATTTGCAATGTGTAAGCCAAGATGGTACACAAAAGCATACTCATACACAGATAATGTCAGAGCCCAATGTTGTATTCTTGCTGATGCTATTGGCAGAATGGCCTTATCCTCACTGAATAAACCCATTAATGGTTTATGGTCTGACACAATGGTGAAATGTCGTCCATGGAGGTACTGAAACCCCGAGTACCACCGATTCCTTTTCTAGCTGGGAATAACCCTTCCCGGCTGTTGAGAGGGTTCTCGAGACATAGCCAATGATAACACTGCTCCTACACTATAAGGAGAGGCATCACATGTTAATACCAACTCTTTCGATGGGCCGTAGTGTACCAATAAACACAACAATACAAGTTTCTTCCGCAAAGGCTTCTTCCTGTTGTGAATTCCACGACCAACGGTGATTCTTTTTCAACAACAAGGGTAATGGTGCCAACACAGTTGATAAGTTAGGCAAGAAGCAGCTATAGTAGTTGATCATACCCAGGAAGGACTTGAGTTTGGTTACATTGGATGGTGAGGGTGCATCTTTTATTGTCTGAATCTTTTCTTTTACCGGAAGCAAACCCATGGTGCCCACCCTGTGACCCAGGGTAAGTAACTCCTGGTACTTGAAATGTGCATTTTTCCTTCTTTAGCCGTACACCGGCTTCCATAAACCTTCTTAGCATCTTCAGTCTCAGTTGACCCTGTGATCAGAATATCATCTAGGTATACTACCACTTGGGGAAGTCTTTATAAAAGACTCTTCATTGCTCTCTGGAAGATAGCACATGCAGACGATACTCCAAAGGCGAGTATACTGAGAAAGACCCTTGTGTATGTTAATAGTCACGTATTCTCTTGACATGCTATCCATGTTGGTAGGCGTGGCTCATATCCAATTTTGTATAGGACTTGCCTCCAGCCAGCTTTGCATATAAGTCATCTATCTTTGTAATGGGGTACTTATCTAGTTTTTCTGCCTTATTCACGGTCAATTTATAGCCCTCACAAATGCATATGGTTTGGTCAAGCTTAACCGTGAGAACTATGGGTGCTGCCAATTTCGTGAATTGGACAGGTTGAATGATACCCAGCTTTTCTAACTGGCACAGTTCTGTATCCACCTTCTCCTTCGATGCATAAGGCACAGCTCTAGCCTTGAAGAAACGTGTTGTCATCTGAGGATCCACATATATCTTAGCCTGCACACTTTTTAACTTCCCTAATTCATGCTGAAAAACCATGTTGTATTTCCTTAGCAGTTCAGGAACTCCTCCTGTTTTCAGGTGAAATCTCTCAGACCGGTCAATCTTGATCTTCTGTAACCAGTTTCAGCCTCAAAAACTGGGCCCTTCCCTTTTTACTATTATCACAGGCAGCTGGGCTGTCTGTTGCCTGTAGGACACTGGTACTGTGGCGATGCCCTTTACCTGAATAGATTCTCCAGTGTATGTCTTTAATTTAGCGGTTATCCGCTCCAGGTTTATTAGCTGTCTACCTTCATTAAGGTATTTGAAAATGTGTTCTCCCACTGCTGTAGTTGAGGCACCCATATCCACCTCGATTATTAGTGGCTTCTCATTAACTTGGATTGTGACAGTAGCGGTTACGTTATGCAAGGAATAAATGTCAGTGTCGGCAGCATCAGGTTTTGCTGTATTATTTCATTCAGTCATGTTGGTTTGCTGCTTTACTGGCTGTTTTGACTTTGCCCTGTATTGCCTCACTACCTTTCTTATGGCAGTAATGAGATCCTGCCTCCTTGAATTTACAGGTGTCTGGTCTGTGGTCACCTCCACATCTGCAACAACTTAATCTTGGAGTTGTTGCTGAAGTGTTTCTACTAGGCCTTTTCACATTTCTAACAGCAGACATGGCATCTCACTTCAATGCTGTGGGCCTGGTTTTCGTGCCACCCACATGAAGAACAGCGCCATGCTGTATGTGTTACAAAGCCTGCGAGTCTCTCGCGGCACTTTCCATGGCGAGGGAGATTCCTCGGGCGTGCTTCAAGTTGATGTCAACCTCGGCGAGTAAACGGCTCTGTATGGCATCGTCCTGAACTCCACAAACTAATTGGTCCCACAGCGTATCATTTAATGTGTCCCCGAAGTCACAATGTTCTTTAAGGTTCATTACGTAGGTTGCTATGGGCTCTCCCGAGGCCCTAACTCTGGAATTAACTTTAAAATGCTGCATTATTACGATTGGCTTCAGCTGGAAATGTGTTTTTATGAGGCCCACTACTTCATTAAAGGACTTATAATTGGGTGCGCTTGGGGCTGCCAGGTTTGCGAATGAGATTGTATGTCTTACTGCCACATACAGTCAAAAGGATGGCTCTCTGCTTTTCCTCTGCAGTAATTTTGTTCACTATGAAATAAAATCCGAGGTGCTCTACATACTGGCTCCAGTCTTCCATAGTCACATCATAAGGATCAGTTCTGCCAAAGAGTGGCATGACTGGTGAGTAGTCTTTTTTCCCTGAAGATTCGATGTACTCATGGTAACAAGGCAAGTGCAACGTCAGAGCTAACTTACCCTCGTCGCCAAATGTAATGACTCGACGGAGTGGACAGAGAGCTTTTCAGGTGCCCCGTGCTCGATCAGGACTCTCATCAGGAAGCCCCACCCCTGGGTTTGCCTGCACTCAGGGCTCATTGGTCAGAGCCTCCCAGAACATCACATGACTCCTGATAGGCAGCAAGAGAGGCTAAACCCTCAGTTGCTACACAAACCGCCCAGGATGTCCAGGAATTGAAGATTTCTCTCCAGGACACTGCTGAAATCAACCTGGGAGGAAAGTCATTGCAGCATTAGAAAAAAAGGGAGATTTCTTTGAATTTTGGAGATGGGTAAAAAGACAGTTTGGCTGACAGTTAAGATTAATCCAACTGGCTAACAAAAAGCTTTCCGATTGGCTGTGGAAAGGCAGTGGAGGATAGACTAATGGCAGAGGGTGCGCAGGTGGGGTGGCTCAAGGTTGAATGTCATGTGATGAAACCTCCAAGAATACGTCCAACCAGATTTGGCAGCCACACAAAGGGGCAATGCAGAAATATTCTCTTTTTAACGATAAAAAAGGATCTGAATTTATTTTCTCCCTCTTCTCTCAGGCCAGACTGCACTGCATATCGCGATTGAGCGTCGGTGTAAACACTATGTGGAACTGCTGGTTGAAAAGGGAGCTGATGTCCACGCACAGGCCCGAGGCAAATTCTTCCAGCCCAAAGACGAAGGTGGATACTTCTATTTCGGTAAGTAGATGGTACACTCTCTCATTTGTCAATCTTACTTTCAGTTCTGATGCTTCCACAGACCAAGTGAGTGTAAAGCAATGCTGCTGTGGAATGAGGCAGGTGTGGAGAGGAGATTCAAGTTTTTAGTTCCCCCAAAACACACAGTGAGCCCTCAAGCCTTGGCAGACAGTCTGGTCCAGATCAATGTCCACCTTGCTGACTGGAGGTCATCATTTAATGTGATGGGAGGAAGAGAATAGAAAAAGGTGCAAATTACAAATAAACGGAAAATAAAATGTGCTTGGCACCGACAGGGAAATATTTCCGCGGATTCGGTGGGGCAGTGGGTTTTGCACCATTATCTTGAGCTGGTTTTGAATCCATCCCAGATTGATGGGACGAAAACCTCCTCTCAGCTGGCTGTGACAATGTTAGGCACTCGCAGTCCGGTTCCTAGTGATCATTGGCCCACACCACAAAACTAGCACCGGCCCTGCAGTCTCATTCAGATGGCAATCACTACAGTTCTTAACTGCATAATCTAAGGTAACATCCCAGTGCAGTACTGAGGGAGTGCTGTTCTGTCAGAGGTGCGTACTGCATACGTGACACAAAAGGGATGCCCTGTCTGCCTATTCAGGTCGATGTTGAAGATCCCATGAAAACAGTCAAAGAGAGAATGGAGTTCTCTTGCAGTCCTTGGACAGCATTCCAATGCACAAGCCACAGGTTAACTGGCCATTGCTGTTTGATAGATTTTGGCATGCATGACATTGCTACTGTGTTGGTCTGAGTGGCAGCAGTGGCTGCACTTTGATGTAATTAATTGTGTAGGCACTTTTAATGCTTCTGAGCTGTGTGTTATGTAAATTCAATGCTTTCTTGCATGGTTTGATTAAGTGAACTCAGATGAGAAGTAGGGCAAAGGCAAAATATTGCGGATGCTGGAAATCTGAAAAAAACCCAAAAATGCTGGAAAAACTCAGCAGGTCTAACAGCATCTGTTGAGAGAAAGACAGAGTTGATGTTTCGAGTCCGTATGACTCTTTTTCAGATCTTTTCCAGTGTTTTTGTTTTTGTTTCGGATGAGAAGTACATTGATAAGCAGATAAAGGGAGATTTATTGGCAGTGGCTGGGCCTCCACTGACAACAATGTGGATTTAACATTTGAAGTAATTTATTCCTTTTCTCAGGGGTTTGGGTAGGTCTTGTAAGGAAGGGGTTCTGCTATGGTGAGGTTGGAACTCACCTTTTACCTCGATTATTAGTCCAGGCCCCTCGATTACTAGTCCAGTAACATAACCACTACACTACCATACGCCTCTTTTAGAATTCCTGTGTTCATGGGGATACACATCTCATGTTTTGGAGTAGTTAAGCTAATGCTCAGCTAGTCAGTCAAAATCTCTAAAGTTTGAAAGATGCTGGGGGAGAGACAGTTGGACATGTTTGATGCTAAGTTGGCTAAGCAGTTGATGGTACATTACACTTTGTAGAGCGGAACTGAGTTATAGTTATCTGGAAGATCTCACTGTCAGTGACCAGTCTGTGATGGGTTAACTGATCGCAGCTGGACTGATGGTGGGTCAGTATAGTCGACCTTAATGGTTAGAGTTCTAATCCCGTCCCACTGATCACTATCTAACAACACCTGCTATAAATGCAGAGGTGTATATTGTGTGAGGATGAGATCCGACTCATTCATGAAGGCTCCCATGACCAAACAGGATGCTGGCACTCATGATCAAGACTTGCAGATGAAGAATGGCCACTTGGTACTAGAATGGCACCATTGGAACTGTACTCCTGCAAGGAGTCAACCTCCATTGGTGGGGGCTGGTGGGGGAAATGAAGCTTAGGGAGAGAAACTCAACCCTAAATCTCTGCTTTGTGAAACACTATAACACAAAGCTGCCCCTTATTATTTGTATTTTTGTTGCCTAATGGAACATCAGTATTTCAACAAATGACTAACAAAACAATTGAAGGGAAATTACGACAGTATCACGAGGTGCTTTTATTGTGAGCAATCACAATATGAGAATGTGAGCATTTCCTGATAGATTTCAGCAAAAGCACTCACAATATTGGCAAGAAGATACTGCACATTGTGGAAAACATCATATAGTCACAAGTCAGACGGATTGAAGCTTGTAAGAGCACTACCTACCACACCAGATTTTCATGGGGTAGATTTTACAGGGGGACTGATGACTCATTACCTCCCCTCACAACCCTCCCACCCCTTCCTTCCCCCCACCTCGGCACCTCACTGACCAGAAACCCAGCTGCCCTTCAGCGATATTATGCTGGGGGCAACCTTAATTGGGTCAGAGTGGAACTTCTGCCCCCGTCAAGGATGGTTGGGGTAGAGAGACTGAGGGAGAGAGGGATGATGGGGGGGGGGGCATAAGATCTCTGGAGGGGAATGTCCCCAAAGCAGGTATCCGCACCTTCCTGCCCGACAGCAGCCCGCGCAGTCAAAGCTGCCAGGCTGCTCGCCTGGTTTCTGTCTTCCCCCGCAGACTGAAAAATTACGGGGGAAGCAGACTGAGGCCCTTAAGTGGCAGTAAATTGGCCACTTGAGGGCCTCAGTAGGGCTGCCTGACACCTTACCTGTCCCTGTAATATGGGAGACAGGCCAGGGGTGGGTGGGAAGGTGGGGGGCTGGCCACACGCTTTGTTTTACAAGCCCCCGGCCTTCAAATACACCGGTGGGGAACTAAAATTGAATCCCAGGAATAATTCAGTGCAGATCGGTTGTGTCCACTTTACTTGGATTGAGATAGAACATGTATTTGGACCCTTAACCTATGACAGAGAGAGAGGATGCTTTCATCCTTTCAGTCTGAACTGGATTCAAACCTGTATCCACTCATCAGACAGTACCCCAGTAAAAGGGGATTCATTGCTCACAATGAATTCCATGAAGAATTTCAAGTAAATTAGAGGAACTGGGAGTTCCCTGCAGGAGGGATATGAGTGGGAGCAATCACAGAGACCAGGTTGCAATCTGGGCAAGATTAGAAGTTAAATATGCCAGATTATAGAGATATTGGAAAGAGTAGGAGGAATAGGAAAGAGCGGGGAGACAATTAAAACACCATTAAGGTGGAAATAGGGAGCTGTCTAATGAATGGGAGGAATCACATTGGATACACAAGAACACAAGAACTAGGAGCAAGAGTGGACTATATGGCCTGTCGAGCCTGCTCCACCATTCAATATGACCATGTCTGATCTTGAGCTTTAACACCACTTTCCTACCTCCTTCCCATATCCCTTCGTTTCCTGAGAGACAAACAAGCTGTCTATCCCAGACTTAAATTAAACAAGCTGTCTATCCCAGACTTAAATGTATTCGATTATGGAGCATCCACAACCCCCTGGAGTAGAACTAAGGAATGTGAAAGAATGGAAATATTGATGGGAATGTTTTAAAGACCACCTGAACATGGTAACATAATAAAGGAATGTATGTTTATACAGATCAAGGAGGCTGTAGAATCAATGGCTGGGATTTTCTGTGCCAGTGGTGTCAGGCGTGTTCCGTGGCATGATTGGACAACATGGCGCGATTGGTTTCACGACAGCGTGAAATCAGTTTGCGATCTTCCACTCAGCCCACCGATGGTGGGCCACGTTTCCCGTCATTGGATGTCGGGAACCTCATTGTAATACATCTGCATATCATTATTAGGCCAGCCCGCCGGATCGTCCGTCCACATCGGCAGGAAGACAAGCCAATGTGTTTCACGACAGCACATAAGCGACATGCACTTGGCGGGCTGCACTTTGCTTGGACTTCAAGGTTTGTTTGCCTACCTTGCTTCAGTCAGCACTCACAGTCATCAGTGCCAGACTTCACTGACAGCACCGCATCACTTTTACAGGGGCTCACAGCAGGTCTCTACCTACCAGATCAGCCATATGTGGGTGGCTTTTCAATGGCTGCAGGGCCAGGGCTTGCTTGGCGAAGGGGGAGAAGTGGCCTCAGGCAAGGGAAGAGGCTGCAGGACGAGGCCTGTACTGGGGAAGGAGGGTATCCCAGGGTAAGTGTGGGGGCACATGTTGATCTGTGCAAGTGGCCTCAAAATGGTGAGGGCTCCAGAGGCAGCCTCCAGAGGAGATGAGGCCAGATGGCCATGTGAGGGTATGTGTGTGAGAATGGGTGGTGATGTCCCTTGAGCTGGCAGTGAGTGAGATGCTAGTGAATGTGTGATGGTTGCCATACCCTGGCTGCACAGATGAGATCATTCATCCTCTATCTGCATTGGTTGGTCAACCTCTTCTGTTCAGCATTTGCACTAATCACCACTGCCATCGCCTCCAGGTTGGTCACGCAGCTGCCCATCATCCGGCCAGAGCAGGGGTAGAGGACATTGTAGCGAGCCTCCAAGGTGTCCAAAAGGCATTCCAGTGGTGCATCACTAAACCCGAGGGTTGTAGTCTTTTTGCTTTTCATGGGCATCCTCCCTGCAATAGTCGTGGGCTGGAAGCACTGAGATGTGTGCACATATCTGGACTTTAAATATGGCGGCCATGTGATGAAGCGGCGAGGTGATGGCGTGGCGTGTGAATTAGAGCCTGTCCGCCATCGAAATGGCTTGTTTGCCGGGAATGCATAACTGAGGCGGCGGGTTTGGGATGATACGGCATGAAAAGCCACCATTGCAGCCGGCAGGTAAAATGTTTTACCCACCTGCTACTGCACTTAGTGCAAATCTGGGATGATTCCACCCCATGAATGATACAGCAAAAAAGGAGGCCATTTGGCCCATCATATCTATGACAGCTCTTTACAGAGCTGTTCAATGAGTCCCACTCCCTATTCTTTTCCCATAACCTGGTGATGTTTTGCTTTCTCAAGTTTTCATCTAATTCCCTTCTGAAATTTATTATTGAATCTGCTTCCACCACCCTTTCAGGCAATGCATTCCAGATCATGTCTCACCTGGACCTTCACAGTGGAAGGTAGGGGAGGTGAGGGCGCAGTGGTATTGTCACCAGACTAGTAATCCAGAGACCCAGGGTAATGCTCTGGGGACACATCTGGTTCATTAATGTCCTTTAGGGAAGGAAAATCCACTGCCCTTACTTGGTCTGACCTACATGTGACTCCAGACCCTCAGCAATGTGGTTGACTCTTAAATACCCTATGAAATGGCCTAGCAAGCCACTCGGTTGTAACAAACCGCTACAAAGCTTCAAAAAAGGAATGAAACTGTATGGACCACCCGACATCGACCTAGACACCGGTAACAACAATGGCAAACTCAGCCCTGTCGACCCTGCAAAGTCCTCCTTACTGACATCTGGGGGCCAGTGCCAAAATTGGGAGAGCTGTCTCTCAGACTAGTCAAGCTACAGCCTGACATAGTCATCCTCACGGAATCATATCTTAAAGATAATGTCACAGACACCACCTTCGCCATCCTTGGGTAAAAGCAAAATACTGCGGCTGCTGAAAATCTGAAACGAAAACACAAATTGCTGGAAAAACTCGACAGGTCTGACAGCATCTGTGGAGAGAAAGGCAGAGTTAATGTTTTGAGTCCGTATGACTCAAAGAGTCGTACGGGCTCGAAACGTTAACAGCATCCTTGGGTATGTACGGTCCCACTGGCAGGACAGCAGGGGTGGCGGTACAGTGGTATACAGCCGGGAGGGAGTTGCCCTGGGAGTCCTCAACATCGATTCCGGACCCCAGGAAGTTTCATGGCATCAGGTCAAACATGGGCAAGGAAACTTCCTGCTGATTACCACGTACCACCCTCCCTCAGCTGATGAATCAGTATTCCTCCATGTTTAGCATCATCTGGAGGAGGCACTGAGGGTGGCAAGAGTGTAGAATGTACTCTGAGGGGGAACAAATTGAGTAACTATACTCCAGTGAGTTAAGCTCAAGTTTGTAGGAAAATTACTATAGTCCATTATCAGATTAAGAAAGCACTTTGGAAAAGTGTACAATAAATAAACAGTTATGGATTCTGCTGAAGCTAGGTCTGAAGCAGTGGAGGCAGGGTTGTTCAATTCTTTTAAGGCTGAGGTAGACAGATTCTTGATTGACAAGGGAGTCAAAGAACATGGGGGGTAAACAGAAAAGCAGAGTTGAGGCCTCAATCAGATCAGCCATGATCTTGTCAAATGGCGGAGCAGGCTCAAGGGGCCGAATGGCCTACTCCTGCTCCCGGTTTGGATGTTCGTACACATGTTTGTAACCCAATGGGTTTTTTTTGATGGGGCCGCTGAAGTGGAGGATGGAATGGAATGAGTGGGCGCCACTGCATGGATTTTCAGGTGACACTGGTTACATTTCGCACAAGAGATTATGTTAAGATTAAGGTTGAATAGAGCTACAGACAATTTTGTGGCTGCTTCTCATCAATTCTAACTGCCTCAATCTCCTGACACCTCTCCCTTACTGTCCACAAACTGTAAGCCCACCCAGTTCCCACAAATTACTTGAGCCTTTCTAGCCTCCAGGCTCCTCTGTTTCCAGCCCCATGTCTTGCCTGTCTGATTCTGACTGGAATATACCTTTTTTAAACGAAAAAAAAATGTGGTTCAAAACATATATTTGCTTTCCTACCACACAAATAATCTGGACTGGTAAGATTCAGTCAGAACTTTTGATTAATAAATGACGCACACTCTAAAGAACTTTTCAAGGCTTTCAGACCTGGAGAAAGCTATACTTTATAGACAGGCTGCCTTATATAGTCGATACTCAATAGCCCCCGAAAATGGGCCCGGGGATCGCAATGCGGGGTTAACTCGCGCCCGTTGCTTACAACGTAGACAGCACGCCAAATTCATGCTGCCTGCTCATGACCAAGATTGTAGTGTCCAGCCAGCGCTAACCATGCTGTTGAGTGGCTGCACACCTCGGAAGGGGGCCCAAAGCCATGAGAGGCTAGCACCAGTTAAAGCTAACCTGCATCCTAAAAACCAGCTGTCACCTCTTAGAGGAGAGATGCATTAAGGCTGGAGCAGGTGCCGGAAGTCATTCAACAGCTGATTCTGACCTGGGAAACATTCAATAATTTCCCAACCTAGCCGAGTGCATTCTCCAAGATTTTCTGATGTTGTGCTGTAGTTTTTGGTCGAGGAGGTGCAGAGGAGGTGAGACGTTCTCTTCTCAGGGCCCATGAGAGCCTCCAGACAAAAACTCTGAAGACAGTGGGACCAGATAACTGTAGCGGCCAATGCTACGCGTCAAGTCTCAAGGACCTGGGTGCAGTGCAGCAAAAATTTGAATGACTTCACACGAGTGGCCAAGATCAGTGAATAAATCTTCCAATGCCGCATTGACAAACTGCACTAGTAGCTTCAGCCACTGCTCAAACCATCACACCTCCTTCACTCACCTACCAACAGTTTCCATTAATCAGGACTCATACCTAACATTCATAAATTCACCTCACACCCACAAACCTGGCACTGCTGCGAGCTTCACCATCTCATCTCATGAATTGCACACACTGCCAGCTATTCAACCACGGCAGCATTTCACCCAAACAGATTGCACCACACTTCACTGACTCAATTCCCTCTCTCTTGCCGGACAAACTGGTGCACAGCCAGAGGCAGCAGGTGCTAACTGGTGAGGACAAGTGTAGCTGCATATACTTACCCCACCATGGAGAAGATAGTGCTCGATATCCGTGGAATGGCCATTGCTGAGCATGTGGTCAGTGGCAAGACTGAAAAAAATAGAAGCTGATGGTATCCTCCTTCTCATATCCCACTCCCCCCCTCATTCCACAATCTGTTCTGATTTGGAAGCTGCAGATGGTGTAAGCGTACAGCTCTCACCCCAGCTCATCACAGTCCCAGCCTGGGCTTTTTCTTTTCCCAAGAACCACAACCTGGTTGGGCAGCAAGACAATGATGATGAAGAAACGCAGTCACTTGATCTTGTACTTGGTCTGTGTTTTAGAGGATAGCTTACAAGTGGGATCTGCACATGGCGAGGCACTGAACCTGCATGGTCTGCAGCCAGGGCAGCAGACAAGGGTGGCGCAGGTGCCAGTGTCCCCCTAGGGTGAGGTTGTACGTGAGTCCTGCTGCAGAGGACTCAGGTCAGCTTGCCAATGTGGCAGGGTACAGAAGAAGCAGATGGGTATGTGCAATGAAATGCTTGCTGCATTAGCAGCCAATGTCAAGGAGCATGGAGGAGTCCAGCAGCAACTTGGCACAGGGATTGGGCAGAGCTTGGAACCCATCCCTTCCAGCATCCAAGTGGTGGTCAACTCAATGAGCATAATTATGAAACCGACGACAATGGCCAATGTCTCAGCTTCCATTGCAGCACAAGCAGAAACCGCCTGATGTCTGAAAACTCAGACTTGTGCCACAAATACTCAGCATTCTGCCATGCAAACTCAAACTGCTGCCATCATAGCTGTGGGTACCAGTGTTCAAAGGGGCTCTCAGGGTATGACAGGAGTGCAGCTATCTGTCCTCCTGGTTTCTAGGATTGCTGAGGTGCGTCCTGAGGGAGTGACTGTATCCCCGTGGAGTACAGACCTACTCTCAGGATGACAGCATTTGTCTTCCCAGTGTTGCCATTCTGACAGTGCCTTTGCTGTTGTTGGTCAATCAGCCAGTCCAGACGGCTGTCACCCATGCAGAGATTGTGCAGTCCAAAGCCAGACCTTCTACATACAGAGCTGCTCAAGATCACCCTCCAAGGTCATCTGCAGTCTCCTCCATTAAAGTCAGCTGCCTTCCATCAGCCATCCTGCATCCATTATTTGTAATACTGCATAAGGAGCATTAGGTCAGGCAAAGGCACATGGAAGGCAGGCACTAAGGGTGATAGGTTGACATTTGAATGCAATAAGGCATACTTTTGATTTCTGTTGTGTTGGTTTTTATTTTTGCATTGTGGCCAAGTGAATGCAATGATGGTCAGTGACTGAGGGAGGGTATGGTGTGGGACTGCTGGTGAATGGGGAAGTAGCGTTGCATTCACTGGTATCACAGTCGGATGGGTTGTTTACGTGCAACCCAGCCAAGAAGAGGTTGTCTAGTTTGCTTCCTCCCTTTTTCCATCTTTTCTCTTGCTGCTCAGCTACTTGCCATGTGGCTGGTGGCTAGAGCTGTGCCCCCATTGATGTTGAGATTGTGCAGGATGCAGCAGCACCTCCCGAATCCTGACTCCTGCCCTACCGAGTATTGCACGGCTCCTCCTGAGTGGTCCAATCAGCAGGAACTCTTTTTCAGCAAGCCAACGTTGGGCCTTATCACATTTCATGGTAGTATGGCTCTCATTGTATCTGTGCATGGGTTTCACACCAGAGTCATGAAGCATGTCAGGATAGCCCTACCACCCAGTTCCCACCCTTTGGTTTGGCAAGGTGGCTTAAATGCAGTTGACACAGTGATCTGCTCCAGAATGAAGACATCCCGACTGCTGCCAGTGCATTGACCTGCTCAATTCGCTGCCTATGGTCACACACCAGCTGGACATTGAGGGAACGGAATTCCTTCCGATTATGGTGCATCTTGGAGTTAACATACAACAACCTCAAAGTGATGTGTGTACATTCAGAGTATCCTACACCATGGGGAAAAACACTGCGTTCACTCCACCTACTGATCTCTGGCAAAAGAGAATGCAATGTAGTCAGTTCTCTTCCAATATGTAGCAGTGGACAGCAAGATGTTGGAAGTATTTCCAGTTTTAGCCTGCAAGGAACTATATGCATTAACGTTCATTGCCATGGTTACCTTCACAGGCACTGACCATGCAATCCTTACCTTGGTCTAAGGTTGCTGTCATAGTTGCAGCTGGTGACAGATCTCAATGAAGATGTAATTACTGAAGCTCAGATGTTTGGTGCACTATTGCAGTTCAGGGAGAAGAATTACACTCTGAACTCCTACATTAAATATGGCCTCCTGTTCAGAGTCCTCCTCCCTCTTCTCCTCCTCCCTCTTCCAGCAACTTGTCTCGCTCTGTGTGACCTCTTCATTCACTGAGTCAGGCTCCATTCCAAGAGGAATGTCTACTAGTTCACCCATGTCTTAGAGCAACTGGTTTGTGCCTTGAAGTCAGGACCACGTGTTTTAATACCACATCACTCCCTATAGACTTTAGCAACTTTAAAGAACTCTATAAAGTAGGAAACGCTTGCATAATTGTAGCAATAGTCTGTAAAAATCAATCAGCAACTAACCTGAAAGTAGTTGATGACCCCTTTAAATAGTGCTGATATCCTTCCTTCTGCTGAATGTGTGTTTAGCTGTGTGTGATTATAGCGTTGGCTGGATCATTGTGTTCAAAATGGCATCCAATCAGCGTTACATGATGCTATGATCTGCCTGCTCTGCATATATCTAATGAATGCTCACTATGGGCTCTTACGACGTCAACAATATATCGTCTGGAGCGACTTGCACCAGATGTGGGCGTACGTGTCCCAGGCATCATTTTGGCCACTCGTGGCGCCCAAAGAATGGGTGCTACACATTTGAATTTTGCGCAATCTATCTCCCAATGTATGTGGAAGCCATTTGCAATGTTTGACATCTCAGAGTACTATAGAGTGAGGTGTGCTATGAGGTTGTGTGTTACAGAGGCGTGGTTGTTTTAGAGAGAGCTGTGTGTACAGAGATGTGGTTTGTTATAGACATAGACTGTTTATTTCTTTTCTCCAATTACTAGGGGAGCTGTAAACGGCTATATATATATATATATATATAAAATATATATATTTGTTCAGAGATGATGGAAGATATGGAACTTTGCTCACCAGTGATGGGTTTCACGTAACTCACTAATGTCAAAACTATATTACCCGATCATGGTGACACAAGAGTACAGCTCTGTAATGTCATCTTTAAGGGTGTCTCAGAGTACACATGTTTTTGATCAATGCATCATATTGAGGTTACTGATTTGAGCAGTATGAGTGCTAGCGAAAGAACCATTCCCCAACTTCCTTCACCCATTGGCAGTGTCAAAAGCTTTCATAGAATCGAAGAATCTTACAGCACAGTTGGGGGTCATTTGACCTTTTGTGCCTCTTTGAAAGAACTATCCAATTTACTCTCACATTCCAACCTTTACCCTAGAACTCTCAGGTGAAAAATAATGCAGATTATGTACAGAGTAAAGCCTCCTCTGCTCTCTGTGCTGTGTTGAACCAACATACATCACCTCCATGCTGGGACAGTTCACCATCCTTTTGTGACAATTCCATTGGCTCCATTTGCCTTTTACCTGAGTGAAGCAGCTCCTTTGGAAACTTTTCATCAATGGGCCTCAGGCTGTGACTTTTTTTTATTCTTTCATGGGATCTGGGTATCATTGGTAAGGCCAGCATTTGTTGCCCACCCTTAATTGCCCTTGAACTGAGTGGCTTACTGGGCCATCTCAGAGGGCAATTTAAGAGTGAACTACATTGTTGTGGGTCCAGGGCCACATGTAGGCCAGACCAGGTAAGCACAGATGATTTCTTTCCCTGAAGGACGTTAGTGAACCAGGTGGGTTTTTACAACAATTGTTGATGGTTGTCATGGTCACCATTACTGAGATTAGCTTCATATTTCAGATTTATTAGTTGAATTTAAATTCCACCAGCTGCAGTGGATTCTAACCAATGTTCCCAGAGCATTAGCCTGGGCCTCTGGATTACTCATCCAGTGATATTATCACAATATCACTGTCTCCAACACTCAACGCCTTGCATTCATTAAGTATGGAATTAAGACCTCGATGTATATAATTTTAAAAAATGTTTTCATTCCTGAGTTGTCTATATTGCCCATCCCTAGTAGCCCTCCAGAAATGGTGGTAAGCTGTCTTCTTGGGGATGTGCACGCTCTCTTTATTGGTCCTTCTTGCTTCCCTGCTTGACTTCTGTATGACATCTCGAGTCTCAGCTACGCAGTTATTTTCAAGTATTTGAGGAGAAATGCATGTGTGAACCTGCACCCTCCTAAGCCCTTAATACAGCACCTATCAACTATTGGGGAAATTAAATTCCATTGGATGACCTTGAATCTCAGCCACTTTTTCTTTGCTGCAAAAACCAAGGCCTGTAGTGTAGGACTGCACTTAGATGCGAAAAGCCTAGGAGAGAAGATGAGGTAGTGAACACTGAGAAAGTGATAGGGGTAGAAGAACTATTACATGGAGACAGCATGTTTTGGAGCCTAGAAGGAATCATAGAATCATTGTAATTTACAGCACGGAAGGAGCCATTCGGCCTATTGCGTCCGTGCCAAGCGACAAGTAACCATCCAGCCTAATTCCACTTTCCAGCTCTTGGTCCTTGTAAGTTACAGCATTTCAAATACCTATTCAAGTACTTCTTAAATATTATGAGGGTTTCTGTTTCTACCTCCCTTTCAGGCAGTGAGCTCCAGATCCCCTCAGCCTCTGGATGAAAAAAGTTCCCCTCAAATTCCCTCTAAACCTCCTACCTCTTACCCTAAATCTATGCCCCTGGTTTTAGACCCTTCAATCAAGGGCAATTAAGGACGGAAAAATGTTCAGTCACTTGGAACTGTGCACATAATTTTGACCATTAGCACTCAGCAATTGTCCTTTGTTGAGAGGAGGAGTGCAGATATCACAGAGGGTTGTGAGGCTGGAGGAGGTTACAAGAGATAGAGAGGGCTGAGGCCATGGAGGGACTTTTAAACAAGAATGCGAATTTTAAAACTAGTGTTAAACCGGGAGCCAATGTAGCTCAGCGACACGTTTCACATTTAATGCCAATAATTGTTATTTTATATGGAATTGAAGACCTACATCCAGTTCCCTCTTAAGCACATGTTAAAAAAATGATTCAAATTAAATATGTCAAGTTCTGTCTGATGATGCTCCAGTGAAGCACCTTAGCACATTTCTTAGTGTTAAAGGTGCCAAGTTGTTTTTGTTGTAAGATCAATGTAGTTTTAAACTCACTGGGACCTTAGGCATTTAAATGAAATATTACTTGCTTTGAAGGATTTTAACCCCAGCTGATGGATTTTGGGCCCTGTTCCCAAACAGCTTTGAGGACTTCAGTGTATCTTCCTTGACGGCTTTTGGTATTGAATCCTGCTTGTCTAGGAGTCACTTTGTGTCTTTTCATGTAATATCATATTATGTCATCACATTGCCAGTAACATATGTTTTAACACGCCGGTTCTCACCAGTATTTCAAAATCGAATACCTACCATCTTTTTCTTTGACCCCCCCCCCCCAAATACTGTTCTAATTTGCCATCTCTGTTTTAGCCATTGCCAGAATCTTTAAATAAAAAAAAAGCAACATTCCACGTTTGGGAGTTGTAATGAATTACTGCTGGTTTAGCAGGGGGTGTAGTTTCAGGGAAAGTGCAGCTTAAAATAAAGTCATCAAAAAGAACAGACTATTCATAGAAATGGCACAGCCTTAGTTGACTGTGTCTCAAAGTGTATGAAAGGAGCAGTGTCTCGGAAGCAGGACTGCTGTTTTCCTCTTGCTCGAGTTCTGAGGCAAATGTGTATTTTGAAAGTACCTTTCTTGGGGTGTGGCTTCCTGGTTGGCATACTCTGTGTCGGTGCTGTTGGCTTGCTGACAGTCAATGTTTTTGTGCTTTCTGTTTATTTAGTCCTCCTTCTTCCACTGAATTTGCCGAGCTGGTCATGAGGATGAGGGTGGACCTGCTAGGAAAGCCTTGCTAATTTTTTAGTCAGGACATATTATCGTCTCTTGTGCCCCAGTCGCTTAGCTTTTTATCTGGCCCAACTTCAAAGTGAAAAAGCCTCCTGCGAACACTATCTAACTCTGGATCCTGAGCAGAAATGAAATTCTTTCCATAAAATCTTTATCTGTTGTTGGATTTTCAGAAACCACTTCAGGAATAGTGTGATAACTCTACAATAACTGATATTTGAAGTTATTGTGAGTCAACCTGGACCAGTGGCTCTCAAAGTGTGGTCTCTGAACCACTGGTGGTCACCAGGGTCCTCCAGGTGGTCTGTGGGCTGGTTCAGAATGCAAGTCACTGACGTGTAACACCACAGCCGAGGCCTTATTAGAGAACAGGCCATCCTCACCACTCACGTCACCTTACAAAATCAGACCAGCTCCTGTGTCCTTGGCACGAGTGTCATAAAGATGAGCATCAACAATGTAGTTTAATAAGCAGTATCTGTGTTACTGTTGATTTTGTTTGGTTAGGGTAGTTATAGGAGATCCTGTGGTGCAGTGGTAGAGTCCCTTCCTCAGAGCTAGAAACTCTAGGATCAAGTCTGAGTTCAGGACCAGATGACCACAGAAGGTGCATTCATAATGAGGCTAAACAGGTTGATTATCAGCCTGTAAAGCCTTCCAATACACCTGATGGCAGGTGGTAAGAGGGGGAGAGTTTCCTGGTCAGCTGTACTGTAGAAGACAATGGCAGCAAACCACTGCAGAACTTTGCCAAGCATAATCATGGACCGATCCAATGGAACTCCATGGCCGCCAATGCTCTCTTAGGGCATGGTACCTGGAGAAGGAGGCGTAGTGTAGATGTAAGATAAGTATTAATTTCTCAGAAGATTATTGTAATCATTTTGTAATACATATTGAATGTTTCAAATAAGCATCCTCTATTAATGTTTATAATATGAAAATGCCTATGCTGTACTTTTGTTTCTGGCATGAATTAATAATTTACTTATATTTAATTAAAGATTATTGCGCAGATTTATTACGTTTAGTAACAAAAAAGCAGTGAAATACTAATAGTTTCCATCCGTTCCTATTAATTATGATGAGGTATTTTGTGATGGCAAGTGAAAATACGGGAGGTAGGACTGGTAGGTAATCCATGGGGTCTTTTGCACTGCCTAAGTGTCCCACGGGCCAAAAGGTTTGAGAACCACTGACTTAGACAAACCACTTTGAGCAATGAACTAGGGTGGGGGAGGGGGAGGGTGACAGGTTTAAAACTAAGAAATGAGACCAGCAACTAGAAGCAGCTTTTCTCCCCTTACGTTAATGTCTGTGGAACAGGCTCTCTGCAAAAGCAATTGAAGCTGAGCCAATTGGCTGTTTCAAAAAGGAGCTGGATTGAATTCCATTGGGAATGGAGATAGGAATAAACTGAGATCCTCAGTTACTTCATGGGATGCAGACTTGATGGGCCAAATGTCCTCTTTCTATGTTGTCCCATTCTGTGATTCTACCTGATGGTGCTGTGATGATCTTATGTATGGGGGGCAGCTGGCTGGGGTTTGGTTGTGGGAAATCTGGAGATGGATGGATGGATATTGTGAAGTTTTACTTGACTGCGTCCAGAAATTGGTGATTATTTCAGGAGAACTTATCCTCAGCAGATTAAATTGGATTGGGCCGAGTTCACAACAAAGTAGATTGCTCACGTTCTGTGGAAGGGGTAAAGTTAATTGATCTTTACATGGACCATGTTTTTTTAAGTTCTAAACCGCAGAAGACCAACAAAATGAGCAATTTCACAGAATGCTATAACCTCACAGTTTCCCTCCAAGTTACACAACATCCTTACTTAATTGGACATATATCGAATATATGCAGATACGTTTCTGTCTTCATGAGCTATTCCCTCCTGGATTTCAGGGCAAATCTCTTGTGTGATCTTTCACTTTAGGCTTCTATAGTAAGTGAGCAAACCATTCTGTTTATGACCATGAGAATGATGGGGCTGGTGAGGGCGGTAGAATTACTCTCCTTGGTGGGGTTCTCTCTGGATCACCTCTCGTTTTAGATTTTGTCTTAATTAAGCCCCATCATCTGGGCTAAATACTGCCCAGTACTCATTTGGAGCATTTGTGTAAAAGTCACAACTGCAGACATGCTGCATCAGGACAGCTGTTCTGTTCCATTAGAAGTGGCCTCATGATTAGGACCCCTTCCAAAGTGAGAGTCTCACCATCAGGACTCAAGACTTCCTCAAGTAACATCTCTGCTGGATCTTGCACCATATATTACCGCTGCCTACGAATCTGTGGAGTCAGTGTCCTCTAACAAATGTTTGCCACCTTTTTCCAAGTCCATAACTGGATAACAGGCAGGGATTACAGTCAGTTTAAGGGATGGGATCACAGCTTAAGTTCTGATATATGGAGATATGCAGAAAAGATTCATGAGAATGGTTCCAGGGATGAGGAACTTCAGTTAGATTTATAGATTGGAGAAGTAGGGATTGTTTTCCTTGGAGAAGAGAAAGCTGAGAGGAGATGTGATAGAGATGTTCAAAATCATGAAGGGACCTGGACAGAGAAGATCGGGAGAAACGGTTCCCACTTGTAAAAGGATCAAGGAGGATCAGGCAAATGCAACATGAGGAAAAACTTTTTCATACAGCAGGTGGTTAAGGCCTGGAATGGACTACGTGAATGTGTGGTGGAGGCAGGTTCAATTGAGGCATTCAAAGAGGAATTAGATCGTTATGTGAAAAGGAAGAATGTACAGGGTTACTGGGGCAATGGCACTGAGGGAATTGCTCATTCGGAGAGCAGATGCAGAATCGAAGGGCTGAATGGCCTTCTTCTGTTCTGTAACAATTCTGTGATTCTGAGACATACTGAAAACCTTTGTAGTAACCATAAAACCGAACATTTATGCACCTTGAGACACAGTGGTAAGCGAAAAAACAACTTGTCTTATATTTCATCAATTTTCACAGTGGAGATTTTGAATCCAGGCTTCTGCCATGTGTCTTGGCTGCTGGGATAATATGTCAGGAAATAGTGGACATGCTCCATACAATTTTCTTTCCATTCATTTTAATTAAAATCATAGGGCTATGAGTTTGTGCTTGCCCTAATATGCAGTCCTATCAGGCAAGGTTCCTTGCTAGAAGAATGCTGATCTAATATTGGCCCAGAATCTCTGATCTTCAGATGGTTGAACCCCGGAGGTATCCCTGAAGATGCGCTGGGAGGCCCCTCAGACGTCCCCACACATGGACTACATGGGAATTGCACGGGAACTTTGAACTTCCGTTGCGCAATTCCCCTGTGTCTGAAACGCTGAGTTAAAGTCGGAGACTTCGCATGGTCCCGACTTACTTACCAGGAAAATTTAGAAGGATTAAAATCAGTTCTAACTCCTGGGTAACTATTCAACTGACCCCCGACTCCCCATCGGACCCCCTCCCGACGTCCTGGCTACCCCTCCCCAACCAACCCTACTACTCCCCCAACCCATCTACCCGCCTCCCTACCCCGTCACCCACTTACCCACTGCCCTAACCCCTCACCCACCCACCCACCACCCTGACCCCTCACCCACCCACTTGCCACCTTACCGCTTAGCCACTTACCTTACACATGTACCTCCTCTCCATAGCTTCTCAAAGTGGCTTTGGCATATTTAAACTTACTGGAATACAGCAGGTAGTGCTGTAAAGAGGGGGTGTGGCTTGGCTTCCCCTGATGCTCCTGCACTATGAAGAATGATTCCCTAACTAGGTACGCACTACATTTCTGAGGATGCCCAGTTCGGAAGCCCGAGCAAGAAAGGTGGAGCTTCGGTGCAAGGTGATAGCCACTCCTCTGGACACCCTATTCTAAAATTGGACTGGTTCTAAACCAAAGAGATGACAACCCCATGCCTGCCTGGGATGAATTGCGTGCTGTGAGAGTGTAGGGGAAATGAACAGTGGCTTGTGAATTTAGATGAAAGTGATTCTAAATCTCATTTTAGATCTTATTGAGCCTTGAAGCAGCAAAACGCAGACCCCAACATCTTGCTGTGGGCAGGTGAGGGTTGGGTTGGGAGTGGGGAATTAGGGTAAGTAAACTGTGTTTTTGGTCTAATGAGAGGGTTTCCCTGGTGATAACACATATGATGATGATGTTTTACATTTTGCCATTAATGAAGAGTCTAAACCAAGCTAAATCATAAATATAAATATAAATAATATGAAAGAATCATATACCACAAATGGAGAGCATTCATTCAGCCCATAGTGGCTGGGCCAGCTCTTTGAAGGAGCTATCCAATTCATCTCACTCCCCTCTCCTCTCCCCTCAGCTCTTCATCTTTCCCTATATCCATTTCCCTTTTGAAAATTATTATTGAATCTGCTTCAACCATTCCAGGTTATAACAACTGGCTGCAGAAAAAAAATTCTCCTTATTGTTCCCCCTAGTTCTTCTGACAATTATCTTAAATCGGTGAGGGTTACCAACCCTCAGTTCCTCCTTATTTAGCAAAAGCTTTCATAATTTCAAACACTTCTCTTAAACCTCTCCTTGTTCTAAGAAGAACAGTCCCAGCTGCTCTTGTCTCTCTCTGTGTAACTGAAGTCCACTATTCCAGTTATAATGCTAGTAAATCTCATCTGCACCCTCTCCAGGGCTTTGACATCCTTCCTAAAGTGTGGCTCCCAGAATTGAACACAATATTCCAGCTGTGGGCTAACCAGTGATTTATAAAGGCTGTAGCATAACTTCCTTGCTCCTGCCCTCTTTTCCTCGATTTATGCTCCTTTTTTTCACAGCCTTATCAACTTGTCCCGGCACCTTTTCTGCTTTTTGTCTCTTAGCCATTTTCGTATCCATGCTGCCACTGCCCCTTTGATGCCTGGGCTTAAATTTTTACTAGCAAGCCTATTATATAATAAGTAATAATGATGGACCAGATCTTCTTACACTGGGAGGCATGTTCAGGAGAGAGCTGGTGAGATTCCATTAGCTAATTAGAAAACTGATTAAAGTAGCTGATTGATAAGGAAGCAATTTACAAAAAAATGTTTGAGCTTAAACGATTTCTTTCTAAATGCTAAACTAATTTCCATTTGTAATTTGTAAAAATAATGACATAAAAATAAAAATATCTACTTTATACCTCCAGCCTCATGACACACAAATGCCCAACCTCTCATAGTTGTCCTTGCACATAAACCTGACACAATGCCCCACACCCATGGCTCTGAGTGAGATGGTTATAAGGAGATGTCTTTGTGACCGTTGTTATGTGCGGTGCCATGATCATCTACTCCTGAAGCGCAGGTCTTGTGTTGTTGGCGTTAGTCCATACAGAAATTTCATAGTTTTGCAAAAAAAAATAGCTACTGGGAATACCAGGTCTTTTTTTTTAAGGTTTCCCAGCGGCTAACCTTGTGTCTGGCAAGTTTAATGTTGGAGTTGCCTCCGGGTACAGAAACCCTGGCACTGCACAGACACACTACAAAAAAGTGTTTTTTATTCCTGTTACTGTTCCTGGGGTGTCGCCATGTATTTCCTTTCAATATAATAAAAAAGCATTTAGAAACCTGGGAATTTCTGGCACTTTTCAACTTTATCAATGCTGTCTAGTTTCCAGCAGCTTTAATCAGCAAATGCACATTGGCCATGATCATTTCTACTATTAGGCTCATGGTACTGAAAGTAACAAAAGACCTCTTCTGATAAGAGGGATGTGATACCTCACCCAGAGCTCTGTGTTTGTATGCACATTTGTATGATGGAGAGAAGCTGGTGTGGTGTTACGTGTGTTGCGTCAGAAGATAACCATGGCCATCCAACCCACCCAAGTTCAACTTTCCAGGAATATCCTAAAGTCTCTCCATTGCACCATCCAATTGATTCCATGGTTACTACTTCCATTACTCTGGCTGCAAGTTTATTCCACACATGGATTGTGTGAAGACAGATTTCCTGTCAGTGTTATGTAACAAGATGCACACACATGTTTTTCAGTGTGTGAGCATGGCCCATTGCCCTTCCGGTACATTGTAGCTTATAAAGCTTGCATTGTTTATGTGGTGCGTGTGATAAATTTGGGATCAGTGGGCACTCAGAATTTTTTTTTTATGGGGGAATTCAACTTGTGTTTATTATGGTAAATGACTAAATGCTTTGGTACTTTCGATATCTTCATTTAAGATCTGTCTCTTAGCAACTGCTTCCTGCTCCATTATCCTAATCAGAGATGAGAATTGTAGTATTAACTTAATGGGGTAAATAACAGATTGTTAATTTGATATCTAGCACAGCTCCACAGATCAGAGTAGATTGAAGCTAGTGGGTGATATGATGTTCTATAATTAACTGTAAATAATTAACACACTTCCCTCAGCCGTCTCCATGTCTAGTATAGACTCCTATGTTGCAGTATTGGTCACTACATGCATGGCTGCTTTGAATAAAACGTAATGCGATGCAACATGGGACTTAGAGCGTTATTGCACAGCACTGTGATGCTAGGAATTGATCCTCCACTACCTGCCTGAATGACATTGCTGTGGGGGATCTGATGTTTCGCCATGGAGGGAAAGTAAAATGCAGGGTGTCAGATTGTAGTTATATTCCACCTAGTAGCTATCTGAAAGGCAGCACTAGAACATAACATAAGAAATAGGGGCAGGAGCAGGCCATTTGGTCCTTTAAGCCTGCTCCACCAGTTAATAAGATTATGGCTCTTCTACCTCATACTATCCCCATATCTTGTTTCCTGTAGGATTGTACCTTAAAGTCTATCAATCTCTATCTTGAATATACTCGTCAATTGAGCATCCGGAGCACTTCGGGGTACAGAATTCCAAATATTCACAATCCTCTGAGTGAAGATGAATCCTCACCCAGCCCTAACTGATCAACCCTTTATGTGAAAATTCAGGAGCCCTGTATTGGAGAGGTTTTCACTGTCATTTGAGGTGGGAGCCATGCAGTATGAAAGATGGAAATCTTTAAGAAGTTTTGCTTTGTCATGCTCATCTGCCACTGATAGCCTCTGCTCATCAAAGATTTCTTGAGACATTTTCCCCAGATCATGGCCTACCCTTTTAAGTGACTGCTGTGAATGACACAGCGGAGTTGGTCTGCAGCTTGGGAATACCATTAGTTCTGAATATATAATCTAGCCACACTGAGTAAAATGGGGTAGAGTCACTGTGGGGTCAGACTGGCAGCTAGAAGTCTCACCCTGCTCCAGGTCTGGGGGTGTCCCTGTTGGTGTGGCTGTAGAATTAGGAGCATGGAACAGTCTGCCTCCAGATCACCTTTTCATCCATATTCAATGAAATAGAGGCAGCTTGGATGACCAAACAGAAATATTATCAACAAAAATAAAGGAATTATTTTTGGTATGTGGAAAAATAGGGAGAATGTCTTTAAGTTAGAGTGAGGAGGAGCCTCTACTAACATGCCTGAGATCAAGGTGATTATTTTCCTTACATATTCCTATATCATAAACATTTCTCTGTAGCTGTATCCCCCATTATGTTTGCCAGGAAATATCGCTCTTGGATCTGGATTGTGCATGAGGGAGTGGGACTTTTACTAGGATCCTTTGAATGGATTGGAATTATTCCTGAATAATGTATTTATTGAAGCTTAGCTGAAATGTTGTTAGTTTGATTTTTTTTTACTTTACTTTGGTGAGGGCAATTAAGTGATTAATTCACAGATCTCGCTCTGTGGATTTTACATAATAATATTTGTTCCCTTTTTCAGCTGATAAGCACAGTTCTTTAAGCTCCCATCCTCCAAAGGCAAGGGTGCACACTGAATGACAGCAACATGACCATATGCTGTCCTTCCATACCTCAGCCAAATGACCATGTAGGTCCCACTGGTAGGGTCCGGACCCTATACTGCCAAAGAGATAGCCCTGTTCTTTACATGAGGAGGGGGTGGAGGAAAGGAGGGCCTGGTCGGGAGGAGGGACATGGACAAACCCTTCCAGCTTCGTAAGCCTGAGATGCAGCCATAGTGACCCTTGCAACATGGAAAAGTAGAGCCCTCCTACTGATATTGCAAGCACTGGCAGGATCAGTGCTGGAGGGCGGGTGATCAACAGAATGGCAATCCAAGGTTTTCAACCCCTGATGTCCACTCACATGCCACTTTCCAGCTGGACTCACTGGATCGTCTGAAGCCTGAACTTCCTCAACAGAAGCCATGAGAATGGATGCTGTGGGAAATGGACTTCAAGTTGGAAGATTAAAATGAACTTTGTTCTGCGAACTAATCTTTGCTGCACTTGGCCTGGGAGTGGCCAAAATGGAAAAGTCTTTGATGAATCAGTGCTGAAGGCGTCAGAACCCCCCCAAAAAATATCAGAATCCCCCCACCCAAAAACAACTCATCAGAATCTCCACAAAAACTCATCAACGCCCTGAAAGAATCAACAGCTCCCCCCCAAAAAAATCATTAGACCCCCTGAAAAATTCATCAGTTCCTCTCCCCCAAAAATTGAATTGACTATGTTTCTGCATTAATCGACATTCAGTAACTGCCCTTACCTTTTATCTCCTCAGGTGAATTACCCCTCTCGCTGGCTGCCTGCACTAACCAGCCTGACATCGTTAACTACCTCACTGAGAACCCAGATAAGATCGCAGACCTGCGGAGGCAGGATTCACGGGGAAACACCGTGCTGCATGCTTTGGTCGCCATTGCTGATAACACCAGGGAGAATACCAAGTTTTTGACTAAAATGTATGACTTGTTCCTCATCAAATGTGCCAAGATGTACCCAGACTGCAGCCTGGAGGCCATTTTAAACAATGATGGGCTGTCGCCGCTCAAGATGGCAGCAAAGCTTGGCAAGATCGGGGTAAATGAATAGATTCTTCCTTAAGGCGGCTGTTTAAGATTATCTCGTGTATGAGTGACGTTTCCCTAAATATCTATCTGAAACCAGGCGGGGTGAGGAGAATGGCTTGTGCTGGGCTGGCAGTTGTATCAAAGCCTATGGAAAGGACCCAATCTGTCTGCATGATCTAAATAAAAGTGCAGGTGGGACATTGGATTTGCCCAGTTGGGGGTGGGGTTGGGGGGGAGAGTCTTTGTGATATAACGTGCAGCCAGACATAACTAAATTGTGGCCTGACCCCACTTTTCTTTTGGTTGGATAAACAGAAATCAGTTCAGGCACATCACTTCAAAGCTTCAGCCGTGTCTGTGTCTGTACTGACTGCAGCTCAGTGGTAGCAATGTTGCCTCCGGGTCTGAAGGCTGCGGGTTCATGTCCCATTCCAATGTAGTCGTTTGGATGTGCTATTAAACCAAAGCCTCATCTGACACCTCAGGTGGATGTGAAAGATCTGGTAGCATTATTGAAAGAGCAGGAAAGCCCTTCCTGGTTTACAGTCCAATATTTTTCCTTCGGCTAATATCGTTATCGCATCATTGGTTGTGGGAGCTTGCTGTGTACAAATTGGCTGCTGCACTTCCTACATTATAACAGTGACAACACTTCAACAGTACGTCTTTGATTGTTAATTGCCTTTGGGCATCCTGGGGGGGAACACCACAGTAAGTTTACATAACAACACCAACTTTACGAAATCTTTTGGACTTCCTTTTACCTAATTATTATTGAATCTACAGTGTTTAATGTCCCGGCCTCCTATTTCTGACAGGTATTTCAGCACATAATCAGGAGAGAGATAAAGGATGAAAGTGCTCGTCACCTTTCCCGCAAATTTCGTGACTGGGCATATGGGCCGGTGTACTCCTCGCTTTATGACCTCTCAGCGATAGACACATGTGGTGAGGAGGTGTCGCTGCTGGAGATCCTGGTCTACAATGGAAAAATAGAGGTAATTGAGCCAATTTCTTCCCCTCCTGTAAGTGTTGATTTCTCATTGTGGTATGGTTCTATGTGTGCTGAGTATCCTCCAATACCACCACACACACACACACACACACACAATCCAACTTTCCACCTCTTGGTCTGTAACCCTGTACTTCAATTCCATATTCAAGTATTTTTTCAAGGCAGTCAGGGTTTCTACCTCCACTAAACTTTCAGTCAGCGAGTTCAAGACCCTCACTGCCTTCTGGATGAGAAAACTTGGCCTCAACTCCCCTCTAATCATTCTATCAATCATTAGAAATCTATGGCCCCCTGGTTACTGACCTCCACTGCATTGCAATGGAGAGTGGGATCCATGGTTTCTTTTCACTTTTCTAAACCAGATGTCAGTTGTTGTTGTTCTTTTATTGCTGCTGTAGCAGAAAACAGAAAATTCAACACTCAAAACGCACCTGGAACCATCCTGATCAACAGGGCTCATCTCCTCACTGACTGAGCTCACGAAGCCTTCACAGGAACCCAATAATTACAGGCAGGGAGGTTATGGCACAAAAAATGATATTTTTAGGGCTTGCCAGGGCATCTATTTCCATACAACATAAAACAGCCCATAGTTAATGCATAGTGGTACCAGTTCAACGGTCCAAAATGTGTCACTGATGCAGTGAGTAGACTCTTGGAAATTTTTGGGTTAATCCACATTGTTGGGGCAGAGTAGAACTTTGCTCTCCGTCTGCATTGTTGGAGATGCAATTGTTTGGGTGATACGTTAAACTGAGGCCCTCTCAGGAGCATGTAAAAGATCCCATAACTCTATCCTGAAGAAGAGCAAGGGAGTTCTCCCCGGTGTCCTGGCCATATTTTATCCCTCAATCAATATTGCTAAAAAACGCTTTCTCTGAACACTTTCAGAATGCTGTTTGTGGGAGCTTGCCATGTAGGTTTCCTACATTACAACAGTGGCTACACTACGCAAGTACTTCATTGGTTATAACGTGCTCTTGGATATCCTAAGGAATGAAAAATGCTCTCCAAATTCAAGTTTTTCTTTCTTTAATTGGGCCATACCCAACATGGGACTGCTTGATGCTGACACTGGAGCCAAAGAGTGGAAAAATGTTCTATTCTCCACCTTGGTCAGGTCAAAAACTCCATCTAAAAGGAAATTGTGTGGCTGCCCCTTTCCCCTGGGGCAGTGCATTTCCAGGGGCTACACAGGGAGGTGTCAACATAAGAGATCACAGAATTGTAGAATGGTCACAGCACAGAAGGAGGCCATTTGGCCTGTCATATCTGTGCCAGCTTTCTACAAGTTCTACTCAGCTTGTCCTGCTGGCCCTCCCTGTTCCCAAAGCCCTGCAATTTTCCTTCTCTCCAGGTGTTTATCGATTCCCTTTTAAAAGCCTCGATTGAACCTGCCTGAGCCGCACTCTAAGGCGATGAATTCCATTCCAGATCCTAACCACTCGCAGTGTAAAAAAGTTTATCCTCATGTTGCCGTTAGTCCTCTTGCCATTCACCTTAAATCTATGTCCTCTCACTCTTGACCTTTTCGCCAATGGGAACAGTTTCTCTTTATCTGCTCTGTCTAGTCCCTTCATGATTTTGAACTCCTTTATTGAATCGCCTCTCAATGTTCTCTTTTCCAAGGAAATCATACCCAGCTTCTCCAATCTACCCACGAAACTGAAGTCCCTCATCTCTGGAGCTCCTTTCCTATGTCATTTCTAGTCTTTTCTGTATCCTGTCTAATGCCTTCACATCCTTCTCAAAGTGCGATGCCCAGATATGGACATTGATAGGAATCTTGTGGGAAGGCAAGGGAGGTGGCTTTTAGCAGCTCCCCCCACTTCCCAATACCAGATCCCGTGATCAAGCACTAATTGACTTTGGACAAGGAACCCACCCTCAGGGAGCCCGTGAGCAACCTTGCATGGATTTGCTTGTCGTGCTGCCTGCTTGGCGAGCCCCTTGCCCTTGCAAGCTTAATATCAGCAGCAGTGGGATGTGGGACATTAATTTCCCACTTAAGGACCACAATTGATAGCGGGGCCGGAAGGCTGTCCACAGGCCTTCCTGCCACAGACTTAATCGAGTGGAGGCGAGAAGGTGGTGGTGTCCCCATCTGCCACCCTCCCGCTTGTTAAATGCCTCACCCGCCACTAAACCCGCCACGGGGCAGAGCATCAGATTCCACCCAATTCTTCAATTGGGGCTTATCCTATAGTTTATAAAGATTCATCAAAATTTTCTTGCTTTTATACTCTATGCTTCTATTTATAAAACCCAGGATCCATATGCCTTCCTAACCACTTTCTCAACCTATCCTGCTACCTTCAATAATCTGTGCACATATAGCTCCAGGGTCTCTGTTTCTGCTCTCCCTTTAATGCCATAGGTTTTAACTTTGCTGGCAAGCCTATTATATTTATCAAACAACTTTTGAAAGTCCATGTACATCACATCAACAACATTACCCTCATCAGCTCTCTCAGCCGCCCCATCAAACAACTCAACCAAATTAGTTAAACACGATTTTCCTTTAATAAATCCATGCTAGTTTTCCTTAATCAATGCACATTTGTCCAAGTGACCATTATTTCTTTTACAGGATTATTGTTTTTAAAAGATTTTCCCCCATGCAGGTTAAACTGACTGGCCTGTAGTTGTTGGATTTATCCTTACAGCCTTTTTTAAACAAGAGTGTGACATTTGCAGTTCAGTCCTCTGGTCCCACCCTTGTATCTAAGGAGTTTTGGAAGATTATGACCAGTGCCTCCGCAATTTCCAAACTTACTCCCCTCGTATCCTTGGATGCATCCCATCTGTTCCTGGTGACTTATCAGCTTTAAGTACATCCAGCCTAATACCTCCTCTTTGGAATAGTTTTCACCCCCCCCCCCCCCCCCCCCCACCCCCAGCCCCCCTGCCGGATGTGTTTTCAGCAAGCGGGAGAATGTAAAATATGTCGGGTGTGTAGCCCATCACTTCCGTGCCAATCCCTGACCTGGTTTCCAAAATACCGGGTGTGGGGTAGTTGCGTGGGAAGGTGCCCCCTAACCCACCTGCCCTTTGGCCTTTGAGGCCCTTAAAGGGCTAATTATTGCCCACATAAGGCCCTCAATCAGCCTCCACTGCCAATATGTTGGGCAGATGAGTGTGAGTGAGAAGGCCATTTTATTAACACAACTGGTTAGAAGGTGGGAAGGAAGGAGGAGGGGTAGTGCTATTTGCATCAGGGGAACCCCACCTCCCCCCAAGATGTTACTCCTCACTTGTGTTTCCCTGCCTGGCCCTCAACCCCCTCACCCACCTCCCTAAGGTGCCTGATTCCTCCCTGCCCTAAAATCCTGGGACTCGTCTCACTTCAGTCACAATTGCTCTTCTACAGTGCCCACTACTGAATTCCCAGCCAGGGGAACCAGCTTCAATGCTTCAGTCCCAGTGCAGCTCCTAGTGGAATGCTCAACAGTAAGGGGAGGAACTATTGACCAGAAAAACTGGTTCTGAAAATTCACAATTTAAATGGGAAAAAAAAATCACAGCTAAGAATCTACCTGTGACTTTTATGTTCCATTTGTTGAGGATTGTCATATCCCAATTTGATATCCAACCCTTGCCAATGACACTCCTTTTACTCCAATGGGTAAACCCACTTGCATCCTTCTGGTGCAGAGCCTCACCCATTGGGTACCTATTGGCCAATAAAACCTGGAGGACCTGTGAGCTTATGTATAGCCGTCGCTGTGTGCTCCAGACAGGTGAGGCTCCTCACTGGGAGCAGACAGTTGGATTATTTCCCAATTTCACCATTTTAAAATGGGTGGAAAATCATGGTCAAACATGCACGGTCGTCTCCTGGAAGGTGAGGCTCAGTACCAACAGCACATGAGTAAAACATTTAGCTCCTTAATCAGGACTGAGGTCAAATCAGCAGCGAGACACACATCCACAAAGCATCATTCAATGAAGTGGTCGTCTGAATAAACTCTTTCCATGTAAAGGGCTGCAGTCTTCATGAAAGTCAGTAGATCACATCAAACTGTATTATCGTTACCATGCGATACCATTGTCATGAGAATAACTTATGGTGTTTCTGTTTTCTGCTCTCTGAGCAGAGCTTGATGGTGAAGACGTTGGTAGCCTCCAAAATTCCTTTCCTTAAACCTCTCCATCTCTCTACCCCTCTTTCCTCCTTTAAGATGCTCCTTAAAACCTACCTCTTTGTCTGACCTAGCATCTCCTCATGTGATTCAGTGTCATATTTTGTTTGATAATTCTCCGTCATGTGCCTTGTGAAATTTATTATGTTCAAGATGCTATTTAAATGCAAGTTGTTGTTGTTGAATTTCTTTTGTAGAATCGTTATGAAATGTTAGCTGTGGAACCCATTAATGAATTATTTCGCGATAAGTGGAAGAAATTTGCAGCTGTTTCCTTCTACCTCAGCGTTATCTCTTATATTACAGCCATGGTAATATTTACCCTCATTGCATATTACAGGCCATCGGAAGGCAAAGTAAGTGTGAGCTGGAGCTTGTCTAACAATTAATGACCTGTCTGTTCCAAGATACACTCTAATTTTTCTTCAAGTGAGCGGCCAATTCATTGTGCGCAGGCCCTTTAAATCTTTTTGCGCCAATGTACACACGTGGTAACTTAAAGGGGCCGACTTGTGCTGGGAACTTTTGGAGCGCTGCATGTCTAAGAGGAAACATTGTCTTCTGTAAATAACGTCTCTCTTTTCCCTGTGGATCTATTTATCTTGGATCAGAAATGCGCAGCCTGAAAGGCTGGTGGAAGCAGATTCAAAAGAGAATCAGATATATGTTTCAAAAGGAAACATTTGCAGTGTGATGGGGAAAGTGGAACTACTCTTTCAAAGAGCCAGTACGGGCACGATGGGCTGAATGGCCTCCTTCTGTGCTGTATGATTCTATGATCCCCCTGGACCCCATATATTATTATATATTACATATAGGCAGGTTGACTGGCCACTAACAGGGACAAGATCCAAGGATATATCCATCTGTTTTTTTTCCCCTCCTCTCCCCTTATGGGGAATCTTCACAGCTTCCACCGAACGTTTAGTTGTTTATTCACTGTCCGGACCAGGAAGTGAGCAGGGTTTGAATTGAACTTGACATCTTACTGTTCCACGTTATTAAAGAGCTGATGCTGTGCTGCAGGCTGAACTTAGGCTTTGCTGCTTGGCTGTTGGCGCAAAGTGAGCTAACAGCACTTTGAGCTGACCGCCTGCAATTCCCTGCAGCCATCTTATCTGAACAATCATTCATCGCTGCCTGTGTAGCTTTGCCTTAATGCAGATAGCAAGGCTGATAAAGGGAATGTGTAAAATATAGCCAGCAGCTCAAACTTAAAGGGATGTCCGCGCTTATAAGTAATACGAGGACAAATTTTGTTTCCTCTTTGATAAAGGTTCAAAATAAATGTTAAAACTTTGCGTTGGTGACTCCGGGACTAATAGCTGCACTTTCCACCTCGTTTACCTTTACATTACAGCAGCAGTGCTGCAGTGTCAGGTGTGCCACTCCACAAGGGACTTTCCACAGGGGGAGCAGAGGTGGGGGGATCAGAGGATGAGCCATCCTGGAAAGATTGGGCCCACCCTCTGGATCTGGTTTCACACGCTGGCTGAGGATGTGTGGCCATCGTATTAACTGGTTGGCGGGCACAGCAGATAAAGGGGAAAAAAAATGAAGAGAAAGAAGATATAACACACAGTTCTTGCTTCATCCTTTAACTACCTCTCAGCTCCTGTTTCAGACTGGAGCCCTGCTCCATCACTCACTGTAGCTTCATCAATGATTCTCTCCTTCAAATCTCTTGCAGCCTCCTTACCCGTACAATACAACAGTTGATTACCTACGAATGGCTGGAGAAATTATCACTGTCGTCACCGCCATCTTCTTTTTCTTCACAAACGTAAGCAGAGAAAAATAATTTGTCAACAATTCAGTACCATTAAAAGGATGAGTTAAACTCAATGGGCAAGGACCATGTGATTTTGGTCTTCCAAACACTGTTGTTTTCATGTCATATTGGACTTGAAACGTTAACTCTGTTTCTCTTCCACAGATGCTGCCAGACCTGCTGAGTTTTTCCAGCACTTTCTGTTTTTATTTCTTTTATTATAATGTTGTTGTTATGGTTGGCTTTAATTGTTCATCATTTCATGTCAGGGTGGGCATAGTGCCCTAGAGTGCCATGGCAATGACCTGCAGGGCAGAGGGAACATGAATGTGGCTGCTTATCCCTAAAATGACATATTGCACGATTGTGTGGAGTGCTGAGTGAAAACCTATACTTGCTGAACAGGTGGGTTGGGAAAATTGGAGGGTGAATAATCCTGACAGATTGTCCCATATGCCTACTAGTGACTGACTTCAAGGGGGCATGGACAAGGGGGTGAGGAAGCTGTACCTTTTCTCAACTTTGAATGGTGTGTGATGAAGGGAAGGTAAGGGAAAAGAGGAGCGAAATAGTGGAAGAGAGAATCTTACCCTATTAACAAGCATAAAAACCAAGATACTGCTCAGTTTATGGAGATGGTTTTACTATTTTGTATTTCGGATCGCTAGGCCATATCTTGGCCAGTGGGATGGGAAATCAGACCTGCTCCCAGGCCTTTGGTGCTCCAACTCCATAACTAATCCCTGGGAGCATGCAAGACCAGGCTGGGGTGACCTGGCGTTTGGATTCTCATCATGCTTGGTCTCCAGTTGCCCTCTCCATGTCCTGGCATCCCTTTGACCCTGGTGAGATTGGGAGAGAGAAGGAGAAAAGGTTCACTTCCTGTTGATGCAGGGGCTGATGCACCTAATGAATGAAGATCACATACCACCTCACCTGATGGAGTTATTTTGTTCTTCAGTCTTAACCCCTCCCCTCGAGATAGAGCGGGAAAACACTGGCGTATGGATCCACAGGCTGAGCGCATCATCCATTTGCATGCACTTTGCAACTGGGGTTTTTAAGAGGAATAATTTTGCCTCTCCTTAAATCCAGGAGAGATGGGGCCAATGACATGAAATTTTAGCTGAGATGATCTAACCTGGGACTTATTAGATAGTTCAGTTTTGAAGGTTCCCCCTACTCAGGATTTCCCTGAAGCAGGAGAAATAGAGCCACTTCCTGTCAATGCACGGAACTGAAATTCTTTTACAGCTTTGAAAATATACATTTATAAATATATCACAACTTTTCTATAACACCTTCATCAATGACTTTATTCTAAACATATAACGCTGAATATTATGAAGTAAAGATGGGAAAATAGAAGCAACCACAGGACATTTCTAACAATATTTGTTGAAGAATATTTGTTTGTTTTAATATAAATGTGTTAATTTATTTGCTTTGAAACATATAAGCAGCGATATGAGACCTATTGGATCAATGAGGCAGTTGAAATGTTCAAAGTTTAAAAGAGGAAGAGGTAGATAATGACTTTGTTCCTCCAGTATCCTCCCTTCCTGTACTTTGCTGACCCAGACTGGGACAGGATGCCCCAGGCTCTGCCAACTTTCTAATTCTCTTGTTCATGTGTCCATGCATGGACTCAGCAGTGAATCTGTAGCAACTTACTGACCAAGTCAGATCATACTCAAAAACTACATGTGTATCTTCCAACGAGAGTTGTTAGATGTGATACCCTGGCTGATAATTCCTACAAACAATTGTAGCCCCTCCAACACCATAGTTAATATTAACAAACCCACCGGAGACCTGGGGTTACTGACCCCAACAGGGGAGCGCTAACGGTGGGTTTTAAAGAGCGGCGCGGAGAAAGCAGTTTGATCCTCCAAGATCCCGGTCTGATTCCAGGGTTATCGCAGTCTGGGTGCAGTGGCGGGGGGAGGGTTGCAGTTGCTCTGAGTGTTTGTCTCTCTTCTATGGTCTAGTCGATACCCGGGAGGCTCTTGAGGGAGCATGCATGGTTCACTTGGAGCCTTCTGCGACTGGTGGGCAGCAAGGGAAGTGTCTAATAGACACGCACAACAATATTGTGATTTTATTTTAAAAGTTTCTATTTTTCTCTGTTGAAATCAGACTTCATATATTTCAATTCTTTTAATTAGTGGCTTTATTTTAAGCATCTTAAATGGTTCAGATGTTAGCTTAATGTATTACTGAAGCCCTTCAAAAAACACATTCATTAGGTGGGCGTTATGACTCTGGGGCAATTCAGTGCCACCCCTCTTGGTCCAATTAGAACAGACGGAGTCTAACTATAGATGTGCTGCTGTGAGGAGGTACCAACTAGAGATAAACAGCTGAGGAGGGATGAGTGAGGGAAAGTGAAAATCAGAAGGTATATTAATCTCCCCCCTTCCCCAGCCCCAGCACTATTCTCTCTGTATTAGAGTAGCAATGCCAGGAGTTCAGGAGGAGAATTCAAGTGGTATAGGGGGATCTAACAACAATGAAGAGAAAGAAAAAATGTATAAATTACGCTGCTTGTATGAAAAAAACTAAATAAAATCTTTTTTCCATTCCAAAGGTGAAGGATTTGTTCCTGAAGAAATGTCCGGGAGTGAATTCCATGTTCATTGATGGATCTTTCCAGTTGCTTTAGTAAGGCCTTCATTGTTTCCTTAAAAGTTAACTTAAAATTCAGATTTTAAAGTGCTCATTTTGTGAAAAAGTCTATTAATTTTGCCAGAATGTCATTTACTGTCTTACATCTACATCTACGATTTACGGATGATGTCCCATAAAGCTGTGACCTATATAGAAGATTTTACAGTGCTTTGCTCTAGTACAGAGAGACCTGTATTTATTTGTGTTATAAATCAAAGCCTGAAATTCAACACACGACTTTCGGAAGGAATTATGTAATGTTTACAGTGGGATCATCCCTTCAAATTAGTCCCTCCTCAGTCAAACTATTGAATGTACCGACCAAAGGTTATGATGTTTCAAATCTGCCCACAAGCAAATACACCCTTGGATGCTTAACAGCAGAACCAACTTCTTCACTACAGAAGACAAGTTAATGGATAGTTGAATTTGCACAGAAGCAGGAAGGTTCTGATCTTGTTCAAAGCTATCTCCTTGTGTACGCAAATTTCTTAATGTAAAACCATTAGAATCATATTGTTCCAGACAACTGTTGTTAAGGGTGAGGCTTAGAGAGATAGTACAACATACCTTATAGCACAAGAGGTACTTAATTGCAAGGGGTTGCAGTGTTAAGAGTAAAGAAGTCTTGGTGCAATGATATAGGGCTTTGATGGGAGACACCTGGGGTACTGGTGTACAGTTTTAGTCGGCTTACCTAAGAAAGGATATACTTGCCTTGGATGGGGTGCGATGAGGTTTCACCAGATTGATTCCTGGGATAAGAGGTCTGAATTATGAGGAGAGATTGTGTCGAATGGGCCTGTATTCTCTCAGGTTTTGAAGAATGTGAAATGATCTCATTGAAACACATAAGATTCTTAGAGGGCTTGAAAGGATAGCTGCTGAGAGGCTGTTTCCCCTGGTTGGAGAGTCTAGAATTAGGTGGTAATATTTTCAGGTTAATGAGTTGGCCATTTAGGATTTAGATAAGGAGAAATTTCTTCACTGAGAGGGTTGTGCATCTTTGAAATTTTCTATTGTAGAGAGCTGTGGATGCTCAGTCATTGAGTATATTCAAGACTGAAATGATAGGTTCTTGGGACAAAGGGAATCAAGGGTTATGAGAATAGGGCAGGAAAGTGAGTTGAGGTAGCAGTTCAGTCAAGCTCTTGAGTGCCTCAGCAGGTTCAAGGGGCCGTATGGCCTATTCCTCTCATTTCTTACAGTCTTATGCTCTTAGATACTGAGAGGACAAGAGGTTGGGAGAATCAAGAGATAATCTTGAGGATGTAAGTTGGAATAGTGTTGGGTGCTTGTAGTATGGGAGGCTTACAAATATGGAAATATACAGACAGAATCAATTCAAATTTATTTAATACCTTTAATGTTGCTCAACGGCCCAGTATTTGAAGAGATACAGCCTCAGGCTTTTCACGTCCACTTTGATTGGAGGATGCCACAGATTTGCACAACCCTGATATGCTCTGCTAGGTCAGTTATCTACCCAATGGATTTGGTGGCCTCCACCAGGGAATGTTGCATGAGCCTGGGGTATAGGCTCAGGAAGAGGAGGGTGAAGGTGAGGGTGGGGTGGAGGGGGTGGTGGTGGTGGTTGGGTGGATGGTGAGGGGTGGTGTTGCTGTTACAGGAGATAAAGATGCCAGTGAGCTGCCTTAAAAAAAATTGCATAAATATGCTTCCTTTTACTGATTGGACATGGGGGCACAGCAATGCTTGACAATGTACAGATGCCCATTTAAGTGTGCCCTAGAGCTCCTTCTGTTGGTGTCTGCATAGCAACCTGCCCTGCTTCCAGCATTTGAAGAGTGAAAATGGCAAGGGCATGTGTTTACTTTTTGCCCCATTTGTCCTGGCAGCCCAGAAAACAGCCAGGGAGGGGCCACTGCTAAATGAGAACCTGTGTAGTTTGTTGCCCCGTCTTGCTGAAAATGGACCAAAAAGAAAGTTGGGCTAAGGTGGGCAACATAGGTCACTAAGTAATAATATACAGAGATGTACTATTGGGATACAGAATTGGGAGGGATATAATATTGCAAGGGTGGTCAAGCTTTCTCTTCTTGGGCATTATTGATATGCAACATGGATTTTTTGGGAGCCTCATTTCATCCATGTTCCGGTTAATTCACTTTTATGTTAAGCTGCTGGTACTTACAGATCAGCAGTTTAACACTAACTGATTTAGGATTCACCCGTAAATGAGGCAACAGTGCTATAAACAATACTTCTCATATTACTAACCCCACAAATTCAAACAAGACAAGCCAACACATAAGAACCACAAGTTCAAACAGAACTGCCTTTCAGGGTCAAAAGTCAGAGCTCAGGGGTCACATATTGCTCAATCACACTCCTGCAGTATTGGGATATATAGCGAGAGAAACATAAAGAAATGGGAGAGCTTCTGAGATCTCATCTCTCAGTTCACCCATCCATAAAAGAATGGTTCTGAGAGTGTGGGCCGTTATTCAATCTATCAATGGAGTTACATTTATCCTTCTGTTGACCAAAACATTGTGGTACTCCTGTGTTGCAGTTTTATTTATTCCATCCTGGTGTTGGTGTCGGCGGGACTGTACTTGGCTGGTGAGGAGTCCTATCTTGCTGTAATGGTGTTTGCTCTGGTCTTAGGCTGGATAAACACACTGTACTTCACCAGAGGCCTGAAGCTAACAGGGACCTACAGCATCATGATACAGAAGGTGGGTTTAGTGATCTAAAAAACTTTGGAGCGTGCACATTTTCTGGGAAAAGACCAGTAGACCTGATAAGCTAATCCTTTTGACTCAACCTGTTGCTTTCCACAAAGATATCCAATCTTCCCTTGAACTGCTTCTGTTGTCCACTACAACCAGCTACCAAATCGTATCAATCTTCCATCCTTTGTGTAAGAAATAACGCCTCAGCTTACTCCAAACTTTTTAATTATTAACTTGTTATCTTATCACAGTCTTGAAAAGTTCCATGGCATCGTCTTGCAGTATCCAATTGGAGTTAGGCCATTCGGGCGTGATGTGCAGAAGTATTTCTTCACTCAAAGGGGAGTGGAATTTTGGAACCCTGTCCCTCCGAAAAAACCTGTTGTGGTTGAGTCAATTGAAAACATCAACACTGCGAATGATAGTTTCTTTTTGTTAGGCAAAAGGTAGTAAGGAATATGAAAACAAGGCGGGTAAATGGAGTTAAGATATAGATCAGCCATGATCTAATTAAATGACGGAATACATTCGAACAAGGAGCAGGAGTAGGTAACTCAGCCCCTCGAGCCAGCTCTGTCATTTAATAAGATCATGGCTGATCTGATAGTAACCTGAAATCTGCATCCCGTCTACCCCTGATAACCTATCACCCCCTTGCTTAGCAAGAATCTATCCACCTCTGCCTTAAAAATATTCAAAGACTCTGCTTCCACCGCCTTTTCAGGAAGAGAGTTCCAAAAACTCACGGCCCTCTGAGTGAAAAAATTTCGCCTCATCTCTGTTTTAAATGGACGACACCTTATTTTTAAACAGTGACCTCTAGTTCTAGATTTTTGCACAAGAGGAAACATCCTCTCCACATCTGCCCTGTCAAGACCCCTCAGGATCTTATATGTTTCAATCAAGCCGCCGCTTACTCTTCTAAACTCCAGTGGATACAAGCCTAGTCTGTCCAACCTTTCCTCATAACACAACCCACCCATTCCAGGTATCAGTCTGGTAAATCTTCTCTGAACTGCTTCCAACGCATTTACGTCCTTCCTTAAATAAGGTGACCAATACTGTGTACAGTACTCCAAGGCCAGGATTTTCAGTTTGGCGTGTGGGTGCGCGCCTGACATGCTCAAGCATGAAATAGCGCACAATGACGTTGGGCGAGTGTCCCGACATCATTACACACTCGCGCGATATTTCAGTCGGCGCGAGAGTCAGCAGCGCACTCGCTGATAATTAAGAGGCCTATTAAGGCCCTTAAGCAGCTAATTAAGCAGAATTTTTTGCTGCCCGTCCAACCTTACGGTTAGCGGGTGGGTGAATAGTCCAGGCGGCTTTTGCATTTTTAGTGAAACTTCACCCCGTCCGTGGATGAGGTTTCCAACAATGAATAAAAAAAAAATGAAAAAATTTTAAACTCAGTTTTAACATGTCCCTCTTCGTTTGACTGAATCACGTGTGGGGACCTGTTTATATTAATTGTAGGTTCGTCTTTTTTCATTTTTAAATCGTTCAGCTCCCTGAGGCAGTCCTGTGCCTTCAGGGAGCTTTCAGTGAGTGCACCCCGCCGCGTATGCGCAAACTTCAGCGCAAACTTCAGCGCCCGCGTTCCTCCCGCCCCAACCCCAGCAGTGCTGAGACTCTCAGTGCGCATTTCACGCTGGCTGTCCGTTAATTGGCCCGATCGCGGGCGCTGGACCGTTTTGCGGCTGCTCCCAGGCCCGCCCACCGCACCCGCCCAACGAGGAGAAAATCCTGCCTCAAATGTGGTCTCACTAGTGCCTGTACAACTGAAGCATAACCTCCCTACTTTTGTATTCAACTCTCTTCGCAATAAATAAGCTCGATGGGCTGAATGGTCTGCCCCTGTTCTTATGTTCCTTTACTGTTTCCCATAATGTAGATTCCTGATACCTGAAATCAACATTTTTCCCCCAAAAATATACTTTATTGACAAAATTTGTCAAAGTACATTACGTACAGCCTGAGGGCAAAACATTTCAAATTGAAAAATTCAATAAAGTGCAGTAGAATTCAACTTCCCTTCATACAGCATGTTCCTCTCTGAGTCGCCTCAACGCACTTAATATTCAATACTCTTGATATTCGCAAAGTACGTTCAATCTCAGACATACAGAAATCAATATTTTTGCTCACCTCCTTAACTGCTCAAGGGGTGAAAATTCTTCTGATGCCACAGTATAAAAGATTCTTTAACTGTTCCTCACCATAAAGGGAGGTTGGATGAGGGTGGTGATGGAGAGATGTTTAAATTTATTCTTTCATGAGGTGTGGGTGTCGCTTGCAAGGCCAGTATTTGTTACCCGTCCCTAATTGCCCTTGAATGGAGTGGTTTGCTAGGCCATTTCAGTTGGCAGTTAAAATCCAACCATATCACATTAGAGGCTAGGAATCGTGCGATGAGTAACGCACCTCCTGACCCCCCAAAGCCCGTCCATCATCTACAAGGCACAAGTCAGGAGGGTGATGGAATACTGTCCAATTGCCCGGATGAGTGCAGCTCCCACAACACTCAAGGAGCTTGACACTGTCCAGGACAAAGCAGCCCGCTTGATTGACACCATATCCACAAACATTCACTCCCTCCACCACCGACGCACAGTAGCAGCAGTGTGTTCCATCTACAAGATGTACTGCAGGAATTCACCAAGGCTCCTTTGACAGCACCTTCCAAACCCACAACCACTACCATCTAGAAGAACAACAGCAGCAGATAGATGGGAACACCACCTGGAAGTTCCCCTCCAAGTCACTCACCATCCAGACTTGGAAATATATCGCCGTTCCTTCAATGTCGCTGGGTCAAAATCCTGGAACTCCCTTCCTTACAGCACTGTGGGTGTACATACACCGCATGGACTGCAGTGGTTCAAGAAGGCAGCTCATCACCACCTTCTCGGGCAATTAGGGATGGGCAATAAATGCTGACCCAGCCAGTGACGCCTACATCCTGTGAATAAATAAAAGAAAATTAGAGTGGAGGCCTTTTGAAGTGTGTCTGATTTGACAAATACCTTGCACATCAGCCTTGTTCAAATAGTGAAACTGATGTGATCAGTGGAGGTGAGGGCGGGGTGGGGGGGAAGGGGAGGATGCCCAACTCCTCATTTATCATGTGGGTCACAGCAGAATAAACATGTGGAGGGTAGCGGGGAGGTAACATACCAGGCCTGAATCTGAGATCACAGTTTATTCTGCCAAAATGAATGGACAAGTTAATTAAGAAGCAATTTATAAAAACAATGATAAAATGACTGCTGAAGGACAACACTCAGTAATAATTATAACAGCAGCAGTAAAAGTAAGCAGAATATACAATTTAGACACAGGGGCTGATAATAACTGATAATCCTTTCGTGGCTCCATGGTTCTGGATGACAGTTTCCTGTCGCTGAGCCCAAATGAACTAACTTCATCTATAATGCAAGGCTAACTCATTAAAATATTAAAAAGTTGCTCTCAATCCATTTAGTGAACCAAGGCGAGACATCAGGAGCAAATTAACCGCTGCTGGCGCCTCCATTTTTAAGGAATTCTTGGAGGGGAGGGTAAAGCTGGGGCCTGGTTCATGAGCCAAACTGGCATTTTGAAGCACAATGATGGACGCTCGTGTGGCCTGGCAGGCCTCACTGTGAGACCAGGGCTTGCCCATGATAAAAACCTCTGATTTAAAATCTCCTTCAACGTGGTTCATGGGTATTGGGGCGCTGCCCAACAGCTGCAACCACATTATGGGGAGCGGCCCTCATTTACATTGGTTCTGCCACCTTAGTGACTCAGCTCCCGGCGTCATCCTTTGCTGCCTGGCACACTTTGCCAGTCTGCTGCGTTGCCAACCCCCCCAGGATTGTCCTGGAGTCTCCGGGAACTAAAGGTTAATCTCCCGGATAATAGTTGTATAAACCCTGGAGAAAGATTAGAGGGGCGTTAAAGGAAAAGTAGGTTTTTAAGCAGGAGTGCGGAGAGGGTGGTTGGAGACAAGAGGGCATGAGATAGCACTCCAGGAATATGTCCGGGCACAGTTGGCAACCGTAGCTGGTGCTTTAGACATGGAGCAGGATTTAGGTTTCAGGATTTAGTCTGATGATTTGCGATGTACTTCAACATAAAAAGCGTCCACTGGCACATTATTAACTCTTTGGCATGAGGGAAGAGCTGAAGGTGAAAGTTTGGCCATTGCGGGTCTGTAGAAAGGAAGGATAAAGAGACTGAATTGCTTGTAAAATGCTTTGTTTGTCTGGCACAGAGTCAATATGTCCCCGATGAAAATTAAGCTTATCAAAGTCACATTCAGAAGAGATTTGTATAGAAGATTCCAATCCCAGCTTTGAAAAATAGTCCTGCAGGAAAACCTCAATTGCTTGTTTCAGCATTATAAGATTTTGTAGCTCTGCTGACACCTGTAGCAAATCCCAGAAACTGCAGTCACATCGACAGAATGGTACACAGGAGACCATCTGGGCTTTGTTCCATGCACTTCCATTGTAATTTAATCTTTTCAATTCCAGAGGACATTTCAATCTTCTGACAAGCTGTCCTGTTCTCTCTTCAGATCCTGGTTAAAGATCTTTTCCGGTTCCTTCTGGTTTACGTGTTGTTCATGATAGGCTTCACATCAGGTCTGTAATATGAAAACGCTATTATCTTGCTGTGGATATTGGCAAGAGTATAACAGTAATTAAAAAGAAAGTTGGGGTTTGGGGGGGTGGGGAGGTTGCAATGGGTGGAAATGGGATGCAAAATGATGAAACACACAAAACATCTAAGAAGTAATGTTAAGGGGTGTGGTATGACATGGCTTGCGCTCATGACTCCTCACATGTTAAGTTCGCAATCTGAACTGTGGTACTGGAAGAGATGACAGTGGTTAGCTATAATTACCCTGTGATTATTTTGCACACTTCCCAGGATCAGCTTACACTGGCAGATGTATGGGCGCAGGGTACCCCAGTCTTACTGATTTTATGTGCATGAGTGCAAAAGAAAGCATAGAAGTAAAAGGGAGAAAAAAATACAGATCTTCCTTCAAAAAGCACTTTGTTAAAGTTCAAAACAAATTTATGGAACCACAGAATTGTTTTGCACTCCTCTGCTCTTAAATGTAAGTTAAATATGAGTAAGTGTCAAAAATTTTAATGGTGTGATATCTCTAATTTCTGTTCCAGCCCTGGTCTCACTGTTGATGACTTGTCCCACTGATGATATTACGCTTCAAACTTGCGATATAACATCCGACTCACCGAACTGCACAAGTTCAACATATCCCATCTGCAGAGACAACTTATCATTCAGCAAATTCCTGCTGGAGCTTTTCCGACTCACCATCGGCATGGGTGACCTGGATGTTATCAACAGTGCCAAGTACCCCATTGTCTTCGTCATCCTCCTGGTCTCCTATATTATCCTAACCTTTGTGCTCCTGCTGAACATGTTAATCGCTTTGATGGGTGAAACTGTGGGGCAAGTCTCTAAGAAGAGCAAGCAAATCTGGAGATTGCAGGTAGGAGTGAGAGGTGGCGAGGTTGCAGGCATGGCTGAATCCCTGGATTTGAATATTTCATAATCATAATTAGAAGTTTTAACAGACCCAACCAATTTCTGTCAGCATATACTCTCCCCAACAAGCAAATATGTCCAATCACTTTTACCCATCCAGCCTGTTCCCATATCCTCTCATCCTTTTTCCCTCTTTCATTTAATCAACCTGATCTTGAATGTTGACATCGGTCCTGCCTTCATGAAGCCTGGAAGTGAATTCCACAGAGTCTCAACTCTCTGTGTGAAGAGGTTTCTCCTACTCTCTGATCTTAATCTCTTGCATTCAATCTTGTGACAATGGCCCCCAGTTCTAGGCCCCGCAACTATTGGAAAGTCCGTGTACACTACATCCACTGCACTTGCGCCATCTACCATGTCTGAAATGAACTGAAAGAATTTTGAGGTTGCATGTTGCTGAGGTTTGCCAAACAAAATTGTCCCTTTTGAAATCCATGATGGCTGCTTCCAACTATCCTCTCAAAACTATAAGATACCCAAGCTCCTGACGGAGTGGTACCTCCCGTTGGGGCAGAATTAAACAATCAGACCACATTCCTGGCTCTTCCAGCAGACATTAGACAGCTGACTCCAGCCCCCTATTCCCAACATCAACTCTCCTGATCAGGAGAAGCGGTGTTGTAGGTTCTTGAGACTAATCTCAAGGAGAGGAGAGCATCTGCCTGGAGTGTAAAGCAGATGGTAGTCTCCAACATTCTGACAGCATTGTCTGTCAATTTTATTTGCTATATATTCTGATTGCAAATATTTGCCTAAAAACCCAGGGCTGAATTTTTAGGCCCCATTAGGAGTGGGCAGGGAGGTAGGTGGACACAGAATTTTGTGCGGCCAGTCGGTGTGTGGATTCCCCAGCTCCGTCCCTCCCTAGGCCATTTCCCCGGAAGTGGGAAAGGGGAGGGCTAGCAGGGCTACCTGTCCACAAGTGGTGGGTAGCCAATTGACTTGTTAATGGCCTATTGTCAGAGGCCACCCTCTGGGGACTGTACCACAGTGTCGAGGCACGGAAACTCATTTTCAATACGCCAATCGTTGGCTCCACAAAAGTCCGGGTCGTGACATGAGCCTCGTTGTACCATCGCTCTGCAGCAGTCTGAGGCCACCATATGGGGAGTCATCAGCTATGTCCTTGTCCCCAAGGTGCCAACCCTGTAACCTCTGTGGACCCTGGAAGATGTCAGGGGTCTGAGACCTGTTGAGGATGTAGGAGTCGTGGAAGCTCCCTGGGAATTGTGTGCAGACCTTTAGGATGCGTTTGTGATGGTCACAGAGCAGCTGAACATTCAGAGAGTGGAAGCTGTTGTGGTGCACATACAGGACCGCTTGTTGCCACGGAGATCTAAGTGCCACATGAATGCAGTTGTTGGCACCCTGCACCTGTGGAAAACCAGAGATCTGCGCAAACCCCAGCGCTCTTGCTTCCTGGCTTTCCTGATCCTGGTTGAAATGCACAAAGTTGTGTGCCTTTGTGATGATGGTATCCGTGACCTCCTGGATGTAATTGTGCGTGGAGACTTGTGAGATCCCGAGGTCACCTGTGGAGCCCTGGAAGGAGCCATTGGCGTAAAAATTGAGTGCCGCGGTCACTTGCATGGCCACTGGCAGTGGATGCCCTCCATGTCCCTGTGGCGCTAAATCCTGCAGCAGGTGGCATATGTGACCGATCAGTTCCCTGGACATTTGCAGTCTTCAGTGACACTGATTGTCAGTCATCTGCAAGCGTTGTCTTCAGGAGGCCCTGCCGCACCTTCTTCTTGAGGGAGGTGCTCCTCCCTTTGCCAAGCCAGGTGCCTCCGCTGCTCTCTTCTACTTCTTCTCTGCTCCCTGTAAGCCATGAGACATATCGCCAAATCACCAGGCTCCATGATCCTGAAGTTCTCCTCCTGCAGGATCAAAGAGAGAGACATATGGGTTAGCATATGTGTCCTAAGGACCTCTCTTGATTAAGTCTTCGGCTCTGGCTGAGTCTCAAGACCCCTTCACACATGCCAGAGAGTGCTGGCCATCACTTGGATGGCCAGTGTGTAGTGCACATCATGGCTGCCTGAAACCCCACTCACCTCTGCCCCAGTCCACTTGACCGATTGGCAGCAGCTTCGGCCACTGGACTGCATGCTGTGCTCTCAGCTCGGGCACAGGCATTCTCCTAACCCGCACTGCAAGGCTGCACTGTTAGCTTGAACCATGATGGATACTGGATACATTGCCAGTGACTGCGCCATGGCCAGCTTTCACAAGGAGATTGTACAACTTGCCCAGTCGTCCAATTGTTCTGCAGCCCCATAAAACGCACATTAATTTGCAGTCTGTGCCTGAGGGGTGAAAAGTTCTGGAGCATTTGGTGGTACATTCGTACTTTTGTGTTGCTTGAGTGGGCAGAAAAGCTTCAGAGGCCCGAATCCAAACATGTCAATGAAGCTGCTGAATGGCCTCAGCTGTGGAAGAATGCTCACATTTGACAAGCTTTTCCAAGTGTGTGGCCGCTTTCCTCACACCCACCCACCCTCCCAAGCAATTGCCCCCAGCCCCTGGCATGTGCTTGTGTACTTCCATCAGTCTGTGCTGCCTTGCACCCCCCCTCCCCCTGGCCCCACCCACACTCGAGCCCTTGACACGGCACCGCATTGAAAGCCAGCCAGGAAAAAGCGACACCTCTGCCCCCGCCCCCACACCTCCTCCCACAAGTGCATGGCACCTCTTCCTTGGTGTCCTATGGGCGATCCTCATGAGCACTGTGCAAGGTTGTGTGCACTCACCCCCCGAGTTCCCCTTGAAGTTCAGTTTTCCAGGTACATGCCTTTTGAAGGCAGCCTTAAATCATGTCTTTCCGAAGTCATGTCGATGTGGGAGGTAAATTTGACGTGGGGGGGATGATCCCGGTGTGCAGGCACAATAATGAGATGCAAATGCATTAAAATTAAGTTCCCGACCTTGGACAGCGGGATATGCAGCCCGCCATTGACAGCAGGGGAGACAATTGCAAACTGGTTTCACGACGGCATAAAACTGACTTTTGGCCTTCTCGCCATATTGTCCACTCACACTGCCAAACACGTCTGCCGCCAACGGGAGGGGAAAATTCCACCCATGGAAACTAGTGTCATCTCTGCATAGATCCAAGATATGAAATATACAACACTGTGCACTAATGTTCTGCATCTGGCACCTGATAAGGTGGAACCAGTGAATCTGACACTGGGGCTAACCAACAAGGGGGAACAAAAAAGCAGAAAAAGACTAACACTGGGCTGCTGAGTCTGACTATGCCATCACCCGGTGTATTCCCTACGACAGATTGTAACCCCACCTCCCTCACTCTTCCCCCCACCCCAGCAGCCAGGACACTCTCAGAGCATCACACTCCAGGGACACGGTAGGGACAAGAGCATCCCATCTCCTGTACTACAACAATGACTATATTTTGGCACATCCTGCAGTTTTTTTCTGTTCATTTATGGGATGTGGGCATTGCTGACAAGGCCAGCATTTATTGCCCATCCCTAAAATTGTTTTTGAGACAACTGAGTGGCTTGCTGGGTCATTTCAGAGGGCAGTTAAGAGTCACCTATATTGCTGTGGCTCGGGAGTTATATATAGACCAGACTGAATAAGGATGGCAGATTCCCTTCCCTAAAAAACATTCGGGAGCCAGATGGGTTTTTACAACAACCTGGTAGCTTTGTGGCCACTATTATTGATACTAGTTTTTATCCCAGATTTACTTAATTAATAGAACTTAAATTCCTCAGATGCTGTGGAGGGATTTGAACCCACGTCTCCAGGTCATTAGTCTGGGTCTCTGGATTACCAGTCCTGTCACATAACCACTATTCTGTTATTCGCTACTTTTCATTGGCATGAAAGACACTATAAATACAAGTCCTTTCTTTCACACCAAGCCCGACCCAATGGCCACTGATGCTGCTGCCCCTCATTCACTTGCTGCTGGAGCCCTAATTCCACAGCCTACTCTCCCACACCGCACCCCACACCCCCACCTCCACCCCACCACCACTCGTTTAGAGAGATAACAGAAAAGAGAGTTGAGTAAGAAATGTAAGCAAGAAACAATGAATTAAAGGAGGAGGAAGAGCATTAAATGGAGGGAGAAAGTGATGTGAAGGAGGAGAGAGGGAAGGAGAGAGAAGTGAAGTGAAGGTGAGAAGCAAAAACAAGAGAAGTGAAACAGGCAGAAGTGAAAGGGAGGGAAAGAAGGAGATCGAAGTAAAGAGTGAGATGGAAATGGAGGATGGAGAAGTGAAGGTGGAGAAGGAGTTGTAGATCTTTGTGACCACTCAACTGTTGTGATACATTGATCCAGTCTCCTGCTGTAAGAGAAAAGCAAAATACTGCGGATGCTGGAAATCTGAATCAAAAATAGAAAATGCTGGAAAAACTCAGCAGGTCTAACAGCATCTGCGGAGAGAAAGACAGTTCGACTCCGTGTGACTCTTTTTCAGGAGAAATATCAAATAGACTCGAAACGTTAACTCTGTCTTTCTCTCCACAGATGCTGTTAGACCTGCTGAGTTTTTCCAGCATTTTCTGTTCCTGCCGTAAGAATTTGGATACACTTGAAATAAAACACATAAAAATCATTGTTGAAATAATATCTAATATTTACTGCTATTAACAGTGGGCTACAACAATCCTGGATATCGAAAGATCGTTCCCAGTGTTTCTAAGGAAAGCATTTCGTTCAGGAGAGATGGTTACCGTGGGAATCAATTCTGATGGTACTCCTGACCGGAGATGGTGCTTTCGGTAAGAAAGAGATAAGACTGCTGTATTCTTTTTCTCTTTTCACTTATACTTAAGCTAGATTTGTTGCGAACACGCAGGCCATTTGCCGTGGCGAGTGCAGAGACATCATGGCTGATTTATCGCAATTCTTGGTGTCAGTCACCTGCCATAAACCACTGTAAATCTGACCACCCCAAGGGTTGGTAAAAGGCACATCCAACTATCCACTGACAATCCAGCTCAATACTCCAGATAGGACCCAAGCTGTTCAAACAGGACATGCTGTCAAAAAATAAAAATCAGATAATACAGCAAAGTATGTCAGCAACTGAAGGACATGGTTAAGATTTGGGTGGAGTTCCTTTGTCGGAACTGATGAACCGTTTCCACCTGAAACGTTAACCCATCTTTATCCGACTTTTGTTGTAAACTTCACATAGAGTTGTGCTCATTGAGAGTAGTTGATGGTATCTCAGGTTTCATATAAACTTTAATCCAAAGGGAACTAAAAATATGAATAGGACTGAACTTGTGAGATGGGGTGGAACTTCAAATCAATTCTGAGTAGTTGGGTTGAATAATGTGTCTGATTTCCTCATTCAAATAATGTTGCAATTGACCTAGACCATTAGGAATAATGTAATCTTACACACCGTTTACATTGTTCTACTGGTACAACATGCTAGGCTCAAATCATCACTTTTAAGGAGACTTTATCTTCCAAATGTGAACCACAGTCATGATTTACTATTAGAGATTATTAGAGATTAAATAGAGACTATTTTGGCTGCAGTGGAAGCATCTCTTTGTAACTTCTGTGTCCTTGGGCAGGATTTTTGTCCTCATATTGGGGAAAGTATGGAGGTAGGTGAACGGGAAAATTTGCACTGCCGGCCAGTGTGGCTGGTTAGCTATTTTACCGCGGGCAGGATAGGTAACCAAAGAGCTATCTGCCCCCAAATGGTGGGTAGCTGATTAAGGATACTTACTGGCCTATTAAGATCCATTGTCAGAGGGCAAGTAGAAAATCTGAGTCAGCCTGTAGGCTGCCTGAGCCTTGGGCACTGACCACTTGGTGGCATTTTTAATTTTTCAATTTTTTAATGTAAAACTTTTTAAAAAATATGCAGTGTAAGTGTCTCTCCCTTACCTGCAACGACAGGCTGCAGCCTCCTACCTCTCCGGCTTCAAGAGCCTGCCCGCCATCCTTAATTGAATGGCAGACCTGCCCTCTGGCCACTAACTGACCAACCTGGGGAGAATCACTACCACATGACTGTTTGCCTCACGGTTTGGGGTTGTGACCCCCATTTGATCCTGATGTGGGGGGGGGTCCCCAAACCAAAAGGCAAAATCCTGCCCCTTGGGTTTATCCACATTGTGGCATTGGGCAGCCACTCAGCCCGGGCTCCACAGTGACAGACACTGACTGATTGAGCAAGGTCTGTACATAACAAGCTGGCTTCAAATAAGGGGGTCATTTTGTTGCTTTGATCACTTGTGCTTTCACCCATCCCCATCTCTGCCAGCAGTAACCATGGCACTGCTCTCTCCATGTATATTCTAGGGTGGATGAGGTCAATTGGTCCCATTGGCACCAAAATGTTGGAATTATCAATGAAGACCCAGGAAGGAACGACACTTACCAATATGATGCTGGTTTTACCCACACCATAGGGCGACTACGCCGAGGTGAGCTGCAATTATGTTTACACTTACAAGAGAACCACATATATAACAAATGCAGTGAAACCTGTAAATTATGGACACCTTAGGGACTGGCAACAGCTGAACTAGGTACGGTAAAAAAAAATTGGTAGAATTGGGAGTTCTTTCCTCAGCATTCATAGTGGCAGAGAACCCAATCTATCCCTGGGATAGACCAGTGAAAACATTCACTTCCAGTGATTGGGTGGTTTCTCTGCCTCTGTGCATGCTGTGTATACAGCTCCCCATTTCACTAAAGCCACAAAACTTGTCACTTCACACTGACCTCATGAGAATTTGGTGGCATAAAGGAAGCAAGCTGCTCGGGGAAGTGTTCCCGACTCAGTCTAAGTTCCAGATACAGCAGCTTTGCAACAGACTGTGTCCCATGTTTAATTTGCAAAAGGGCTTGGTGCATTGAAAACTGTCCATTGTTCATAAGTTGTGAACGTCTGTGGTTTCAGAGCGGTCTATTCACCACGCAAGTTCTTTGGGTCTCTCGATAAGTGTCAGTCTTTTTTGAGAGTGTCTGTTTTAATACAGATTTCACTGCATGCAGTCACATGTTGCTCCTAACTGCCCATCTGGAAAATGAGCTTATGCCAAAGGTATAATTTCCCAGGGGCCCAGGGGTTTATAGAAAACCTTTAAAACTTCAAACTTAACATTAAGTAATGCTCTGCTCATGACTTAATTGACATGAAAACAAAGACCTAGATTTTCTGTTCAAGGTCAAGGTGTCCAGCATTAAGGGTAGCACATGAGCTATTTCAAATTTAATGGGGCAGAAAGCTTATGGACAGCAGTAACACCTTGCATTTATATAGCTCCTTTAACGTCTCAAGGCTCTTCACAAGGACATTCCATTGTACAGCTACGACAAGTTTTTAAAGAGTTTCAAGGTTTGTTGGCCTACAAAGAGCCTGTCAGTCTCCAACCCATACCATCCAGCCCACCTGAAACATTGAAAATATTCCTGACTTTGGAAGATCAGCCTGGGTCATTGGCACATTCTTGTCCTGCCCTGTCAAAGATGCACCAGTAATCTAGGCCAAAACCTCTAGACCTGGAGGAAAAGCACTCCATCTGCGTCGTCTGACTCAATATTCCAGGCTGTAATTTATTCATAAACACATTCTGGTGAACATCAGATGAAAAAAATGAAAATCACGTGGACTGCAGCGTTTCAAGAAGGCAGCTCACCACCACCTTCGCAAGGGCAATTAGAGATGGGCAATAAATGCTGGTACAGTGAGCCAAACCCACATCCCATGAATGAATAAAACAAAATTGCACTTCCCAGAATCTGAGATGCTTTTTACGATAAATTAAAACCATAAAAATTTGGACTTGTGCTCTTAACCATAAAAAAAACCTTAAAAATAACATAAGCTTAAAATAAAAAAAAGAAACTTGTATTTCTCAACCATAGCTAACCCTAAAGCTCAATGTTGGTGAAACATTGAGTAAATCAGTCTTCTCTATCCTGTAAGGTGAACATTTGGAGTGGGCAATAAGGCTGTTGACTGGCCTCTTCAATTACTAAATGCCTATATCTGTTCTATTTCTGTTCTAATTTCTATTCACGCAGACCGCTGGTCAACTGTGGTTCCTCGAGTTGTGGAGTTGAACAAGAGTTCCCGTCCTGATGATTATGTGGTGGGAATGGAACACATCGCAATGGAAAGGAAATATGGATATGGCAATTCACAGCACTATGGCCACCGGAAGAAGGATGAAACACACATTTAATTTATGTTATTTGATAGATGCTGGAAGTGAATCAACAAAGCCAGAATCAAATCAAAACCAAGTAGAGGTTCTTACAGGGGAATGTTTATTATTGAGTGTTGGTGCTACAAGACGCACACTGTCCCTTGTAGGGATCCGTACACATTTCATGACAGTTCAGTGTTGCTTGACACTAGAAAGCTGTTGCCAGTAAGAAGGGATTATCACAGTGACATTCGCTACCCATCCTCGACGTTGTGAAGTTATTTTCCACTCTGCTCTCCTGCAGTAACATCTTCCCGGGGCCAAAGGCATCAAATGTCACCGCCCACCCCGACCCCAACCCCAAAACCGATCTATCATACAATGGCATAACGGCGCAAGTATTAAATTTATGGGATAGAATTTTCACAAGGGTTCCCCAATTTCATAACTTAGGTAGAAGAACAGAGGAAACTCTGGGGGGGGTTTCCACTAACAACAGACATTTCAGCCGATACCCTGGGGTCTCAGCTGGATTTTTGGATAAAATTGCTGACGTATGTTTTTATAATGCCCGGGACAGGTTTTGAAGGCGTCTTTTAGTCAGAGACTTACTCTAAATTTGGCCCCTCATCTATTGCAGAGATCATTCAAAAATAATATTTACTGTAGTTACGTGTGAGTGAGATGAGAGAGAAGCAGGAGTTCACGTTCTGTCGCGTAAGGATCTGATATTTAAAATTTTTGATTCCTGCCTTTTGTGTTTCTTAATTATTTGGGCCGATGGATTTTATTTTTCATTTATTGAACCTGGCTTTCATTAGGATCTCAGTGCTGCGGAGTGGAATATGTTCTGTTTAAGAGATCGCTTGTGCCAGATATAGCACAGTTAGAAAGGATTTGAACCTGGTGTCAAAAATGTGACACAATTTCTTCCACACTCCAGGGGATTGAGGAACAGTTGTCTTAACCCTAGTTTGTGCCAATGTCACTATACTTTTGACTTGTCAGTGGTACTGGAATAGAGATGAGTTCTACACTTGCAGTATTAAGAAATAGAGTAGGGACGTAAAATAAATAATATAAATTGCATTTATATAGCATTTTCCAGGACTACCAGACACCTCAAAGTGCTTTAAAGTCAAAGAAGTACTTTTTGAAGTGTAGAGAAAGCAGCAGTTTTTTGCACTCAGTAAACTCCCAGAAACAGTAATGTAATAATGACCAGACAATCTGTTTTTTGAGTTGTCGAATGAAGGATAAGTATTGTACAGGACTCATGGGATCTTTTACATCCACCCGAGTGGACAGATTGGATCTCACTTTAGCATCTCATCCAAAAGATGGCACCTTCAGCAGGGCGGTGTTCCTTCAATACTGCGCTTGAGTGTCAGCTTTGATTTTTGTACTCAAGCCCAGGAGTGGGGCCTGGAACCTTGTGATTCAGAGATGACAGTGCTACCAACTGAGTCATGGCTGACATGAAGCCAGAAATATCCATATTGTTCTGTGCCAGTGCAGTTAGTTCTCTCCATAGAATTATTGAAGGAGCTGCATCAGTTCATGTGACAAGTGATCAAAAACAAAGTGAACCAGCTGGCTGGCTTTATATCACTGTGCAGGTGACGTATATCGAGTTATTCCATCAACGTGACACTCCTGCCTTCTAAGTCCAGTGGGACAAGCTAGGAGTTTTTAACCTTGATATTCATCCAGAGTAAATAATTATGCTCAGTTATTTCCACCCCTGACAGTGGCCTGGATATTCAGAACAATTAAGACATTTAGTAGCACGGGGACCTAAATTAACCTTTACACATGCTGCTATTGTCCAGTTCCTTTTAGCTGATTTAAAAAAAAATTATTTCATGGGATGTGAGTGTCACTGGCAAGGCCAACATTTTTTGCCCATCCCTAATTGCCCTTGAACTAAGTGGCTGGCTAGAGGGCATTTCAGAGGGCAGTTAAAAATCAGCCACATGTCTGAGGATTTGGAAGCATAAGCAGACCAGACTGGGCAAGGATGGCAGACTTCCTTAATGAACCAGTTGAGTTTTTACAACAGTCAATGATAGCAATTATTGAGGCTAGCTTTTAAATTTAAGAATTTAAATTCAACCAGCTGCCATGGTGGGAATTGAACCCATATCCCAGCATTAAGCTGGGCCTCTGGATTATTGGTCCAGTGACATTACCACTACTCCGTCCTCTTGTGGGCACCAACAACTCTCTTAATTGGCGCTTTCCACCATTTCCATTGCCACTGTATGGGATACTGAAGGTTTTACTCTCTTCTGTCTTAACTATCATTTTGGATGCAGCCAAGCTGTAGTGAGCATGCCCAGAGCCTCCAGTCAGCCTCCATTTCCAGGCAGAGTGGGATCATTACTGTATCTGTCAGTGTACTTGACCCAGAACCAACGCAGTTAGAAGTGTGACTGATTGGTTCTGTTGTCTATCCTGAACCCATTCTCAACAAAGACAAATCAAATTGAAATGTATCCTCAGGAAAGTAATAAGATATTGTGACATATTACACATGAGGAAATCACTATGTGTAAATTTGCACATAATATAAACCATAATGACAGCTAAATAATATGGCCCTCGGCTCTTGTGGCTTGCTTACATGACCTGCAGTTTGGCAATTCTCAAACCGTTACACCATCTAACGCACAATATATTCCCCAGTCTAAGGCATGGCTGTGTTGACCTTAGTTGTTCATTAACAGGTAAGTGTATTTTTGAGCCAAGTGTTTTTAGGGGTGATGTTCAGCTTTAGCTAGTGCAGCAAGTCATTTGCCTGCTACAGAACCTGCTCGATTTTCATTAGCCATAGATTTCAGCCAGGTTCTTTGTTGGGTGAATAAGTTACTGTGCCTAAATGCTCCCCATGTGGCCAAATTTAAACACTTCCGCCAGGCATAAATGGGGCTGTAGCAGCCATTAAATTGGCATATTGTCACCTACCACCCCATTTACAATGGCAGCACGGGCATTGCTATCTTGAGTTAGATTCCTAAGAGGGGCGGCTGGAATCCCTTCCCATTTCCGGGGGACACCACTTGTAATATGCAAATCAGAATTTTGTAATTGTAATTGCCAGTTTTGAGGTACAGGTCTGTGGAGTGTGCGCAGCTGCCCATCCACAGTGATGTTAACCAACCTATCTTTGCAGGGGCTGCAGGAGGCTGCTCAAAAAAAAATGGCCCTCAGAGAAATTTTTGTGGGGTCAGGAGGTGCAGGAATGCCCGCCGTGGCCACAGGGGGGCGGGCCACTCTGCCCACTCATGCTGTGTTGTGCACCAAAGTTAAAATTGGCCTCTAATGTCTTAAAGCCAGAGATCCCAATTGCTGTAAGTTGGGCTCTTCTGGAGTTAAGTGCTGTTTGTGAGCAAAATCTGCAAGCTATCAGGTGAATTTTAAATACCGTCAAAAAAAACTAACATGAAATAACTACCTTTCTGTTTTATTATTAACATTGATGCTTTGAAGGGGTGGGGGGGGGGTGGAGAGGGGTGGTGTGAGGCATGTGGACCAAGATCAACACAGGTAAACACAGGGCTGAATTTTAGTTGCCCAAATCAGGCATTCTGCCCCCACCACCCCACCCGCTGATGAAAAATGCAGCATGATGAAGTCGGGGTCAGCAAACTGCCAGTCTCCGATAATACAGAAGGCTCATGGGCGCTGTGATCAGCAGCCTGCCTGCCATTTTGAAATCATTAATTAACAAGCAATTAAACTTGTTAACAACCCAATCGGCCGCAATTTTTCATTGCCCGTTGCATTTTTTGGGTATCGGACGTAAAAAATCGGATGGGATTCTTCTACGCTAGATAAAACGAGATGGCACAAGGGCGTTGGAAAACTCCTGGCACCGGGACCAGGATTGAATGCACCAACAGATTCTGCTCGGGATGGTGGTTTCTCAACAAAATCTTTTTGGCACCTTCAGTGACCATTAAAGACTGATTCTGAGAGCAGGAGCCTTTACAATTCTAACCGTGACTGTGGCATTACCCTTCTGCTGCATGGCTTCCCGGCCTACAGTGCCAATTCTCAGAACCCACAAGTTATGTATTCACACCAAGGTGTGATTCATATTCCACTGCTAACGTTAGCTGCAACAAAAATTCAACACTACATTATTTTTTATATTAACTCAACGTCACAAGAGCTGACTATATTGTGGCATCTAAAAAAAAAAGACATGAAAACTGGCCCTGATAATAACTGCAAGGTTAGAAGGGAGCGAGGAGAATGGTTTATTGTCAAAGAGCAAGCTTCTTATATACCTCTAATTGGCCTCCTTCCTGCCAGCCAGCCCACTAATTAGCCTTCGAGGATTGGACGCGCAGAGATGGTGGGCGTGGGAGCGAGCGTCCCTTCAGTTTCTGTTCCGCCTCCCTGACCCCGCCAAGAAATGTAAAACCCAGCCACAGTTTCTCTCTAGTTCATTCCTGCCTCAGTGGCAGCCAATGTCTGCAGTGTTAGGCTGTTCTCACATTCAAGTGATATCTGGATTATATGGTTTTACATAGTACTTACAACGCAGAAACAGGCCATTCAGGTCCATTCTGGGGTTCATGCTCCACACAAGTCTGCTCCCACCCTTTTTCATCTTTCCCCGCCAACAAATCCTCCTCTTGCCTTTCTCCCTCATGTAATTATCTAGCATCCCCTTAAATATATGACTGGGTGGATTTCAGAGTTTGGGATTGGGGTAAAGGGAAGGTTCTGGTCATGCTGCTTATGCTGGCCTTCTGGTGGGTTCAGGGTGCAGAGTTGAACAAATATCTGTGAAGACTATAATGACATTACCACGTGTTTTGCTCGTTTCTGCTTTAGTTGTGCTGGCATCACAGAATAATATCTGTATTCCACCAAGGGGTACCGCTGGCTAAACCAGACATGACCTGCTGAGTTGGTCGTCCTGATAATGAAAACTTTTAAACGGAAATAATCTAAAGATGGGTCTGGAAGATTTCAAGTGGTGGGGCTGTGACTATTTCCTTTGGCAGCTTGTTCCATTGTGGGATTGCCCTTGGGAAGAAAGATTGTTGATACAGTGTCTTGGAAATAAATGTTCTTTGTAGTTTGGGTGGAGGACTACCTTGTGTTTTGTCATTGCTGGAGGGCACCAGGTATACTTGTTTCTGTCAATTCCCACCAGTCCATTCCACATCACAGAATTGTTACAGTGTAGAAGGAGGCCATTCAGCCCATCGTTTCTGCACCAGCTCTCTCAGCATTTTAACTTAGTGCCATTCTCCTGCCTTTTCCCGTAACTCTGCACATTGTTTCTATTTAAATAATTTTCCAATACCCTCTGAATGCCTCAACTGAACCTGCCTCCACCACAATTCCGGCCAGTGCATCCCAAACCCTAACTTCTCACTAAGCGAAAAAGTTTTTTCTCACCTCGCATTTGATTTTTTTGCAAAACACTTTAAAACTGTGCCCTCTAGTTCTCGATCCGTTAACAAGAGGGAACAGTTACTCCCTATCCACTCTGTCCAGACCCCTCATGATTTTGAAAACTTCTATCAAATCTCCTCTTAGCCTTCTCCTCTCCAAGGAAAACAGATCCAACTTCTCCAATCTTTCCTCATAACTGAAGTGTCTCAGCCCTGGAACCATTCTCGTAAACCTCTTCTGCACTCCCTCCGATGCGTTCACACCCTTCCTATAGTGTGGCGCTGAGAAATGTACACAATACTCCAGCTGAGGTCTAAGCAGTGTCTTATATAAGTTCATCATTATCTCCCTGCTTTTGTACCCTACGCCCCTATTAATGAAGCCTAGATGTTTTATAGAACACGGTCAGTCCTGTTTTTCTCCCTCCATTGGTGTAGTGATTCCCATTCCAAATCTTTGATCAAGGATGTGACACTGGTGTATTTCCCATACTGATTCATATAAAACCATGCAGCATGTCTTTGGATTGCTTCCATCTTATTTATATCTCTCGCCATATAAGGATCCCACACACATGTATACACCAGGATTTCACAAAATGTTTGGTAAGCTCTGATATTTGGTGGGCAACATTCTTCCATCATTGGTAGTCATCTTTAATAAGAGACCTCAGCACAGCTGATCTCCTCAAAATCCCTATGTGAATCACAGCTGAGATTAGGAATTCAGCAGAGTAGGCAGGAATAGATAATATCTCAATTGAGTGCTCCGTTATATTGAAGACAATGAAACTCAGTACAGGCTGAAAGTATAACAGGCAGCCAATTTGATACTGCCCATTTTACACTATTCCCCAAGACCAATTTATCCTGCATTGGATTCCTGATCCAGCAGATTAAAGCTGAAACTATATTGGCCAACACTATTGAATCAGTACGGGAAATGAGGAAAATACATTTTTATCTGGTATTTGCATTATTGTTTAGTGATGTTCGCGCTCTTTTCTTAGATGGTGTAAACAAGCTGTGCATCATTTTACTAAGACTCCTGGATTTCCAGTCACATGGTGGTGCTGATCCTCCTGGCTAGGAGGGTACAACCATATGAAAGGTCGTTGTTGGAATCTCCTACTCCAGCTTTGATGAGTTATCAACTCAGCGGCCAAAAATGCTTAGATTTGTTGGTTTGGAATGAAACATTGGATAAAAAGAATCGAGCCTTTTTGGGGAGGGGGTGGTGGTGAAGGAGGAGGACGAGGTTCTCCTAATTCCTTATTTTAGCTTTGCACATCACTTTCAACCAAGAGTTTGCAGGTGACCTGCCCACTAACCCCCTGCTCCCACCAGTAGCACGGTAAAACTGGTTTTATCAGAGTGGTATGGGAGGAGGGTGAGTAATGGATTTTTCCTTCAATCTGCTTTCCTGTAGAAAAATTACTTTTTACTCTGCCCCAAAGCAGTGAAGCTTAGTGATTGGGAATCACCAGTATGAACCCATGCTGGGCACTGCCTGCTATACCAGATTGCTAGAGCTCAGGTCATGTTCATGACACAATCTATCACTAGCAGCTGATACTGTACTGGTGTAATGCTGTCATAAGACACCTTACATTTTGTTACTTATTTGTTAAACTGCAAGTTCTAAGTAGGGTGTCAGACTATGTTACCCTGTCATAGATTTTGCAGGAAGAACAACACTCTCATTTGCTTGTAAAGTAACATGCCTGTCCCCTGCACTTCCTCACTAACTCACTTGAACATGGAAGATGAAGAAGTCAAATAGTCATTGATTAGTTTAACCCCGCAATCAATTTTTGGCACCTTGAATTTTATTGAATTTTGGACAAAGTAACTGCAGACATTTTTAAGTTGTGTCATGTGGATTGTTGGTCATTTCTGAACATAACCAGTTCTGTCGAATCACTGATATGAGGGCAAGGTAACAGAGGTGATTGCATGAAGGTTTGAATTACAACCTTGAAGCAAAACAATGACAACTCCGCAGTCTACAAGTAATAAATTTCTCATTCTTGCCAACCCATTCTTTACTATTCCCTTGTTTTCAGACGTGCACTGTAGCATCCTTCAACTTCAACCAATTATCTCTTCCATATCTGTACCAAATGGTATATTCCATTCTCCTTAAGGATTAAGTTCCTTGTGAATCTGCGCTGTACCCTTACAGTCCTCTATTATGAAAAAGGTTGAACAGAGGTTCACTAGAATGTTACCAGAGTTGAAGGATTACAATCCCATAGAGAAACTTGAGAACTTAAGGCTTTTGAAAGGTTGATCCAATTCAGATCTTCCGAATTATGATCAACTAAAATAAAGAGTGGTAGATTGCTTCCGCTCATCAACAAGATGCTAACCAGAAGCAGAAACTTAAGATAATCTAAAAAAGTTAAAGGGGACGTTGGAGAGGAATTCTTCACATGGAGGGTGGTCAGAATGTGGGATTATCTGCCACAAGCCATTGTTGAAGCTGAGTCTACAACTTCCTTTAAAAAGGAATTAGATTGTTGCTTCAGAAAAAGAGCAATATTTGAAGAGTTCAGGGAGCAAATAGGATATCAAATCATTTGGAGAACAACATTTCATGGAGCAAGTGCCCACTTTCTGAATGGCATAATTCCACAGTCCAAATTTAGGTAACAGTTTTCATAGTGTTCGCTGGAGAAAATTACAACAATACTAAAAAAATGTTTTCCTGGTCAAACCGATTAACGTGTAAAAAAGTTTTTCAGCCATATCCTTCATCCAACATTCCCTGCTTGTAGACCAGTTTATTTGTATATTTTATTTTATCTATAAATTTTAAATGTTAACATTGTTATATAGATATGCAAACCAATAATATAAAATATTTCAAGATGTGTTGCACTGCAGTGTAGGTGAATATTGAGGCAAAATGTAAAATTTATATATATATATATATATAGATATCTACTAAAGTGCCTGTCTTATTGATCACAGCCAAAGGTCATGGTGCAGTATTTAAAGGGAAATTGCTGCTTTTGACCAACTTTACTGCACAGAAAGCATATCCAATATTTATGATGTTGATTTGCACTGTTTGCCCCCTATGGTGACCCATAAATCACCCAGCATATACAAAGCTAGACAGACCAGGCCCCTTGTTCAATCCCTTACCTCCGCTGTTAGCTGAACTGCTCCAAGTGGCCTCAAGGGTAGTGGGTGTGGAGGAGTGGTAGGCTGTGCTCCTGATCCCGATCCAGTGACCTTGTTGCAAAGTACATGTGTGTGGATGCTAGTTGGTGCAAGGTTAATTGAGACTTGGCTCTGAGGCTGAGTGCAGTTGATTATCTGTTGACATTCTTCAGGTTTTCATGTATGGAATCACCACCACAGGTGAACAAGTATTCCAATTTGGGTCAGTATCACTGGGGGAAGAGTTGGGGGTGGGAAAGAGGGAGGGAATGCACAGCTCAATCCCTCTATTTACCCAACTGTGTTATTTTGATTTTAATATTTTACATCATGCAATGTGATTGCAGGATGGGCTTATTCTACAGCTAATTGCTAGAAATCAGGGAATTTAAAAGCTGGCAGATAAAGTCATCGACAGCTTTGCTTACTGGAAATATTTTTGTTTATGCAGCTTTGGCAAAAACCTCAAGATTAGCCACAAAACTAGCAGCCTCTTATAATTAGGCTAGACAGGACAAAAATAAATCGTTTAGGTCAACAGATTAAGGAACCAACAGTTGGGAAGTTGACTTTTCCCAGAGAACAGTCACTGATTGATGTGGAGAAATTTTGTTTAAATATATCTAGATGAAAAGATAACTAATCAGTGCCAGAAACGAGATATAATGCAATCTGTTTTTAGCTGCAATTTTTCTTGGCTCAGATGCTCATTGCTTAAGTTAGCCGATATGAAAGGAAAGGCAGGGAGACCCATCTGCATATTAATGTGAAGTTGGTCAAAACCTGAAGTCTCCCTTTGGGTCAGTATCGGAAATGCACTTTCTGATCCAATTTGAGAGATGCCAAGTGATCAGAGTGTCCATTTTTGTAACAGGTTGCTGATGTTAAAAATGATCCTTGTAAATTCAGTGAATTCCTGCTCACTCTGTGAAGGTGAGCACATTTTATGCTCCAGTTTTTAAACAGGGTTTCCAATAAAGTATTTTTTTTTCCATGTTTGATTCCTTAACCCATGTTTCTGCACATTACGATAGGAGAAATTACATATAAAGTGCAATGTGATATTACATTGGTGGTGATTAGAGAGGAATTGTGATTAAATACTCTATGATACTTAGTAAACAGGATGAAACTGCAACCAATGAGCCCCAAATATCCCTTGCCCGGGAACTGGGTGTGTAATCAGGGCACAGCCACAAACTTGAGAGCTCTGCTGCCGTGTGACTGGTTGCAGGGCCCAGGGCTTTCTTGCTGTTGCTGAGGAACAACTTTGAGGTCTACGGGTCTACATTTCCCTGCAAAGGAAGTAAAGACTCCTCTGTCGGATCCACTTTGTCTTGTTTAGCGCTGATCGAAACTGGGGTCTCATCCCAGCCGAAGTGTAACAAGAAGTTGATGGGGTAGGGCCAGAAATCCCACCTTCCACCTCATTTACAGCACCATACTGGGCCTATTCCAATTGTACATCCACATCATGGTTAAGCACATTTCACTAGTCCTAAGGTACTGGGGAGAAGGATATCAGGGCCTTAAACATTTCAGAGGGTCAAATGACATATTCAGCCTCAGCCACCACAGAATCAGCAGGAAGAAGGGAGACATTGGAGAAAAACTGTAACATTAAAGTTTAATTATTTATAACAACACCACAGTACTTGTCTCAGAAACATGACAAATTTGAGAGCCAACTACTTATTTTTATGAAAGCAGTCCGCTCCTATGGTATTGCACATGATGGGCGGTGGGGGGGATTGGGGTCAAGATCAATAGTCTTCAGTCGAAGTAGAGGATAGATGGATCTAGAGGATATAGATCAGGCCTTGGTTAAAATATGGACCAAAGAGCTGAACTCCAGAGGTCAGGTGAGAGTGACTGCCCTTGACATCAAGGCAACATTTGACAGAGTGTGGCATCAAGGAGCCCTAGCAAAACTGGAGTCAATGAGAATTGGGGATGGTGGAGGCGGGGGGGGGGGGGGGACTCTGCTGGTTGGAGTCATACCCAGCAAAGGATGACAGTTGTGGTTGTTGGAGGTCAATTATATCCATTCCAGGACATCACTGTAGGAGTTCCTCAGGGTAATGTCCTAGGCCCAGCCATCTTCAGCTGCTTCATCAATGACCTTCCTCCCATCATAAGGTCAGGAGTGGGGGTGTTTGCTGATGATTGCACAATGTTCAGCACCATTCGCGACTCCTTATTTCTGAAGCAGTCCATGTCCAAATGCAGCAAGACCTGGACAATACCCAGGATTGGGCTCAAGTGACAAGTAAAATTTGCCCAACACGTGCCAGGCAATGGCCATCTCCAACAAAAGAGAATTGAGCCATTGCCCCTTGACATTCAGCGGCATTACCATTGCTGAATCGCCCACCGTCAACATCTGGGGATTACCATAGACCAGAAACTGAACTGGACAAGTCATATAAATACAACAACAGTTCAAGAGGCTAGAAATTCTGTTGCGAGTAACTCACTTCCTGACTCCCCAAAGCCTGTCCACCATCCACAAGGCACAAGTCAGGAGTGTGATGGAATACTCTCCACTTGCCTGGATGAGTGCAGCTCCATCAACACTCAAGAAGCTTGACACCACCAAGGACAAAGCAGCCCACTTGATTGACACCCCATCCACAAACATTCACTCCCTCCACCACTGACAAACAGCAGTGTGTACCATCTACAAGGTGCACTGCAGAAACTCGCCAAGGCTTCTTAGGCAGCATCTTCCAAACCCACCATCACTACTATCGAGAAGGACAAGGGCAGCAGATAGATAGGAACACCACCACCTGGAAGTTCCCCTCCAAGTCACTCACCATCCTGACTTGGAAATATATCACCGTTCCTTCACTGTCGCCGGGTCAAAATCCTGGAACTCCCTTCCTAACAGCACTGTGGGTGTACCTACACCACATGGACTGCAGCGGTTCAAGAAGGCAGCTCATCGCCACCTTCTCAAGGGCAATTAGCGATGGGCAATAAATTTTGGCCTAGCCAGTTATGCCCACATCCCGTAAAATGAATTAAAAAACTTGGGCATTCTACGGCCCATGAGCCACATCTGGCCCATGGGAGCTTGTAATCTGGCCCACCGCTGGACCAAGGAAAGCATATGGCAGTGGGTGCAGTACACAAATGCTCCTGCACAACTGCTCCTGGCATCTGGCCAATCTGCATCAGGGGTTACAGTGAAAATAAAATGCATATCCTGTGAAGAGCTTCAAAAGAAGTACTTCGAGGCTAACGGAAGTACTTCAAGTCAGTTGGAGTTGGCCAATGATCAGAGCCTGGAGGCAGGCTTTTCTTGGGTAAGGGGGCGAGCACATGTGGAAGAGCTTGAGAGCAATGGAAGGTAAATGTGCATTCAAGATTACTCATCAGATTACTGCAGTTTGGATTTGCATTTGTAATTTCAAGCCTTCAATTTATTTGTCATGACTTTTCATAAGGAGTAATAGAATCCAAGACAACTCTTTTATTGTTTAAATTTCCCCATTTTTCTCATTCCCTCTCTAATGGGGCCGAGTCTTGTTGAGGTCTAGTGCTGGCCCTGGCAGTCTAGAATTTGAACCTGGGACCTTCAGGTCTAAGTTGATATAGTAATACAGTGGAGAGTGCCTTTACCCACTTAGAATGGTTATATATCTATAATCTATTAAAAAACCTTGCATAAAATCGTGTCAACTTTTCAATATTATAAATGTGGCTGTAGGAATTTATAATGATACCAGGGACATAGTAATTCCAGTTATGTGGGGAGATGAGAAAAGCTGGGGTTTAATAGATTTAATAGAAGTGTCCAAAATCATGAAGTGTATTGATAGGAAAACAAAGAGAAACTGTTTCTGGTGACAGAAGGGTCAGTAACCAGAGGACACGGATTTAAAGCAATTGGCAAAAGAACTAGAGGAAAGTAGCAGATTTGTAGACCCAGCAAAAACTTGCTCAAGTGGACAAAGGATTGAAATACCAAAGCATAAATGCTGGAACCTGTAGCCATTCCCAAGATATGTACGACTGAACATCTCCACGTTTAACATTTTGAGATGGGCATCTCAGTGATTAGCTGTTTATGCATTTCTGAAAATTAGAGTCCAGAAAGCATCTTCTGTTCCTGCCAGGGGTGCAGCTAAGGTTTAGAATTTTAGAACGAGGATGATGAATGTAATAGAATGTGAAGATTGTGCACTTTCAGGTTAGGATTTTATGCTTTTAGAAAATTGAAAATTAGGAATGTGTTCCCTAACAGGTGTGGAGCAAATTACAGATGCATTTGATAGCACCTCTTTTAAAATGTGCCCTGAGGTTATTAAATCTCAGCTCTAGGAATGAGAAGTAGAACGAGGGTAGAGATCGCTGCACTCCCCACAAGATGTGGTGACTGCACGAGCTGGCTTTTGGCCTCTCCACATTTTCTCTCTCTTTACTGTTTTTCCCTTGGTAATTCTTGCAACACCAAATTGTACTTTGTTTGCAGTAAAGCAGCGTCTACGCCATTGGGAAGACAACAGCAGAATACTGCAGGTACTAGAAATCTGCAATAAAAACAGAAAATGCTGCAAGTATTCAGCAAGTCTGGCAGTATCTGCGGAGAGAGAAAGAGTGACACTGGATTTTGATGTCACTATAAGGAGGGATGAGTAACTGCATTGTTCACATTAAGCAAGAAGACATGATAAAGTGTGTACCTTTGGTGTTGTTATTGTAATGCATCATTATGATAGTATAATTAGCAGAAAGATTTTATGTTTATACGTATCAAATTTTATTATAATTTTTCCTTTACGGCCACCCTTCCCCCCCACCCCCGTACAATTTCCTTATCCAGATGCTGCTCTCCAGCCAAAATGTTTCATAAATGTTCTCAAAATTAAGAATGTTGAAATGCCTCATTATATCAATTTGTAACAATTATTCTACCATTGTAACGCAGCAGTTAATTTGCACACAGTAAGGTCCCACAAACAGCACTGAGATATATGATCAGATAATCTGTTTTAGTGATATTGGTTGAGGGAGAAATATTGTCCAGGATACTCAAGAAATCCTTCCCTCTTATTCATTTACTGCATGATAAGCAATCCAATCTGCATGACCTAAAAAGAGGATATTTATCCCTCAAACAACTTTGTTCTAACATTATACACAAAAAATATAATGATTATAGCTAACATCAAGGTAACAAAATATGCAAATGGGAGTGGAAGAAGTGAGTTTTTGCACATAGTTGGAAGAGGTTCCAACAGTTCCCTCTGGCAAAGTGCTTATTCTTCATCTGAGTCTAGGTATTGTCAGCAGGCTATTTCTATTTAATGTCTCTCTCTTTACGTAGCTCTAACTGCTACAAAAATGTTCTATATATTTTAAATCGCAATTAAGAAAGTTACCCAATTTGTGCATATTGCAACAAAAAGAGCACCTTGCCGAGGATGAAGATTTACTTCAGGGAGGAGGTAACACCTGCTGGTGTTTGCAAAGTTCAATCAGAGACTAATCTGTAAACTTCCTTAAACTGTGAAGAGAAGAAAGCTGTTCATAGTCCTGAATAGTTTCTGGAAATTATTTGGAATCTTCCTTGTGAGTACATTGTTGGGGAATATGATGGAATCTCCTTCAACAACAACTTACACAAGTTCACTTTACTACTCGTGAAGTATTTGATCAGCTTAAATATGGGATCTAGCCATATGTGAGATATCTGAACTATTAATGACGAAATGAAAACAAAAAAAATGCTGGAAAAGCTCAGAAGGTCTGACAGCATCTGTGGAGAGAGAGACAGAGTAAATGTTTTGAGTCCGTATGACTCTTTATATTAACTGAACTATTAATGTTTGTTTGAGTACACCAGGTAGGTTAAATGCCAGTTAAATTAAATTTCACAATAACTAAATTGCGCTCATTCTTTCCTGCACAACAATACAGCGGAATTATCAGTCCAGCAGAAGGCCCCAAAGTACATTGTTACCCCAATTTAGTGAGAATATCACACAACTGAAGTTTTAAATAAGGTCATAGACAAAATACAAATCAAGCGTTTGTAAAGGAGGAAACAGTTCTTAAAAGCAGATAACTAAAGATGAGCTACAACTCTCAATTAACATTGTAGGTGTAAAAATGTTTACAAGAATTAGGTACAATATCTTGGTGATTATGGTACGAGACCAGCAAGCACAGTATCTTTACATTGTAGAAGGAAGTGATCTGGCCCATCAAGTCTGCACTGGCTCTCTGAAAGATCATTCCACCTAGTCCCACTCCCCTGCCTTATGCCTGTAACCTTGCACATTCTCCTTTTTCAGGTAGCAATCCAATTCCCTTTTGAATGCCTCGATCGAACCTGCCTCCACCACCATTTCAGGAAGTTTGTTCTAGACTCCAACCACCCTCTGGGTGAAAAATTTTTCCTCACATCACATTTACTCCTTTTGCGAAACATTTTGAATCTGTGCCCTCTAGTTCTTGACTAAGTGCGAACAGTTTCTCACTATTTACCCTGCCATATCCCTCAGGATCTTGAATACCTCTATCAAGTCTCCTCTCAGCCTTCTTTTCTCCGAGGAAAACAGACCCAACCTCTCCAATCTATTCTCATAGCTACAGTTCTTCATACCTGGAATCATTCTTGTGAATCTCCTCTGTACACTCTCCAATGCCTTCATATCCTTCCTCAAGTACAGTGCCCACAACTGGACGTAGTACTAGAGATGAAGCCTAACTAGTGTCTTAAACAAGTTCAACATGACCTCCTGACTCTTGTACTTGATGCCCCTATTAATAAAGCCTAAGATACTATATGCTTTATTAACTGCTCTCTCAACATGTCCTGCCATCTTCAATGACCTATGTACTTATACAACGAGGTCCCTCTGTTCCTGCAACTCCTTTAGAGGCTCTCCCTTTATTTTATACTGTCTCACCATATTTTTCCTGCCAAACCGAATCATCTCACACTTCTCTGCATTGAACTTCATCTGTTACTTGCCTGCCCAATCCATCAACATGTCTATGTCCTTTTGATGTTCAAGACTATCCCCATCAGTTGCCAACATTGCCAATCTTCGTATCATCTGCAAATTTTGAAATCATGCCCTGAACACCACAGTCTAGGTCATTAATATATATCAGGAAGAGCAAGGGTCCCAACACTGATCCCTGAGGAACTCCTTTACAAAACTTCCTCCAATCTGAAAAGAACCATTTATCATTTCTCTCTGTTTCCTGTCACTTAACCAATTTCTTATCCAAGTGCCTACTTTCCCTTTTATTCCATGACCTAGTATTTTGCTCACAAGTCTGTTGCATGGCACTGTATCAAATGCCTTTTGAAAATCTATATACACTACATCAACAGCATTTCCCTTGTCAACCTTCTCTGTTACCACCTTAAAAAACTCCAGCAAGTTAGTTAAACATGATTTTCCCTTGCTGAATCCATGCTGGTTTTCCTTACTTATCCTGCACTCATCTAAGTGATTATTGATTTTATCCCGGACTATAGTTTCCCCAAGTTTCCCTACCACTGAAGTCAAACTGACTGGCCTGCAGTTGTCAGCTTCATCCTTGCACCCCTTTTCGAATGAGGGTGTAAAATTTGCAATTCTCCAGTCCTTTGGCACCTCCCTTGTGTTTAAAGAGGCTAGTGCCTCTGCAATTTCCACTCTCACTTCCCTCAGTGCCCTTGGATGCATCTCACCCAGTCCTGGTACCATATCGATTTTGAGATAGCCTTTCCAACAACTCCTACCTCTTGATTGTAAGTTCTTCTAGTGTACCCGTTACCTCCTCTCTCACCTCCGCCTGGATAGCAAGTTCAGAGGACAAGATGCCAATTCCCACCACGGGAAAAATTGTGGAACTGAATTCAGTAAATCTAGCAATTTGTGCGCAACTGTCGGATTGTTGTTAATATTCTCCAGGGAAGGCAAATTACCAACATTACAAGAGACTCCAATCCCACACATCGTAGCTGCATCTTAATGCCATCAGGGCAACGATGGACAGGTAGCAATGCTGCCTTGCGTCATTAACGACATTCTAAAAACACCTCTTAAAAAAATGGAAACAGTGTCACCTTCTTCCCTCGCAAGTAAAATCCCTGCACCCAGGATGTCTGCTAACAGAAATAAAAACAGAAAATGCTGGAAAAACTCAGCAGGTCTGGCAGCATCTGTGGAGAGCGAAACAGAGTTGATGTCTAGAGTCTGTTTCTCTCTCCATAGACGCTGCCAGACCTGCTGAGTTTTCCCAGCATTTTCTGTTTTTAATTTCCGATTTCCAGCATCTGCAATAGTTTGCTTTTACCTGCTAACAGATGTCATTTCTCGATTTCATGATGATGATGATATCGGGCCTAAAAAAAAAATCTTTCAGCCCCGCCCACCACATCTAATGGTTTTGTAAAATCACACAATAAAAGTGAAAATGAAGACATCAGATTACTTTCGAAGAACCAGTGAGAACAAAGAAACACATGTCTCAAGTGGTGAATGTTGCAGCTCTAAGCATTCTTTTACTCATTCAACAGCAAACTGCTCTCAGCTCTGACTGATTTAACAATCAGTTTGTTCCAACTGTAAATCGCATTTCAGAAATGTTGAGCAACCTGTCAAGGCAAGAGCACTACAGTACTTCATAATGCATCAATGCCTCTTAGGAGGCATACAAACTCGCTTAATGACCCAGGTACACTGTTTTAGCCACCAGATATCATTCTTGTTTTACAGCTAATGGATTAAAGTGTTTTGCACATGGAGCAAAAATACCAGATGCTGCAAAAATTATTGTTCGACGACAATGGCAACACTGAATATAACAGCTGAATATAAAAGATTCATTTTATGCAAGAGCTAATTACCAGGAGAAAAAAAACTGTTAAGTTGGGGAGAAACTTTATCTGTAATGGAACTAAATGAACCTCAAAGGATCTGAGAATGTTGCTCTTTTGACAATGGGATACAGTGTGGTGTCAGATATGCAGCAAGGTGAAATGGTCAGTGTTCATTCTGGATGCTGTCTGTTGGCAGATAAGGAAAGTTTCACCGGCTCAAACTTTCCTAGCGTGGAGGACACAGATGTAGTGTTATGATCCACACTTATCAGCTGTGCAGAGATCACAATGCACTCAACACAGAGAGATATATCTCAGTGCTGTTTGTTGGACCTTACTGTTTGCAGATTAATTCTGCATTTTCTGCGTAACAATAGTAGAATAATTGTTACAAATTGATAATAATGAGGAATTTCATCATTATTTTTGAGTAGATGTCAAGGGTTGGCAAATGCTTCAGCTGGAGGCAGCATCTGGGTATGGAAATTGTATGGAGGGGACGGGACTGCCATAAATACTCAATAAATGAACAATTATATTAAAGATGAATTTTGATACATATAAACATAAAATCTTTATGATAATTATTCCAGCCAATGAAGGACTCTGAGGAGCTTTGAAGTCAATGTTGTATTGTAGGAAACTTGGCAGCTAATTTGAAAGCAGCGACATCCCCCAAACAGCTATGTGAGGACAACCAGATTAGCGAAGTGAGTTCTCCTCCAACTGGTAAATACCACAGCTAATAATATAGACAAAGAAGGCCATTCAGCCCACCCATTGCAGGAGCCATGATTCACTTCCATCAATATTAATGGAATTGTTTCCTAACTGACAACAATATGACACTCCTCTGTACTCTACTGGTTTCAAGTTGGTGTCAGAACAACATATTAACAGTGGGAGCATCACCCAACTAGCTACAAACATTTTTGAGCCCTGTACGCGTCTTCAAAATAGGGAAGATCTACCTTGCTAAGGTTGGGATGGAAGGCAGTGAGTTGCCATCTCTGTTTGTCAGCTGTGAAAAGTTGGTTAGGAGGGGTGGTATGGTGGGGATAGGTGCATGGAAGCTGGGCTTTCAAGCCATTAACACCTCAAATCTCAACATGTTGTCACAATGATGTGACTTGTCCATGAGTGGTATCAACCTGCAATTTCACCAGCTGATCAAATATCTATTGAACTGTTTAAAAAGGGCTTCTTCAAAGCAAGACACTGACTTAAGATGGCTGCCACAAGTCACCTGACATCTGGCGTTGCAGGTTGGCCAGTTTTCTGGAACTTCCAACATGGATTCAATTTAAGACATGCCACCACATCCTCATAAAATTTCACACCTGCTATTGTCAAGAATTACTTCAAAATAATTTACTGAAAATGGTTTCAGAACTCACATTTGCATTTCTACAAGGCTACTTTTCAAGCAGAGACAGAAAGCCTACTAGGACAATGGTTATATGGAAAGATGTTTTCCTGTCTCATCAAGATGGATAGTGAATCATTTTAGGGGTTAATGGCTGGAACATTATAGAATCTAACCATCCCTGGCCACAAAACAAAAGCCACTGTCAGTTCAGACATCAGCTAAACAAAAACCTTCTGAAATCATTACTGGGCAAGAGAGATCATATGACTAAAGTAACCAACAGCTAAAAAGGTGATAGTCTGGAATAGCTGCCAAGGAAGCAATAAGAAGTTCCCGTCTCTCCCCTCCCAAGTTAAGACTCTATTTCTTTACAGTTTAAAAATCCAGCACAAAGGTGCCTCAGGTGCAAAATCATTGACTTCTGGAAAAGGCAGACTACTTTTTTTTTTAAAAAAAGCAATGGTCTCTGACAATTGCCGTTTTACATGGGCTTCAACTCACCTCCTGAAATCTCAAGGTCTCTGCGGAGGAAAGTTTTTGCCGCAGCCAGGGATACCAGCAAAGGACTCAAACAGCGAACTCTCAATGTTTTCACCTTTTAACATTATTTGAGATAAGGAAGTAATTTACCGACAGTAGAACTTGTAAATTTTGCAAGTTTGTGTGTGTGTGAATGTGGGTTGCGAAGGTCGAGGCGCAGATTTACCTTTTTAAATATCTTTTATATCTTTACCTGGTGTTTTCTTTAAACTCAATAAAAACTTTTTGTTTTAAACTCAAGAAAGCCTGCCAGAGTTATCTTTCTTTGCAATCAGCGCATAAATGGTTAAGCACGGTGACTAAATACCTTCCCCTTCTAAATTCACACACACAAAAAAAAGATCGGTTAGGGTCAGACTTGGAAGTGGTAAACTAGGGGAATCATTTTTACCCTTTTCACGTGGCTAAAACGGAGTAAAGGCTTAACATATTTTGGCTTGTCTACGTCCAAACAATATGATTTTAAATGAAAAATAACTTGTATTTATATAGTTCATCATATCCTTACGATATTTCAAAGCACATCGCGTCCAATTAATAACTTTTTAAAGTTTTGCTATGTCGCTAAATTCAGCCAATTTTTGAACAATAAAGTTTCACTAATAGCTGTAAGGAAATATTTCAACTAGTTTTAGGGATGGGAGGAAAATATGTACTCTTGTGGGGGGGTGGGAGCGTGACTGCACTGATTCCAGTTACACATTTTAATTAGTTTAAATCAGACCCTGCAGCTGATAGTGAAACCTTACTGTACAAAGATTGGCTGAGAGGGGAAGTTTTGATTCCATTGCGTGTGATGAGCACCGAGAAGAAATGATTTAAACAGGTTAAGGTGCCGAAAGGCTGTGAAGGAGTCAGGCTGCGTCTAGAAAACTGAGCCGAATCGTTCTAGGATCTGTGTCTCTAGTTACAGGTATAGGAACTTCACCCATTGAACCAAGTCAGGGCCCCAGACGGTCTTGGGTCAGGAGACCCGCTGTAATAACTGAGCACAGGAGGTATCTGAAAAGATAACAAGTCACTCATTATATGGTTGTCCAGGAGAGTTTAAAAGGTGAGAGTTTAGGTCGTTAATTATTGGGAATTAAACCATTTATATTTTAGGCAGCCGGCATCAAGCATTGCCAGGTCAGGTACAGCAGAGCCAGATGCAGAATAAAGCTCCCTCTACCCCAACAATGTCCTGTAACGCCTGGCTCAGAAAAGCACTATTGCGGCATTTTCTCTATTTTCCATACCAATGTTTGTGATTTCTTGAGTTAACACAAATTAGGAACAAGGAACCTCACTGCAAACATTGGAATCCGGTAGGATTTTCTGTCAAGTGCGAAGCTACCTCATCCAATTATTTTAACGATAATTAATGAACAGTTAGATCTCAAACTAGTAAGTATTCCTTTCCAAAAAAAAAGTTTCGCCCGATAGCTGCTGTGCAGACAACTGCTCAGCAGAGGGCACTATTGCACGGTAATGTTTCTTACCAAGGACCAAATGCGATGTCCTGCCCACTATTTCAAACTGGAGGCAGAATATGCAATTTAAATACGGCGTGACAGTGTTTCGGCGGGCCTTGAAGTAAGCTCACATTCCCAACAGCGACATAGAGTAATTTCAAGGGCGAACAACTTTTTATGCTTTTCAAAGTGAAGGGACGCAAAAGAATACTCGCAAAAAACCATTAATGAGTGGGCACGGATTAATCTCCAATGTATATTAACGTTTTATTCTACACTGCGCCAATGTTCAAAAATATGCCATTTGGTTATTGCAGATGACCTTTATTTAACAGTAACTACAGTCGGGTTTAACAGCATGCATGCAGGCGTCATAAACAAAATGCTATGATCATCTATAACACGATTTAGGATAGTCTTTGAACTCTGCTTCAAATGTCATTCTGACTCTCAAAGGATCCAGATTCTCAAGGGTTTGCCACCACAGACATAACCAGTTAACTTGTAGCAGACGCTGGCTTGGCTAATAGTCCTTCCCTGTCCCTGTTGTCGTTGCAGTAAGCCTATCTAGGCTTTCGGATTTCATAGCTCAAGGACTCCCGGATCCTTTCCCCACTTCAGCAGGAAGGTTAAACCGCTTTACAGTTCTCAGCCTGGGTCAATAATCCCTTCCGTCGGTCACTCCAAATGGTCATCTAACTGCACTGTAAAAGCTACCCTCTGAAATCCAAGTAATACAAGCTGTAATCGTTGGTGACAGATGGTGAGCCGGTAGCTAGAATTTGTCTCTACTTAACCTACATGTTGGTCGGCTGACCCTTGATTCGAGGATGCCACCTACACAGGGCCATGAGTTTCTGCCATTGGTCCCCATGTGACTGACCAGGCCGATTCTGGGCCCACAGATCTTTGGGCACATGGGCCAGGATGCCCCATGAGGCTGCGGGATCTGGAGTGCAGGATTTACTTTAGTTTCTTTCTCTGCCACATAATTAAGACGCTTCAACTCAGAAGCTTGATGGGCAACAGCTTGTCATTTAGAACGATTAGTAGCAAGCTCTTCCTGGTCACCAAAATCAATGTTATCGAGCTTCAGAGTGTCTTTGAAGCATTGGCTTTGTCCTCCTTTGAAATGTTCGTCATTTGAGTGTTCAGAAAACAGGACTTGGGGAGACTGTGGGAGGGGGAGGGGAGGGGTGCGGTGGGTAGTGCAAAGGGAGACACTTTACGGCCACCCGGACACGGGCAGAGTGTCCAATCCACTGAAGCTGATTTTACAGGAGTTTTGCCTGAGTACTTGCAGAGCTGGCTTCAAGGAGGACACTAGTGTTTGTTCGATGGTCCTTGCATTTAACCCAGAGGATGCAGCGGAGGCATTGCTGATGGGATTCCTCTTGTGCTCGTGTGTTATTGACACACAGTCCAGGTCTCACTGCAGTCCAGGAGTTGGTGATGATAACTGCTCTGTACACTAGAACTTCCTTTTGACTCGCGGGATTTTGGTTGTCAACCGCTCGCTGTAGTTTGTAGAAGGCTGACCTGCTCAGCTGATCCACCGTTCGATCTCCTGGTCAATGGTGGTTTTTTCAGAAAGGTGGCTGCCAAGGGATGGGGCGTGCTCAACATATTCCAGAATCTCTCCGTCAACATATATGGGATGTGGATTATTTGGCTGATGGGGTGTGGGTTGATATAAGTTTTTTGTTTTGGCAATATTCAAGTCAGGCCGAGTTCCTTGTATGCAGAATTGAAGAGATCAAGAGTGGCTTGCAAATCTGGTGCAGAGTGGGAAATAGCACCGCAGTCATCCACAAACTGTAGATTACGTATGTCCATGGTGGTCAGTTTAGTTTTGGCACAGAAGCGAGTGAGGTTAAAAAGATTTCTCCATCTAGGCAGTATTTAAATTGATTCCAGAGAGCAGCTGATGAGGTGAATAGGCACCGTCAGGAAGACTCTAAATAGTATGGGGGCAATCGTGCAACCTTGCTTGGCTTCGGTCCGGACTTTGAAGGGGACTGTTTCTGATTTCCCACTCAAGACAGTTGCAGTCACATCATATTGAAGCAATTGCTGGATAAAGTTTCATGGACACCAAAATCTTTGCAGCACAATCCACAGGCGCTCATGATTTACTGAGTCAAACGCTTTGGTCAGGTTGATGAATGCATTGAAGAGTTCCTGGTGTTGTTACCGACATTTTTCTTGGATTCTTCTGGTAACAAGGACCATGTCAGAGGTTCCCCTGGAAGGTCTAAAGCCACATGGCGTCTTTGTGAGGACTTTCTCAGCCACAGAAAGTGGGCAATTCAGGAGAATGCATGTCAGGGTTTTCCTGCTATGGAAAGGGAGAAAGTACCTCAATAGTTTTCACAGCATGATCTAATCTCCCTTCTTGAAGATAGTTTCAATTGTCACATTCCTGAAGTTGGTGGTTGGGGGAGGGGGGGGGCGGGGTTCTTTTTCCTCCCAAATCTGTAGGATGAGTGCATGGAGTTTTGATGTGAGCAAAAGCCCACCAGCTTTGAAGGCATCAGCTGGAACACTTAGGGTTTTCACCTGTTTGATTGTTTGTTGAAGCTCTCCCATTGATGGTGGTTCATCCATGGATTCTACTACAGGATACTATCGGATAGCCGGAAACGTATCAGCTGCCACTGTAGATTCATAATTGAGGGCTTGTTGAAAGTTTTCTTTCCAGCATTGACAGATGGCATTATCATCCTTAAGAAGAGAAACACCATCCTGTAAGCAAAGAAGATTTAGTCCATTTGACCTTGGTCTACAGATGGCCCTGGTGGCTTCAAAAAAGCTATGCACATTTGTCGGCATATTGTTCGATCTCTTGGGCTCTCTCTTCCCATCACTTGTCCTTTATCTTCTGGATTTATGGCCTTGGGTTGTTCTACCAGGTCACATACTTTATGGTTTTCATTGAACTGGTCCTAATGATGATGATGCTCAGACCCAACAGTCTGGGCACAGGAGTCTAATACAGCCGACTTTATTTGATCCCACTGTTCTGCAATTGAGTGTGTGTGTAGATTTTCCACATTGCTTGTGAGCTCCACTTGGAATTCCTCTCTTCAGTCAGGCTGCTTTAGGGCTGAGACATTGATCATCTTCCTCTTGGATTTTTGGGCCTTGTGATGTCTTGGAGCTAGGTGAATGTTCATCACCAATTGAATTAGTCTATGATTTGTCCAGCAGACATCAGTCCCTCACCTGGATCAAGTGATACAGACATCATTTAGGTCTTTCACCCGAACAATGACATAATCCAGGAGATGCCAATGCTTTGATCTAGGATGCCTTCATGTGGTTTTGTATTTGTCCTTCTGGCAGAAGAGGGTATTTTATATAATGAGGCCATGCTGAGCGCACCTTGTCAGCAGGAGAATGCCATTAGCATCGGCTTTTCCCACCCTGCTTTTCTCAATGGTTCCGCTCCAGACATCAGAGTCTTGTGTCCAACACTGACGTTAAAGTCCCCCAGAAGGATGACCTTTCGTCTTTTGGGATGGCAGTGAGGACTTCATCAAGGCCAGAATAGAACTTTTCCTTGGCATCTTCATCAGAGTCAAGGGTCAGGGCATAAGCGCTGATGACGGTGGCATATTGGTTACTCCTGAGCTCTAGATGAAGTTTCTTGAGTCTTTCATTTATACAATTGGGGAGTTCTGGCAGTGCATCCAAGATCCAAATCTGGACGGCAAAACCAACCCCATGGACATGAGGATTGCTGTCAGCCTTCCCTTTCCAGGAGAAGGCGTATCCCTCTGCTTGTTCCTTCAGCTGCTCCTCCCTAGGAAGGCAGGTCTCAATGAGGGTGGCGATGCCAATTTGGAGTCTTGATAGCACATGTGATACGACTGCAGTGCTTCTTTCTAGGTGGTTACTCGAGATTATCCACAAGTGTTTTAACTTTCCAAATTGCAAAATTTAAAAGGTTTTCTTTCTTTGACCATGAAGATGCTATTCCCACAGAGTGGGTGTTGGATCCAGTGCCCTGTGGTTTGTTGGGGCTAAAGGATCCAGGTTGCACGCTTGATTCAGGGTGATCAAGTTAGTACAGAGACAGAGAATGTCAGGAGATCTTTGTAAATAAACAATGTGTGTTTATTCTAACAAACTGAACTCAGCAGCTACACTTGTGTGCTCACTCAAAACTCTGCCTTCACACTTCAGTGTCTAACTCAAGACTCTCTGAGGCAGCACGCGCTATTCTGCTAATGTGTATTATTATCATGTGATCTTACATTACAACACTTGCCTTATTATATATCAGATTACTATATCCCTCCCCCTTTACTGAAAAATACATTTTACAATTTTTTCAATATATCAAGTTATTTACACAGATCAATTATTTACAAAGTCAGTCTCTCTAGGGGTTTCCTTATTTCCTTATGCATGTAGAACGTCTCAGCTCTACAGCTTCTGAAGTTTGATTTGAAACCTCCTTTTCTGGAGTCATCTGAGCATCTGGTTCTTCAGTAGGTATTTGTAAATCTGTTTCTTCGACTCTTTCAGGTACAGTCAGCCCTTCAAACACATTTGTACTCAGTTGAGTTCTTTCAACAGGAAATGTTGATTCAGTCTCGAACATGAGTGGAATAATTTCAGGGCGTTTGGTTTCTCCTTTTCTTATGTGATCCGCATGTCTCCTAATTACTCAATTTTCAGCTTTCACATGGTAGGAAAGAGGTCCAGTTAGTGCACTTAGCTCACCAAACAACCATGCTGGTCCTTCCCTAAAATTTTTCACAAATACTTTCTCTCCGACATTAAATGTTCTGTCCTGACCGTGACAATCATGTCCCATTTTCTGACTTTATTGCCTGCTTTCTATCATCCCCCCCACCCCGAAGTTTGGCATAATCAGACTCAGTCTCGATTCCGCAGGTGTGACACCTGTTGCCGAATGAGGGGTGGTTCTACAATGGAAAAGAAATTATGCTAATTTAGTCGCTATTTCTCTGGACAATTTCTTCATGCCAGATTTGAACGTCTGAACTCCTCTCTCGGTGGGTCCATTTGAAGAAGGGTGGAATGGAGAAAGGAGTGGAATTGACATGAACAATACTGTTGAGGTTTTGGTTAAATTCAGCGCTTGTGAATACTGTTCCATTATCTGATACTAGCACTTCAGGAATTGCGAAACTTTGTCATAGCTTGTCTATTATCGCTGAAGAAGCGGGTGACCTCACTTTGTATATGTCCATCCATTTTTAATGAGCATCTATGATAAGTAGAAACATTATTCCGATAAAAGCTCCCACATAGCCTATGTGTACTCACTCGTACCCATGGCCTTCCTGGCCACTCCTAGGGGTGTAAAGGGGCTGTCGCAGGTAATTTTTGTACTTGTCGACGCCGCGTACCTCTTCTCACTAAGTTTTCTATTTCTCCGTCCATTTCCAGACACCACTTATAGCTACGAGCTATTGCTTTAATTTTGGAAAATCTGGGATGTGCACTGTGAAGTTCGGATAACAATGGCTTTCGTCCTTTTGGAGGAACAATCACCGAGCTCCCCACAATAAAATACCTTCTTGGCTGGTTATCCCGTATCTTCTCTGGAAATATGGTTTCATTTCATCAGATGCTTGTTTTTGTGACTAACAATGAAGAACTTGATTTCTCACTTTAGATAAGACTGGGTCTCGGTTTGTCCAATCTTTAATTTGTCTTGCACATATCGGTGATGAGTCCAGGAAGTTCAATAACAAAACAAATTCTTGAGGAGTTGGAACACCCTCATCTTTTATTTGCAAGGATAAACGACCAAGTGCATCTGCATTTGCAATTTGACTTCCAGGTCTATGAATAAAAGTGTACTCATACGCTGCCAAGATCAATGGTATTATTTGTGCTTCTGTGTCTTCTTTCAATGGGCATTCTTCCTTCTGACACTGACTTCATTCGTGGCCTTCTTTTTGACTTCCATATTGGTCAGACTAATATCTCAGATGTAAGCTTGACTTGAGTGAACTCAGTGGTTGAGTTTTCCAGAATTTCATCATCTGTCTGCTTCTTAGAAAATTCAGCAACTTTTGCCTCCAAAGCCTCTTTAGTTTCACATAGTTGATTTTTCAGCTTTTCCATCTCTTTTTTGCATTGGTGTACTGCTTCCTGGAAAATTAAGCATTGTTGCATCTTCTCTGCCAACTCATCCTTCATTTTACTTAGAGACGTGCAGAACTCTTTTTCAGGTATTTAGAAGTATGCTCATCGATCATCGTAGTGGCTGCACCAGTATCCACCTCCATTCTGATAGGCTTCTCATTCACTCTCATGGTTACATAGATAGGCTCTGTTTCTCCTACCTTTAAAAATTATATAACAAATAGATATCAGAATATATTACTTCAGGCTTTTCAACACTGCTTACCTCATTGGGTTTTTGCTTTTGTCTGAAAGTCTGCCTGATTCTATTTTTACAATTTCTCATGGTGTCCATATTGATGGCAGAAGAAACATTCGATCTTTTTAAACTTTGGTCCATTGCAAGGTTGTTTGCTTCCATCTCTGTTACTATTATGCCATATTTTTGCTGCTAATTTGTCCCTTTTAATTTGTGTGCTAGTGGTGGCTGCTTCCTGCTTGAGTAAAGCTCTGCAATTTTGCGCTCTTTTTGGTTGAGGCTCCCTGCCCAATGTGGAGGACGATACCATTTTGCACTCCTCATAGGGCTTCTGAGTCTCGCACTGCACCTTCCATTGCCAGAGCGGTTTCCAATGCATTCTGAAAATCTAAATTTGTTTCAGTCAGTAATCTCTCCTGAATCGCATTTTTGTATGTACCGCACACCAGACGATCTCTAAGCATATCATTGATAGATGTACTGAACTCGCAATATTCAGTTAATTGCTTCAGACTTGCCGCATAACAAGTAACTGTCTCCCCCGCAGCTCTAATTCAAGTTAAATTTAAACTATTGCATCATCACCGACGGCTTGGGCTGGTAACGATTCTTTACGAGGTTCACCAAGTCATCAAAACTTTGAGTCTGGGGCATTGGGTGCCAACAGGTTTCGAATTAGTCCATATGTCTTATTCCCACACATTGACAGAAGTATCATGTGCCTCTTCTCCTCCCCAGCAATGTCATTTGCCTGGAAGAATGTGAGGCGTTCAACATAGTGAGACCAGTCGTCTGAGGTTAGGTTGAAAGGCTCCATTCTTCCAAATTGCGGCATGCTCTGAGGGGATTACTTTGACAATCAAGAAAGAAATTTTCTTTTACTTACAACTACCATGTGAGGCATGGCCCAATTTTGGTTCTTCTGATTTCCTTTGTTCTTCCTCACTTTTTACCTCGTTTTTTCCCATGGCTTTTTGTGCTATTACTCTCATCGCCAGTTTGCTGGATCCAGTGCCCTTTGGTTTGTTAGGGTTAAAGGATCTGGGTTGCATGCTTGATTCAGGGTGGCCGAGTTGGTACAGAGACACAAAACATCAAGAGATCATTGTTAGAGTAAACACATGCTGTTTATTTACAAACTAATTTCAGCATCTACACTTGTGTGCTCACAGCTCAAAACTCTGCCTTCACTCTTCAGTGTCTAACTCAAGACTATCTCACAGAGGTAGCCCACGCTACTCTGCTATTGGGTGTTCAGATCATGTGACCTTACATTACAACACTTGTCTTAAAGGTATATTACATTTCAGATTACTACAGTATGGTTCCCCAGCCAGGAGTAAGTGGAACAGCTTAATTTTAGGGCACCTATTGTAGCCCCCCTTTCCATTTGGGGTGAGCAGAGGGTATTCTGAAGAGGGCTGCTCAACCACAGTTGCTGCTGCCCAAAGACACCTCTGACCCAACACATCTGTCCAATGACCTTCATGCATTTGTCGCCTGTATGCAAAGTTCTTGACCAGAGATTCCCAGTTCACAGCCTGTCATCAATTCTCCATTGCTACAGGACTTGGCCAGTGGACCCTAGGAGAAGCCTCCGCATGACTTTGTTTAAAGGGGACCTTGGGGCACCATCATTATCCACACAATCTTGACAGGCTGGTAGTCAGATTTTGGCGATGTATCAAATGATGACCGGGACCACCTTGCCGCTGCAGCCTTCTTCCGCCTTTACAGCCGGTGAAAGACACAGTCTTCCTTCACCTGCTCTGTTGTCGAGGACATTTTGGGGTGCACTTTGTGTGGCATCGCTCTCCGACCTTGCTGCCATGGGTAGCCCTACCAGGAGCAAAGAGCTCCCAACAGCTTTGCTCAAGTGATCGTTGGAGTGCACAAGCCTCTCCACCATACCAAGGTGGTGATCCACGGTGTGACATATATCAAAGATACTGTACAAATGTAACAAAACTTTGAAAGATGCAAGAGTGGAAAGAAATGAACCAAGTGGTAGTGGCTTTAGGAAAGTTGACAAGTCACAAAGTTGGGGTTTGAGGAGAAGTTTACAAATGTGACATAACAGGTCGCAAGTCAAAGGGGTTTAAGAAAAGTGTTTCAGAGAGTAGGGCCAAGGTGATTGAAAACACAACACCAAACAAGTAATATCAGCAACAAGGTGATGCAGGACAATGGACTGGAATCTATAGCTGGTGGAGGTTGCAGGGGTAGTGTGGCAAGGCCATGGAAGGTTTTATAAATAAGTAAAATAATTTGAGTCCAGAGGTAAACGAGGACAGTGCTGCTGGGTGAATGAGGCCCAGGATAGGAGCTTGGATAGGGAGAGGGATATTTGGGAGACCAATGCTCAAGAAATCAAATCATGAGATATCAAAAGTATGAATTGATGTTTCTGTGGTGGCGTGATTGAGATGAGCTGAAGATAGTGTTATAAATGCAAGGTCTTATAAGATGATTGTGTTTTGGATTATCCCTCGAGTACAAAATAAAATGGAGAAAAGGAGAGGGTCATGTGATCAGCTTCAAATTCTACCTGATATCAAGCCTACTAGGCTTAGTTACCATGGGGCCAGGGGGCCCAAGTTGAGACTTACCAGGAGCTAGGTAGACACCTGAAAAAGAGCAGCTGGGTTAACTGTGGGCAGACTTTCAGTCTCCCAAGTTTTTTTGGACAGAGGAGGTGAGGAGGGGGTGGGTGGAAATCTTAAGACTCTGGAACAGGCTTGTGCAACACCATCTGGCCCACCATGCCTCTCTATCCAGCCTGTGGACTCTGTTCAAAATACAAGTGAAATTGACAGACCTGCAAGCAGTTACTCCTCCAATCACAGGCTGTTTCTCTTGCTTTTGATTACAGGAGAAAAACAGCGTGATGGAGGAGCAGCGTGAAAGTGAGTGGCCAGGCTGCATTCTCTCTTGCCCTCTTGCGCAGGTGTCAGAGACTAGAGAAGTACAAAGGGTCAAGATGGTGGAGCGGGCCAGGGAGGCCATGAGGAACAGCAGTTGCAGCAAGACTGCTCACCTGGCCCCCCCACCACCTGCCCCAAGGCAGCTGGAGTCTCTAACAGAGCAGAGCAAGGAAGCTCATCTTGGCATCTACACAGCCATCCCAAATTCCTCCTTGGCGGCAAAATATCCAAACCCTTAAGGCCTGGGTGGGGAGTAAGTCTGTGCGAGTGTGTATGTATTTTTAAAATTTATTTGCTCATGGGATGCAGGCGTTGCTGGCTAGCCCAGCACTTATTGCCCATCCCTAATTGTCCTCGAGAAGGTGGTGGTGGTAAGCTGCCACTTTGAACTACTGCAGTCTATGTGGTGTAGGTATACCCACAGTGCTGTTAGCAGTACCAGGATTTAACCCAGCGACACTGAGTAAACAGTAATATAGTTCCAAGTCAGAATGGTGTGGGGCTTGGAGGGGAATTTGCAGATGGTGTTGTTCCCATGCATCTGCTGCCTTTGTGGTGGTAGAGGTCTGTGGTTTGGAAGGTGCTATTGAAGGAGCCTTGGTTTGTCGCTACAGTGCATCTTGTAGATGATGCACACTGCTGCTGCTGTGCATTGGTGGTGGAGGGAGTGAATGTTAAAGGTGGTGGATGGGGTGCCAATCAAGTGGGCTGCTTTGTCCTGGATGGTGTCAAGCTTCTTGAGTGTTGTTGGAGCTGCACTCATCCAGGCAAGTGGAGAGCATTCCATCACACTCTTGACTTGGGCTTGTAGATGGCAGACAGGCTTTGGGGAGTCAAGAGGTGAGTTACTCGCCACAGAATTCCCAGCCTCTGACCTGCTCTTGTAGCCACCATATTTATATGGCTGGTCCAATTCAGTTTCTGGTCAATGGTAACCCTCAGGATGTTGGTAGTGGTGATGCCATTGAATATCAAAGGGAGATGATTAGATTCTCTCTTGGAGATGGTCATTGCCTGGCACTTGTGCGGCACGAATGTTACTTGCCACTTGTCAACCCAAGCCTGGATATTGTCCAGGTCTTGCTGCATATGGGCGCAGAATGCTGCAGTATCTGAGTTGTCATGATTGGCACTGAACATTGTGCAATCATTAATGAGCATCCCACTTCTGACCTTATGATGGAGGGAAGGTTACTGATGAAGCAACTGAAGGTGGTTGGGGTTAGGACTCTGGCCTGAGAAACTGCTGCAGCGATGGCCCAGAGCTAAGATAATTGGCCTCCAACAACCACAGCTATCTTCCTTTGTGCTAGGTATGTCTCCAACCAGTGGAGAGTTTTCTCCCTGACTTCCATTGACTTCAGTTTTGCTAGAGCTCCTTGATGCCACACTCCGTCAAATGCACTTTGATGTCAAGGGCAGTCACTCTCGCCTCACCTCGAGTTCAGCTCTTTTGTCCATGTTTGGACCAAAGCTGTACGTAGGTCACAAGCTGAGTGGCCCTGGCAGAACCCAAACAGAATGTCAGTGAGCAGGTTATTGCTGTGTAGGTGTGGCTTGATAGCACTGTCGACACCATCTTCCATCACTTTGCTGATGATTGAGAGTAGACTGACAGGGCGGTAATTGGCTGGGTTGGATGGATTTGTCTTGCTATTTGTGGATAGGACATACCTGGACAATTTTCTACATTGCCAGGTAGATGCCAATGTTGTAGCTATACTGGAGCAATGTGCCTAGGGGTGCGGCTAGTTCTGGAGCACAAGTCTTCAGTACTATTGCCAGAATGTTGTCAGGGCCCATAGCCTTTGAAGTATCCAATGCCTTCAGCCATTTCTTGACATCACGCGGAGTGAATTGAATTGACAGGCACCTGTGATGCTGGGCACCTCAGGAGGAGGTGGAGATAGATCATCCACCTGGCATGGCTGGCTGAAGATGGTTGCAAATGCTTCAACCGTCTTTTGCACTGATGTACTGGGTCATTGAGGATGGGGATATTTGTGGTGCCCTCTCCTGTTAATTGTTTAACTGTTCACCGCCATTTACGACTGGATGTGGCAGCACTGCCGAGCTTAGATCTTATCCGTTGGTTGTGGGGCTGTGAAATTGCATAGCTTTATCTATCACTTGCTGCTTCCACTGTTTGTCGTGCAAGTAGTTCTGTGTTGTAGTTTCACAAACGCCTCATTTATAGGTATGCCTGGTGCTGCATCTGGCATGCCTCCTGCACTCTTCATTGAACCAGGGTTCATCCCCCAGTTTGATGGTAAAGGTAGAGTGGGAGATATGCCAATCCACTAGATTACAGATTGAGTGTGTGCGTGCGCGAGGGTGAGAACCCTGAGACTGGGAGTGAGCCAGACACACACACTTCCCCTCTTTCTCCTCCCTCCCCAAAAACCTATCCACAAAGCACGCCAGGAGAGGTGAAAAATCCAGGCTGAAATGCAACCTGCTTCCAACCCCCAGTTTCCTATGAATTCGGCTGAGGCTAGCTCGGAGTGTGTGCCATCAGAGGCAAATGCAAAGTCAGTGTTAGTTAAACCCAACTCCTTAGCTTGGCCTCAAGTCCTGATAGCCAGAGAAGTGATGGGTTTGGGGCCTAGTCTGTCTCGTTAGCTTTGCTTCTTAGGCGAAAAGGCACAAAAGGTTAGCTCTGCTAATTGGCACTTTTTAATGGTCATTTTTATTAATTACTACTTTTTAAAAATCAGTTTATTGCTTTGACATTTAAAAAAAAAAATCATGTTTAATGTTGTGCCAAACCTCATCTTTCCAAAATTCATCGGCCCCTTGAGTTAGGAAAAAAATGGCCCCTCACACGAAAAGGTTCGACAACCCTGTTCTGGAAGAAATGCTGGAAAAGCTCAGATCATAAGCACTCACTGTGGAAAAACATTTTCCTCATGATTCTTTTGCTATTCACCTTATATTGAAGCCTTCTGGATTCTCAGCCCTTCCGCCAATGGAAATAGTTTCTCTCCATCTACTCTGAGGAGACACCTCATGATTTTGAGCATCTCAACACATTTCCCCTCTAACTTCTCTTCTGTCAAGAGAACAGCACCAACTTCTCTAAGATAAAAACAAAAAACTACTGCGGATGCTGGAAATCCAAAACAAAAACAGAATTACCTGGAAAAACTCAGCAGGTCTGGCAGCATCGGCGGAGAAGAGTTGACGTTTCGAGTCCTCATGACCCTTCAGCAGAACTGAGTAAAGTTAGGAGAGGGATTAAATATAAGCTCATATATAAGCTTATATTTCACCCCTCTCCTAACTTTACTCAGTTCTGCTGAAAGGTCATGAGGACTCGAAACGTCAACTCTTTTCTTCTCCGCCGATGCTGCCAGACCTGCTGAGTTTTTCCAGGTAATTCTGTTTTTGTTACCAACTTCTCTAATCTGTGTCTCAAGTCCCACATTCCTGGAACCATTCTTGTATACCATTTCTGCACCCTAAAACCTTCACATCTTTCCTAGTTTGTTGCCTGGAATTGAACACAATACTCCAGGTGAAGCTGAACCAGTGTTCATAAAGGTTCATCATAACTTCTTTGCTTTTGTTCTTTTATGCCACCATTTATAAAGCCCAGGATTCTGATTGCCCTTTTAACCACTTTTGCAATCTGCCCTGCCACCTTCAATGATTTGTGTATATATACCCCTATGTGCACTCCTGAACCTCCTTTAAAATTGTACCTTTATATTATTTCTCCTCATTCTTCCTAACAAAAATGTATCACTTTTTACTTCTCTCTGTTAAATTTCATCTGCCAAATGCCCACCGATTCCACAAGCCTGTATACGAATTCTATCACCAAACTCCTCACAGTTCACAATACTTCCTGAAAAAGCTGGCCACTGAGTAAACATTTTCTCGTGATTCACAACCCTTTGATTCTACGGGTAAGTCTGATGGTACAGGTATCTCTCTCCAATCTCTGCCATCAAGATTCTTAGTTTTAGGGTAATTAAATAAGGTCTTCCCTATTACAGTGCTCTTATATATATATATATATATATATAAAAAAGCAGACGACACATCCCTTATGAGCCAAAAGCTACCGCCCTATTGTTTTCTGTCTCTGCAGAGAACCCAATATCCTGTAGTGGATCACGGTTATTTCTTGTGCCCATTGCACTTCATTTTCTCCCAACCATTTTGGAAGATGGCATCAACATATTATACTAAAACTGGGCTGAGATACTGAATTAACTAACTAGATTTATTTTAAAAATAAGTACAAGACAATACATACGTAACAGCACACTTATGTACAACAAGGAAATGGCCTAAATAATCGTTATATTGTCCTCCTGTCCTCACTATGGTTTAATTCCACACAAATCATTCCACAAAAAAGCTTTTGTGGTTCCGTTTTTCTGTCTGCCTACTTACCAGGGGCTTAAATGCCCATATGCTTTTGAATACACGGAATCCATGGAGAATTTTAGTCAGAAGTGAAATAATGTATAATTAAGTTACAGACATTTCCATGTTCAATGATCCACAGGAGGAAGTTTTCACACCTCTCAATGACTTCTGGCTTAATGAACATGTTTACATGCAAGCCAAAAACTAAGCCATCTCAGAAACCAAACACCTCAGAATCTGATGGCTATTATTACACCATCCCAATATAGCTTTAAATTTATACAGAAATATAAATCATTTATATTTCTACACAACCAATTATGCCTGCCTCTACCTACAGTAACAAAGCCATGGAATTTGTCACTAAGAATATATTATGTTTAAGTTTACAATAAATGGATTAAATCTGAAAAATCAAGATAGCAGCTCAAAGCAAGTTAACAAATCTTTTGACTTGGTTGCACATTTCTCTATTGCTTATTTATTTCTGATTGGTTCTTACCGATCAGAGTTGCATTGATTCTAAATTTGTGCATGTTTTCCCCTGCACCTGAAGCTTTAAAGGTGGAGGATACGTTTTAACAGCCAAATATGACAATCGGGCTCCAAAAACTTAGATTATCCATGTGCAATGCCATTTGGCATCTGGTTAGTTGCAGATATGGCATATGGTTAGCTACAGTAAGAACCCATGTACTTCTACAATCATGACACATCAAAAACTCCTCTCAATCATTTCCTCTTGCTCTCAAGTAAAGATAAGTAATGGAAAAAGAACAAGAGAAAAATCCTTTAGAGAAGTTAGTGCCAAGTGATTTTTCAAGTATTTGACTTAAAAATGACTTAAGAAATGTGCTTTTACACGTTGCAGGGGAAAAAAACCAAGAGCCTTTCTGTGATGTTAATTGCTTTATTCATTTCATGTCAACCAATAATAAAATAATGAAACAGAATAAATAAAACATCTACATAAAATAAAGAAGTTTCAGTCCTGAGATCGACAAAAAAATAAAAACAAACTTGTCAGGGTTGTCAGAACATCAATACAGGGTCGTGCCCTGTTCAATCTAGGAGCGATAGAAAGCATACATGTAGGATGAGGGAACCATAGGCACATTCAGAGTAGTTAGTTCCAAGGCTAGAGAAGTTACAGCATTTAGTCACACTTCTTCAAATAAACCAGCTTTCTTCATTCTCACTCACACACACACGCACACACACACACACACATAATCCAACATTTTTTTTTACACCTTATTTTCCTGAGGAAACATTTACAAAATATTTAAAACACAAATATGGAAATACTGCAGGCTTTTAAAAGCAAGGTGCACCTTAGGTGGTAATTGCGAACTTGTTCCCCCCCTCCCCCTCCCCATTTACTTCACATATAAAACTAGGGCTAGATGGAATGTGTTGCTCCATTTGTCCCCATGGCTGGGCAGTAGCACTGAATAACTATCCAAGGAACAAAGACTTTTCAAGTACTTAAATGTTGCGTACAACCTTGCTATCTATATGAATCAAAAGATTTGCTCCAGTTTGTTAGAACAAACAATCTTATGAAAGCTATTTTTTAAAGTCCTAATTAGCCAAGATGAAATTTGACAGCATATTGACTAGGTGGCTGGGTCCAAATTTTTCACAATCACATTTCTGCTTCTGTTTAAACTGATCAGAATTTTTAATTTTTTCCTTTTAAACTGATCTAAAATATAGAAAAGAAAAATAACATTTCATTAAACAGTAACAGAATGGAAAAGAAAATTTTAGAAAGCGACCTAAAGATTGTGCCACAGGCTTCATTGGGCTGTAGCTAACCAAGATTAAAATAAATCAAGTCACTGGGATTTGAACCTATAATGTTTCAATATGAGGTAACCATTCACAAATATGAAGGTTTAGCCCCTCCCTGATGTGTATTTCTATGACACTAAAATAGAAATGTAATCAACGATGTATAGCTTATTTTGCTAGTTATATCAATGAGAAAATGTTCTATACCTTTGTATTTAAAATATTGCACTGTACTTGAAATCAAAATAATTGCTACTTCTTCCAAAAAAAATTTGAAGACATAGCTACATAAGCACTTTCCACTACAATAGATGACGGATGTCTGGGGATGATTACAAGGCAGGAAATGAATCATGGGGTTCAAATGACAAAGATCTGCAAGAAAAAACTCAACTACTTTGTAATCATTAGAACCTCAAGATCAATTATTGCCTTATAATAACTTTTAAATACAAAAGATATATACGGTGAATGGTGATTTCATTTGCTCCAGGATTTTTTTTTGTAATAGCAACAATTTGGAACACCAGCAGCTTGGCAGTGTGGTGTGTCATTGATGCCCAATAACATTCACACTGCACAATATATATATATATCTCATACATTATAGATATGTTAGTAATTTCTGTTTCTACCACATCTAGTATAGCGGCCTTATAAAAAGTCAGAATCTGAATTGACAAAAACCATCACCTACTCCAAGCAGCTTTTTTTTTTTGCCATGTATGATGACTGAAAATTGCCATTTTAGTGAGATTACTTCAGCTCTTTTAAATTCTCTTCTAGATCCTAACCTTTCTTGCTCATGTTCAAACACCAGTAAGATAGATATAGGTCAGAATTATACTAATACTGCTTTAATTTTCTGGTTAGATTTTCATGTACAATGTGGTAATATTCTGGCTTCACTAATGAGATTCTTGTGCTCACCAGTTACCCAGGATGTGAATTACTCAATAACAGTTTAGAGTTAAGAACCAAAGAAACTTACCAGTTTGAGTAACTAAGATATGTTTACCTTGGCAACTTCATCCTTTACCTACACCTAATATTTGACTTGTATCATGTTTCAGCTCTTTTCACTGCATTAGTATATTTCTAGACTACATCACTGTTGAGCATCCCTTTTTGAGGGATACTATTCCCTACATTTTGAAGTACAGAGTAGGAAAATTGAATTTAGGATTTCACAGAAAGTCCTACTTGCCAACTCTCATTTTTCTGGCCAATGTTCCAACACAAGTAAATTAGCCCCAGAAAATAGCAATTCATTACTTTCTCTAACCACTATTTATGTGATCTTAATTGGAAATCAAATTTTCTGACTTCTTTATCCCATTAGTATGGCTGTACCTTCAGCTGCCTACGACCTAAGCTCTGGAATTCTCTCCCTATCTCAAATTTTAAGATGCTACTTAAAACCTACCTCTGACCAACCTTTTGGTCACCTGTCCTAATAGCTTGTCATGTGGCTTGGTGTCAAATTTTACCTGTGCAGTGCCTTGGGACAGTTTGCTACATTGATTACATTGCATCTATAAAAGTAAGTTGTTGCTGGACCAAGAGAAAGGTTTGATTTCATGAATTGTTAGCAGTACTTCCCATCATGGAACTGTTAACTGTAGGACATACAATATTCCTGTTGGCAAAAGCTGGGAGCAAATTTTGTCAAATAACTAAATTTTCCATCTGTTGGTAAAAATATTTTGAGACTATTAATTCTTTTGTTTCTTCCCCTCCCTTTTCCCTGCCAAAAATGGACACTACCTATGGGGAGCTATGACTGAAGCTCAGGCTCAAACGAAACTCAAAATGATTTTCATCATAATTCTTTTTCAAAGCTAGTCAACTGCAGCCCTCAGCTTACCTAACCAGCTCTGATCACCTATTTCTATTAATGTAGCAAGGGAACCATGGGTGGCAAGATGGCCTGACTGTAGCTTTTGGAGCCACATTTGTTGAGACTATCAAAAAATAAGAAAGAGTTGGGCTAACCCAAGAGAATGACCATTACAAAGAGAAGGTTGACATCCGCAGCAGTGAATTTCTGATTAAACCATTTATATACTCACTGGCACCTGAGGGGTAAAATTGCAACCAATATCTTTTTTAAGACTTGGAACACTTCCAGTTTTGAGAAACCATTTGTACAATTCGATTTTTTAATGAAATAATTGGGTGGAACTACTTCAGAATGATTTAAAGTTGATGATTCTGAATGAGTAAACTCCCATTAATTAAGTGCTGCTCAATCTGCAGTGTTTTACACTTAATGCACTGAATTTCAGATGAAACTAAAGCACTTGACATATGCAGCTCACTTTCCCCAGCTGCACATACATCCATCTACTTACCAGAATCAGTCTGCTTGCTTGGATGGACTTTGATTTGCACTCGTAAAAAGATTGACCAGATTTCATTCAGGCTGCAACAATTTCAGTTGTTAAACTGGAGCTGATAACATAAAAGGAATATCAGGTCCTTCCTCTTGGGAGTGAGGGGGGAAGCAAAATAATCTGTATTCCTGTTATACCAGCAATTTGGTGTTGGATTTATCCTGCAAAAACAAATTGCCAGCACAATTGCATCTAGCTCATTATTTCTGTCCTTGTGCAGTGCTAATTGGACTTCAGAAAGGAATCTATCAAACCCATTATGTTGTTTTGAAATTTACCTTTTGTAACCTTACTTTCCATATGTTAAAACCTATCAATATAAATTGGGCAATTCATACCACATCATCTTTTCCTACTGATCATTCATCCGTGTTCTGCACAAAGTTATTCCTTTATCCACCCTTAATTATATATAGCATTTGGCAGATGCTACTAAGCAGGTCCTATTCAACTACAAGAACTATGAATGAAGAACCTTCTATCTTCTTAAAATGTTGTGTACTTCCTACCCAGAAAAAAACCACTAAAATGTCTTATTGTTTAACCTACACAATCTTTTCAATTCCAGCATCCAATCAATGAGAAAAAAAGTGAAATTTTTGCCATAGGTGCACGTTGCTCCTAGATGATGAAAGAACTGACTAAAGTCACCCTGAAGTAAAGAGGATCTTTTGTTTGTCTGTATTTGTCTAGTAAGTAGACTGTAGGGATAGCCCTTCCTCTCCCTCCCCTGTTGATCATAAAAGTTGAATTCTTGCCATGACACCATTGAAAATTTTGATGAAACTTATTGAGCAGAATGTGCCAGGTGTGAAGCAAATCTGATTAATAACTTGATTAGTGAATCTCCAAGGACAAAAACAAAGGTAGGTACTCCTTTTCTTCAATGTACAAAATCTTTTTTCAAAGGCTTTAAATGAAGGTGAACATAAAACAAATCCCATTCTTTGGATGTTATTCTTTTGCCTCTTCTCAGCAACTGGAAAAAAAATCTGTTTGGGAGACTGGCTTTTCAGTAGGCGAATCTTCCTAATGACGTGCCATATGTTGCAGTGTCTCAACAGCTGAGGGAGAAAAGTAGAATGACAGAGTGCTCCAAGCAGAATCCTATTTGGAATTTAATACCATTATCCTAATGCATACAGCTTATTGTTTGGCCAAGAATATGCTTGCTCCAAAGTTGAGAGGGTCATCGTGGGCGGAATATATTCTGGATTAGCTCTATTAGTATCAATGAACTGTGCAGAATAACTATCAGACTGAGGAGAATTCAGCCCTTCCTCTTTCCTAAATACCCTCAGAGTCACTTACTGTAGCTTGCAAACAGTAACTCTACCAACCTGTCAGGAGACAATGTTATTTGTCTTTTTGCTTTGATAAATTCCAGTTTTTATCTATTCATTCACTCACTAAGATGCTGTGCATTGGTGATAACTAGCATCGATGGAACCAAATTCTTATCAGAGTTCAATGTAATGACAATTAGGATTTTCTTTTAAGATGCCAATTCAGCCAGCTTAGAGTACTTTCCCAACAGAGTTAGGAGTTGACATCACTAGAAAATGGGATTTTTTTTGTTTCCATATTTGGTGTAAGGTTAGGCAAATGCAGAGTTTTAATTTTGGCATGCTTGTTTCAGTTTCATAACAATGTTATGACACTGGAGCTAAGCAAAGAGACAATGTTCTGTCACTGACCTACCCAATTGTAGACACAGTATATAAACATCATGGGGATTTAACTTGGGCTAATCAAATAATCACCTTAAAAAACGTACTGCTTATAAATGAAATTGACAGTGTCAGAAAACATCCACTAGGAGTCATTCTTGATTTAATAGATTCCACATTTAAGTCAATTAAAACCAGTTTTGTTGGAGAAATGTCTAAACATTTTTGATAATTGCCAGCTAAAAATTCCTTATCCAACTTACTATCATTACGATTACCACAATGTTAAAACTTCTCAGTATCACCATGACTGAACCCATTTTATTGCATCACAGAATAACATGCCTACATGGATGGAAGATAGAATTGCACAGATTAGTAGTAGGATTCAGATGGTCTTGTTTCAGTCTTCTCCCCAAATTGTTCAATCACTCCATTATGAACACCATTGATACAACAGAAGCTCAAGAGAAAGTATGTACTTGGTCTAAAACCCAAAGCTTTTGTTCAATGGATGGTGAAAAGAGGAAAGATTATCCTAATTCTGGAAAATTTGGTTCTGAAGAATTTTCCATCAAGTTCACATAAGACACTGAGGTCAGCAACAAAATGCTGTGCCAAATTTTCTCCAACATTTGAAATAAGACATTCAGATACTGTGTGGGCTCCTGTTTGTTTCAGCATGGGAAAAAATAAACAACAATGCAGTGAGGGCAGAGGAAAAGAGGGTGTTTCAAAACAATGTTCTGATAATTTAGTATATTTTGTAATTAAGGAGTTTATGATGTTTCATTACAGTATACTTAATTTTTTGGATAGAGGATTTACACCTAGCATTATAACGGGGTTAGGTAAGAAGATGAGATGTGTTTTTTCTTTTGCTAGCACTCTACTAAACACTGATAAAGATCAGACTTGTACAAATGCCTAACTGATCAAAATCTTGACAGGCCGTGTATAATTCATCTGTTCCATTCCCATTACCTCTAATTTTAGACTGATCCTGATCCAGTTTTAACATTTCTTGGAAAAACTAGCTCTGTATTTAATCACATTTGAATTGCAGGAAACAAAGTAAAAATTTGAAACAAAAAATACATTACATTCTGCACATAAACAGAACCATTATGAAGAAATAAACATTTACTTTGAAATTAATGGACTGGTCAACAATGAGTGAGAAAAATCTGCCTTACAGCTTTACATGATTTCTAGCAGCACCAAATATTCACCTGGTAAAGTGCAAATTGGCACATTAATTTAGAAATCCACACTTATGCCAGTATTATGGAAAATGCCAAAGATGCAAAAGATAACCATTGCATTGACTCATCTGTGTAAAATTGTATTGAGATTAGGACATGTATATTAAGAAATGGGAGTGCTCTTCAACTTTTACATCCGTGGTCAGCATGATGCTTTCCCAGTGCAGAAATAGATGCAGAGTGAAGCTATCATTTATGCCACCCCAAACCCAAGGCTTAAAGGAGCATTTGATTCCCATCCAACTGCCACCCCTGCCACATAACCAACTGAATTTCAGGATATTTTGAACTGTGAGCTTTTACCCATGAAAAATTAGATTATGTCCCGAACTGATTTCATACAGGACCCTCATGGTCAGTGGAGTGGTGAGGCTTGTAAACCATAATGTAGCTGAAATCAGGTCAGGTCCCAGAGATGCAAGGACAATGTATAAATTGACCATCCTAACTAGTCTCTCTACCTCAGGAGTTTAATCTGGTCATTCATCCCAGAATCTATTTAATATGGGAGGGGGTGAGGGGGAGTGGAATCAACTATTAGTGCTTTGTAACTGCCAAGTTCAACTGTTACAAATATTTGGATTTTGACTCCCTGGCAGCAAATAATTAAACCACACTTCCAGTGTGTACCATCAGATATACTTAATAGGTATGCATGTTAATTATACCTATACACTAAAGGTATTTTTGGACATTGAACCAATTGATTTTCACATGACTAGTAATAAAGTACCCTCACTCTTTCTTTTCATCAGTTTTCCTCAAGCCGGAACAAATGTTCCTGGTGTCACATTCCTTTGTCTCTATTTAATTACTCCCATTGTGCAATTAAAGATAAATATATTTTGCCATTTCTATTTTTCCTCTCATCCTAAATAAAGGCTAGCTACACAATCATGTGTGCACAGTGGATAAAACAGAAGTAGTGAATATATACAGATATCGAAAGCAGCTAACGAAATAAAATTAAAACACAATCAGTATCTTAAAAACAAAACTAAGACAAATGGACCTTAAAAGCACAACCTGCAAAAGCCAATACTTTCTGAAAGCATTGGAAATGTTTGCTGCATGTACTCTCATATGAATTGTTCAGTAAATTCAAGTGCAAGCCAATTCAAATAAACACATCCAAATTGAGTACCTGACTTCTAGACTGTGAATTAAACATTGAACTGCTCTGAAATTTGTTGGCTGAATTTCATCAGTTCTTAGTAAGGCTGTTATATAGAGCAATAGCACACAAGCTTGGGGAGTATTTGTGGTTATTTCAAAGTTTACTGTCATTTCTTTCCCCAAACTCCAAAATTATAGAAAGGAAAGATTAATGAATACATTGTTATGTGGTTTCTACAATGCAATAACACATTATAAATAATGGAGGGAGTCCAAGGAATTACCATGAATCACATCACATGGGTGAACCTTTTAAGGCCACAACTCCACATGTACAAATAAAGAGTACAAAAGTATGATTTAAAACTCATTGTGAATAATGACAGATATTCTGGATGCTACTATATAAGCAGAAAATGCTGGAAATATACAGTAGGTCCATCAGCATCTGTAATAAAAAAATAATGTTCAGGTTGGCAGAATTGGTCTGATGAAGTGTTTATACTGAAACTTCAATTTTCATTTTATAGATGCTGACTATACCTACATTTTCTTTCAACAAGCTGTGAGATAGCAGCACCCAAACATGACTAAGGCAGTGGATATTTTGATTGAATCAAGCAAAAGTTGATATTCCAATCCACAAGGATTTGCGGACTGGTGGTGGGGAAGTGGGGGGTGTGGGTAGAGGAAGAGAAAAGATACAACCATCCAACTCACTTTCTGGTCTGCCCATCCCATTACCTATTATTAGACATTAATAAAACAGATGTGGATAAATATGCAGCCTACTGTTGCTCATTCTCTGGGTTAAAGGATGCAGCAAAATAATGTGAAGATGTTGATAAGAAACAGAGAGTAGTGACTTAGCATGGGGGAGGGGGGGCAAAAAAGACAAATAGAAAACTGGAGCTGAATGTCAGACTGTTGTCTGGTGCTCAGCACCAAATTGAAACTGAATTATGATAATTAGTTACACTTCATTGGTTGCCTTAATCTGGGCACCTGATAATTCAGGTGTTGAATTACATGGTTGGTAGGTAAAATGCTTTGTACTTAACAAAATCCTGTTTTGTACATTTTTTTTGTTGCAAATTTTGTCAATTAGAAGCATTTTAACCCTGTATAAATTAATGTAACAATTAATTTAAATTAAAGCTTTTATAATCCAAAGTAATTTTGCCAGGCATTAAATGGTACAAGAAACAAAAGACCATGCAATAGCAGTGGTGATCTAAAACCTCTACATCATAAAAGAAAATTTGTGTATTTTCTGGTAATATATACTGAGAATGCAAAATACAGCTCATTACAGTGCTTCACCTTTTGTATTTTAATTACCTTTTCTTTTCTGCAATCTGTCAAGATGATATTGATTAACTTATTTAGGTGACTTGTTTTGGTTGAGCTAAAACCTGTTTTTGACAAGTGTGGTTTGATTATGCAATTGAAAACTGATGTTTGGAAATAAGAACTTTTAATAATGGTCATTTGAATATGAAAGCCAAATTGTTGTTAGCTCCAACTTAAGGTGCAGTCTTACTATTCCCCTCACCGTCATTATAAGGTAGCTGCTGAATGGTGGCTCGCTAATTCTAAGGTACATTGGGAGGTAGGGTACACTTTTAGAAGTGTTAAAGGCCCTTTGAGTCAGCGGAAGCCCTGGTTGTGCAGAACTTAGTAGCTAATTGAAGGATAATATTGGTAAGGACCAGAAACAGCAAATGTTATTTTATATTGGATGGGGAGGAAGTGGAAGAGGAAAGATAAAACACTAAATAGTGGTCCTCAGACATTATACTTGGGTCTCTAATGAATAACATAGGCATGGTAAGGCTGCCAGCTTGGTTGCTTGCAGTCATTTTGCATGGCCTACAATAATTTTACAGTTGCCATCAGATACTGCTGTTTGTTTTTCAGTACAGCAGCACTCAAACTCAGGGTGTTCTGCAAAGCTTAACAGGCCTTTATTTCACTTGAAAGGTTAAAAAAAAGGCCAGTATATACATAGTCTGCTTTCGTAGGAATGTGCTCTTACAAACTCATTTACACCTAATGGGTTTTCTAGTCCTATGGAAATAATAGCAATAACGTGTAGCGCATTCTTCTGAGTGCATTTATCAAAACCATCAACCCTTACACCTTCTCACAGCTTGCTTTGCTATTTTAGCACAGATGTGGGCATATGGTATATTTAATTACAAACAAAAATTTAAAACTAGCAATTCCCTCAAGTGAAATTACTTCAACTTTTTTTCTAAACTTAAAAGGAAAAATTATTTCATTTTAGCAGCCAACACAAAATCTTTTTAAAAATCAAACAAGAATTAAAGAATTAGGTTCAAGTTTTGCAAGTTACTTTCTTTTATAATATTTTGGACTGTCCCCACTTTTATCTTTATTCCAATACAGTGCAATAACAACTCTCCACTAGGATTTAGGCAGTAGCTCATTTTTTGTAACCACGTTAAAGATGAAGATGACAATGACGAAGCGGCAATGGCGAGGATCTCGGAACCACATGTTCACAGAATTCAGCGCAGGATTGGAAATTTAAATTTTTCTGCATGCAGACTCATCAGCACACATGGCAAAGCTCTCTGCGTATTTCTGATAGCATTTTGCCCTCTGATGTCCAATGCGAGTCCCCAATCCCTGTTTTTTTGTAATTTAAAAAAAATTGCCATCTTTCATCATTAACACCAGTAGATTCGATACTTTTGTCCAAACCAAACTCATTCCAGCATCTTGTAATCCCTGGGGCATTTTAAACACTCCACTTCATTTGCCTTTGACTGCTGTATTGAGGCTGGAGGCTTCGGTGTATATCTATAAAAGATTTAACACCATCATTCTATCTTTTCCAAACAGCAGTTCACTCTCTATCTGTAAACGGGTAGTCGAATGTGAGCATTTTGGTGGTCCAATAATCGAGGTACTGACACAGTCTCGTATCCTTTACCCAACATTTGCTCTTTAATGCAGGGAGGGTGAATGTCATTAATCAAATACTCCAATGACTGCAGACTACTGCTGAGGATAGAGGTATTACATAGCGTTCTACTGGAAACACTAGTGAGCCCATCTGAAGGGTGAACAAGGTCGCGGTGGCCGTTTGTGAGGTCCTGTGGGTTATAACAGTCACTGTCTGGTGTCACCAGTACGCTGTTCCAAGGGGCAGCCAAATACTGCCCTGTTGAAAAGTTGCAGTGCATGCCCACACAGTTCAAGGGAGATGAAGGGACTTTTTCAATAGTAGGTGCCAAGGTATACGGTCGTGGGGCACCACAAACCTCTGGCGACTTACTTACTACTCCCCCACCACCACTGCCTGAGTACATACGGATCTGTTGTTTCTGTTGCCATAGTAAATAATCCATTCCATCTGGATAGACCCCAGGTTTAGGTCCTGCTGCAGAGACTAAACCTGAAGCAGCTGTCAACTCTGCTCCTCCACGGCATTCAGGTACAACATTTCCAGCATACACCACACTTCCATTAATCATGTTGGTAAAGCCATTGACTATATTACGGCTGGCCACTGTGGCTGGGCTTGGATTGGTGACAAGAGCACCTTGACAGACAGCAGCTGAAGCCTGTTGTGATGCCTGAGCCTGGCATTGCTGGTTGATCTGGTAGATGATGCTTTGAATAGAGGGGAGATTTGACTGCTGCAGAGCCAGGCTACGTCCTCCTATTGGAATAACAGATGTGGCAACAGTTACATTAGGTGGAACAGGTCCCTCCAAAGATTTCTGGCTGCTGTGGTAACTTATTTGCCCAGTACACGATTGACTCTGCGCTAAAGTGCTTGGCACCAGGTAGGGTCCGATGTTGCCATTTCCAACTTGTGCTGGGGACATCCGTGTCCTCTTGCCATCTGTATTTTTCACCACACTTTTGCCATGTACCTTCACAACTGCTAAAAGACCCTGATATCCTCCAGAGTGTATAGGGTATGGACTGTAGCGTTGCCCTGTTGTGTCGTAGCCATTTACAGTCCTGTTAAGGTGCTTATGCTGAGGAACCCTGATATTTGTAGGAAAGATCTTGATTGTTAATGGGCTGTTAGCCACCTTCTGGGCATAAGCATCAAGTTCAGCTGGACTAGGATACCTGGGAGAATGCGTGGATGTGACTGACTCACCTGAAACAAAATACAATACACAAATTAGAACAAAGGAAAAAACGTTGAAGCCACATTTCTGGTACCTCCTTTTTGACATACCTGTTGACAAATAAGGAGTTTGAAAGATAAACATGTCCTAGTTTTACAAAGTGATAATATTGTAGTATGCTGGTGGTGCAGCTATCACGATGAGCTCATAACTTCAAAACTTACGAAGGCAAGGCAAAACTCAGGCACAAAATCTTCCGAGTGCTTACACAACTCGATAGCTACCTTAAGACTGACACAAGGAGGAGCTTGGAGCACGTCATCTGTCAACCGAGAAATAACAAAGGCAAAATATCTAATTCTTATGGAAGAAGCCAGGGCAGATGTAACAGATGGCATAGTACTATTAGCCTAAAAATTATATATTGAGGGAGAGAGTTTGATTCATCTTTTGGAAGTTCATGATTTTATTATGCTGGGAGTTTAAAATAGCAGGAATCATGCAGCATAGCAGTAGTTATTGAAAGCAGTCTAATTTTTGCATAAAAACATTCATATTTTTCCTTAAAATGTTAAACAATTTGCAATAAATTGTTTTGTTTTAAAAATTATAGCCTTGGTAACTGATGTTTGCAGTGGATTGCATTTACAAGGACTGGAACAGGCCAAGAGTCAAACATAGCCACAAAATGAGACATATAATACCTATAACAACATTTCAAAGTTAACAATCCTTTTTTGAAGAATATTTGTACATCAGTCATTATTTGAACCCTTTGAAAAAAGCTGTCCAAGTAAGAAATTTAATATTTTACCTATTCATTTGCAAAAAACATTGGTAGCGATTTCATTAGGAAAGTGGCTTTGAGAGGTTTCCATACAGGAAAGAAATAAAACAACAAAAATCACTGAAACTTTATGTTAATTACTCTGTTAAATCAGATTGTCCATAACATCACATTCTGTATAGCTCCTCCAAATCTGACGATTGATGAACAAAAACAAAAATACCTGGAAAAACTCAGCAGGTCTGACAGCATCTGCGGAGAGCGATACAGTTGACGTTTTGAGTCCGAATGACCCTTCATCAAAACTAAAAAATATAGAAATGAGATGAAATATAAGCTGGTAGAGGGGGGTGGGAGGGACAGATAGAGCTCGATAGGGGGCTAGTGATAGGTGGAGGCCAAGAAGAGACTACCAAAGATGTCATAGACAAAAGGATAAAGGGGTGTTGACGGTGATGATATTATCTAAAAGTAGTGCTAATGGGGACATTAAAGGTAACAAGCAGGACAAGCTAGTGGTAAATGGCCCTAGTGGGGTTGGGGTGAGGGGGAAGGGATCGAAATGGGCTAGAAGATAGAGATGAAACAATAGATCAAAATAAATTTAAAATTAGGTGGGTAAAAAAAAATATATTTGTTAAAAAAATTATAAATTATTGGAAAAAGGGGATCGGAAAGGGGGTGGGGATGGAGGAGAGAGTTCATGATCGGAAATTGTTGAACTCAATATTAAGTCCGGAAGATTGTAAAGTGCCTAGTCGGAAGATGAGGTGTTGTTCCTCCAGTTTGCGTTGAGCTTCACTGGAACATTGCAGCAGGCCAATGACGGATATGTGGGCATGAGAGCAGGGTGGTGTGTTGAAATGGCAAGCGACAGGGAGGTCTGGGTCCTGCTTGCGGACAGACCGAAGGTGTTCCACAAAGCGATCACCCAGTCTGCGTTTGGTCTCTCCAATGTAGAGGAGACCACATTGGGAGCAGCAAATGCAGTAGACTACAGCTCCTCACACCCAGCTTCCTGTAAAGACTCCATCCCATTCTCTCAGTTCCTTCGCCTCCGTCGCATCTGTTCTGATGATGCCACTTTCCAACACAGTTCCTCTGACATGTCTTCCTTCTTCCTTAACCGAGGTTTTCCGCCCATGGTGCTTGACAGGGCCCTCAATCGTGTCCGGCCCATCTCCCGCGCATCCACCCTCACACCTTCCTCTCCCTCCCAGAACCATGATAGGGTCCCCCTTGTCCTCACTTATCACCCCACCAGCCTCCGCGTTCAAAGGATCATCCTCCGCCATTTCCGCCAACTCTAGCATGATGCCACCACCAAACACATCTTCCCTTCACCAACCCTGGCGGCTTTCCGCAGGGATCGTTCCCTCCAGGACACCCTGGTCCACTCCTCCATCACTACCCTCCACCTCAACCCCCTCCCACGGCACCTTCCCATGCAACCGCAGAAGGTGCAACACCTGCCCCTTTACTTCCCCCCTCCTCACCGTCCAAGGGCCCAAACACTCCTTTCAAGTGAAGCAGCACTTCACTTGCACTTCCCTCAATTTAGTCTACTGCATCTGCTGCTCCCAATGCAGTCTCCTCTACATTGGAGAGACCAAACACAGACCGGGCGACTGCTTTGCGGAACACCTTCAGTCTGTCCGCAAGCATGACCCAGGCCTCCCCGTCGCTTGCCATTTCAACACACCACCCTCCTCTCATGCCCACAGGTCCGTCCTTGGCCTGCTGCAATGTTCCAGTGAAGCTCAACGCAAACTGGAGGAACAGCACCTCATCTTCCGACTAGGCACTTTACAGTCTTCTGGACTTAATATTGAGTTCAACAATTTCAGATCATGAACTCTCTCCTCCATCCCCACCCCTTTCCGACCCCCCCTTTTCCAATAATTTATAATTTTTTTTACAAATATATTTTTCTTTTTCCACCTATTTTAAAATTTATTTCGATCTATTGTTTCATCTCTACCTTCTAGCCCATTTCGATCCCTTCCCCCCACCCCACCCCCACAAGGGCCATCTGCCACTAGCTTGTCCTGCTTGTTACCCTTAATGTCACCATTAGCACATCTTTTAGATAATATCACCACCGTCAACACCCCTTTGTCCTTTTGTCTATGACATCTTTGGCAGTCTCTTCTTGGCCTCCACCTATCACTGGCCCCCTATCGAGCTCTATCTGTCCCTCCCACCCCCCCTCTACTAGCTTATATGTCATCTCATTTCTATATTTTTTAGTTCTGATGAAGGGTCATACGGATTCGAAACGTCAACTGTATCGCTCTCCGCAGATGCTGTCAGACCTGCTGAGTTTTTCCAGATATTTTTGTTTTTGTTGTAGATTTCCAGCATCCGCAGTATTTTGCTTTTATCTTGATGATTGATGAACCCACTTATGCTCATTATTTCAAAATATTTCCCTAGAAAAACCATTATTTTATTCTTTATAATAATTCTCTTCTCTATTCAGTTTTCACCCTTGCCTTTCTGAATGCTGACGCTTGTTGATGCCAGCAACCTTCGAATATCTTGCTTGTGATCATTCCGCAAGAGTGCCTAGGGAGTCTATGTCAGCAGGATATTTGAATGGAAAGCCAATCATACTCATCTTGTCCTTACCTGATGTTTACACATTCAGTTCTCAGCAGGAATCACTAGATAGCAACCAGGAGCAGGAACACTGGCAGACCTCCCCCAACCACTTTGAAACAGTTGGCAAGGTAAATTGTGATCCCCAAATGCTGCTTCTGTTGAGATCTGCAAACTCTTAGAATAGCAAACATGCTTGGGACCTTATGGTTTGCATGACTTAGTGCTGCCATGTGCAGGAACTTGATACCACCTATTGTGGTAGCTTTAATCCACAAGGTCAAGTAGAAAATAATTAGATGGTGATTTAGAGTTTACTTGGCTACCTGTTGTAAGAGGGAATTTATGACAGAAGAAAGAATGAGACACACAGAAAAGCACAATTTTTCTAGACATCTCTCAGTGGAGTATTCTTTGCAATTCATCCAGGTTAATTGCACAGGCATTTTCCTGCCTTTAGATAATTTAAAAAAAATATATACCAGAGTTGGCCTGTTAAACTTGTCACAGCTGATGCTTTTGTTCTTCAATTTCTTTATAGTTATGAAAGATGGATATACATCTGCTAACTCCATCACAAAGACTGCCTACTTCCACCCCATAATATTGCCCCCTTTCACCCTACTTCAGTCCATATGCTGCTGAAATCCTCACCTGTGTTTTTGTTAACTCCAGACTTGATTATTCCAATGATTTTCTGGTCAGCCTCCTCCACCCTCTAAACTTCAGCTCATCACAAACTCTGCTGCCTATAACCTGTCCAGTCATTTCTGCCCTCGCTGACCAAACTGACTTCCTGTTTTCCAATTAGCTTATATCTAAAATTCTCATCTGCACGATTAAATTCCCTTTATGGTTTCACCTCTTATTTTTGTCCCGAATACTGGATTTTCCGACTTAAAAGTGTTGGTTGGGGTGGGGGTAGTAGGAAGATGAAGAACAGGGGAGTTCAAGATTGTCCTTAAAACATACCTCTTTGACCCAAGAATTTAGCCTGCATTCCTAATATATTCTTCCTTGGAATTCAACTCAGAAACGGGTTGAAATAGATCCAGCTAGTTTCATTTTTGATCAACAGTTATTAGTCAGGAACTTGGATTCAGCACACAAAAGTGTTGTGCAGCATGCATAGAGTGGCCCTATTTATACCAACTTACAAGCACAGCTTGCAATTAAAGTAAAATTTATTCTGTATGTTCAAAACACATCTATGTCTAGGCATGAATGCACAGCTGGAAAATAGTAAAGGAATAGTTACAAATCTAGGATCAATATACGTGCTATAAAGTAGACAGCACCATACCATAATAAACAACACCAGGAACCAATATGGAAATCAAATATTCAGTTCTGTTTGTTTTCCAAAAAACTGGGAGCAATTCATTCCACTTAATTGAGCACAGACTGGCAGAGGTCCATTTGAGTTCTTACTCTGTGCCCAGTTAACAGTACAAATGCTCCTGAAAGTGAAATTATCTTACTCATTATAGACAAAAAGTGTAACTAAAATTATCACAGCACTTGCATTTAAGAGCTTTGAAAAGATGAAACTTTATACGAAGACATTTACAAAAATAAAACTAATGGAAACAGGCTTCACCATATTCTCCAAAGTACCTATGATGTTTTCCAGCAGTTTAATATTTTGTAATTTTCTAACAAATTACAGAGCACTTGCACTTTATTTTTCTGGTAACTGCAGCTCTGAGTGTTAAAATGCAGCATTTAAGGATTTTTAGTCTATTAGATGTTCGCAGTACGTCAGAATAGCTGTTTGCATAATCAAACTGTGATTAAATACAGCATGACTATTGTTAAAAAAGGACATGTTTAGATCAGGATTATAATTTCTTCAGGGTAGCTGCATCAGAATCTTGCATTTCTTCTCTCTACGTTCCCAACATTTTGTGTTGATCAAGTTTCTCTTTGGTCTTAGAAGTGCAGAAATCTATCACCATGTTGAAGAGGCTGCAAAGCAAACCAAGAGGTCTACACAGATGAACAGCAGTATAAGCCACTTACACAAGAGGAGAGATTAAGGTACAGACTGTCTGAAGAGAAGGTTTAAGGACCCTCAAGTTTCCACAGGGATACAACTGAGTTTAATTAGCTAAAACCACACAGCTCAACACCACAAGGCATTATTAAATTTCCTGCTGCTTGTCCAGCCAGGATCACCTTATCCCTTAGCGCATTGACTAGCAGGCTTATCAGACAGTAAGGAGGAAAATCCTACCTCTAATGACAAATCATACTTTCAGGTTCCACGATTGAACCAGGCTTGGCCACTCAATTTTCAAAAGTGCTCCAGGTTACTGAATCAGCTATCTGACTGAATCAGCTATATGATTACCAAGCGTGCCACAGAGGAATTATCTGGTTTTATTTTTCTATCACCAGATGTCTCACCTTAGAAAGACCTGTTGAGGATCTACTTAATAATTTTCAATAGTTGGTCATTAAATAAATTGATAGGAGCTTATCAATGGCATAGAGGGTAGCATACTTCAGTACAAAATGTGTGAGTGCATCCCAACAGTGACTACAGTAGGTACAAATGCATCTAGGCGTAGTTCCATCAACTGCAGCTGCAGAACTTCAGCAGAAGATGCTTGTCCATCTGCACTCCAATCAGTATGTATAGCCCCTTTGATATACATGCTCGTTTCCAAACCCAAATTCCACATAATGCTTTCCAGAAGCTGTTATCCAGGAGACTAAGAATTTCCTCTAATTCACCCTAACTAAATGACAGATGCCTACTTTCAGTACAGTTCAAGGTACCTTGCAGGATGTTTTGCAATGTGCAAACCACATTGTTGCTTGAAATCAGTGCTGCCCAATATGTTAGCCACTAGCCAAAGTGTGGGAAATTGAGATAGGTATAAAAAATGAGTAATATACATCATTGGGCATTTAATCTCAATATTCATTTTTGCATGTGCATGTGTACTTTAGCCTTTTTTGTCCATTTGCATTTGTTGGAACAATGGCGAGACTAAGTAGACTGTGCAAGTTGTATAGTGTGCTGTACGTCCCTGGTTACTGCTTACTGATTACCTGTTAAATTAATGTATAACACAGGGTAAAAACACTGTACCTTAGCACCATGGAAACAGCAGAAACGTTGTATGAAGAGGGGAGCAGTCATTGTGGTCAGCTCAACTCCAGGCCAGAGAAAGCAGCTCCACCCAATGATGAGGGTATATCATGTCAAACGGCAAGCAGCATCTAATCATGCTCTTGATAGAAAGCAGTGATGGGTCTCAAATATCCAACAAAATTTTTAAAAAATACTAATAAAGGCAAAATACTGCTGATGCTGGAAATCTGAAACGAAAACAAAAAATGCTGGAAAAACTCAGCAGGTCTGACCGCATCTATGGAGGGAGAGACAGAAATAACATTTTGAGTCCGTATGACTTTTCTTCAGATCTAAAGGGAGGTACAGATGTGGTGAAATATATATTGATTAAGATGGGTGGAACCGGTGAAGCCAGAAGGCCAGAGATAGGTGGAGGCAAAGGAGAGGTGGCAAAAAATGTCATAAACAAAAGGTCAAAGAGTTGTTAATGTTGGTGGTACTGGCTAAATGAAGTGCTAATGGTGACATTAAGAAAGCAAAATGTGATAATGGCTGGACCAGGGTAAGCACTCTGGAAAGTGACAGATGGCCCTAGTGGAGGTGGGGTGGGGATGGTGGTGGGAAGGGAGAGTGAAAATAGGCTAAAAGCTGCGGAAAAAACAATGAATGAAAATGGAAATAAATTTTAAAATTAATAATAATGAAAATAACTGGGAAAAAATTAATTAAAATAAAAATAATAAAAATGAATATGAAAAAAGGGGGATGAAAAAGGGCGGTGGGGATGGAGGAAAGAGTTCATGGTCTGAAGTTGCTGAACTCAATGTTAAGTCCGGAAGGCTGTAAAGTGCCTAATCAGAAGATGAGGTGCTGTTCCTCCAGTTTGTGTTGGGCTTCACTGGAACATTGCAGCAGGCCAAGGATGGGCATGTGGACATGAGAGCAGGATGAGGTGCTGAAATGGCAAGCGACACGAAAGTCTGGGTCATGCTTGCAGACGGACTGAAGGTGTTCCACAAAGCAGTCACGTTTGGTCTCTCCAATGTAGAGGAGACTGCATTGGAAGCAGCAAATGCAGTAGACCAAATTGAGGGAAGTGCAAATGAAGCACTGCTTCACTTGAAAGGAGTGTTTGAGCTCTTGGACGGTGAGGAGGGAGGGGGAAGTAAAGGGGCAGGAGTTGCACCTTCTGCAATTGCATGGGAAGGTACCATGGGAGGGGGGTTAAGGTGTTGGGGGTGATGGAGGAGTGGACCAGGGTGTCCAGGAGGGAACGGTCCCTACAGAATGCCGACAGGGAGGGGTGAAGGGAAGATGTATTTGGTGGTGGCATCATGCTGGAGCTGGCGGAAGTGGCGGAGGATGATCCTTTGAATGCGGAGGCTGGTGGGGTGAAAAGTGAGGACAAGGGGGACCCTATCATGGTTCTGGAAGGGAGAGGAAGGTGAGAGCAGAGGTGCGAGAGATGGGTTGGACACGGTTGAGGGCCCTGTCAACCACCCGTGGGTGGGAAACCTCGGTTAAGGGAGAAGGAAGACATGTGAGAAGCACTGTTTTGGAAAGTGGCATCATCAGAACAGATGTGATGGAGGCAAAGGAACTGAGGGGATAGGATGGAGTCCTTACAGGAGTCAGGGTGTGAGGAGCTGTATTCGAGGTAGCTGTGGGAGTTGGTGGGCTTGTAATGAATATTGGTGGATAGTCTATCACCAGAAATTGAGACAGAGGTCAAGGAAGGGAAGGGAAGTGTTATATAGAACATTCCTTGTTCCAGTCCTACTCAGGCCCCCTCCCACAACTCTTCTTTCAGTACATTGATGACTGTTTCGGTGCTACTTCATTCTCTCGCTGGACCTGGAAAAATTTATCAATTTTCCTTCCAATTTCCACCCCTCCATCACTTTCAATGGTCCATCTCCAACACTTCCCTTCCCTTCCTTGACCTCTCTTGTCTCAATTTCTGGTGATAGGCTCTCTGACTCTGGGGAAATATTGTAAAGCTTTATCAATCTGTCACAGCCAGAGGCTTTCTTGATGAGAAAGGCAAAATGCACAATTTCTCCCAAATCGAAAATGAAGCTTGGGAGTGTAACTTGTTCTTTCTCACCAATATTAATAATCACCTAATTGAACTGAACATGAAACTGCAAGGGATAGGAAAGACAATTTTGTGACCTTGCATATTATTCACCGAAATTTCAGGCAAAGCCGAAACTATTTATTTAGCAAATGGAAGACTATAACTTTACTCACTTAACAAATTTGCAGTGTTATGCAGCTGCCCCTGATTTTGCTTTGAAATTTTCTGGAAAAATTTGAAAGGAACTTTCTGATTTTGACAATTTCAGCCTGGTCTTTCAGTTTACTAAATATTGGGAGCTTTCAGAAACTAGTGGAACTGCTCTCTTTGGACAGCCATGAATCGAAAATGGATTTGTTAATGCTGTAACGTGTCTAAAAAACTAAAAATCACTGTATTGAAAGTGTGGAAAATGCCCCTTTGAGGTCAAATATCTAGTTTTGAGAATTGTCACTGAAGTACGTTCCACCATTTGTCTTAATTTGGATGTGCAAGCAAATATTCTCAGTGATCATCCTGATGAAGTCAAAGTACCACTCGCAACTGCTGAAGAAAAGGATAGAAGCTGCGCCAAGATGTGTTGCATCTTTTTGTCAGAATTCCAAACTTTGGTGAAAGAGATCACAAGATTTCACAGTGAATGGTGGTAGATGTTACATGTGAAGTGCATCTACCTGCATTGTGAGAGTATATGCAAGGCATCTTCTAATAAAATTAGCTAAAACTGTATCGCTGTAGGCACTAGTCACTGGTCAGCCATTTCTATTGGACAAAACTGTTCTAGACATTCAATTTTAAAGGCTTGCTCCTTATCAACTGCCAACTCCAAGCCCTCAAGCAAGGGACTTTGGCAAAGTGATGTGCCTGCCATGGGGCTATCTCCCCATTAAGCTAAGGGATGTCAACTATCACATAGCTACAGTAATGAGCAAGTATTTCAAGCTATACAGGAGGCTAGGCAGAATTAAGTTAATTCTGCTCTGCTCCCAACAATTAACCACCTCAGAAGAGTGACTAACTGTACTAGCATGGTTTTCGAATGGATGCCAGTAAAGGATGCTTGGATAAATATTTAAAAATCATTAATGTAGGTTGGGTGAAAGCAGGATTGGATATGGCATAAATAATGACCACGAAGGCTAGTTACTCTAGGGCGACAGGCACACGTAGAATCATAGACTAGTAAATAGAGACATTGCCTTCAAAAGAAATAAAAGATATCATGGAGCCTGGTCGTGAATAATTAGTTAAATATGCTGTTCCCACATTTTCAGGAACAGATATTAAAAGAAGTCTGGAGTACGTAGTTTGCTGTCCTTTTCAACAAGGAATGATTTATGACCAGAGGAGGGTTGGCTAAAAGAAACACCTGAACACAGGGGGTTAAAAGTTTGGGCTGAATGTGATAACGAGATAGTATATCATCTGGTGCAAGCATGGAGCTGTATTAAAGACACATTATCAGGGCAATTTCATGGATGTTTAACATTGCTTCAAGACTACACCACAATGAGAATATGCTCCTAACTCCAGCAATAAATCAACAAGCATCATAATGAACACAAAAAAAATGTCACTGATGCAATTTTACACATGAAAAAAATTGCAGCTCAAAAATAAAATTAAATTGGTGCTACAATAACTATCCTGTCAGGCGAACACACTGGTGAAACAAAATAAATAGAAAATCCCAAATCATTGCCCTTTGGAAATCTGCTTTATGATAAAATGCTGTAAAAATACATTTGTTGCATTCATTACTTTTTCATTTTGGGTTCATTCCAAGTATTCAATGGGCCATTAACCGTGGAAAGTGAATATATATTCAACACCCGCACCATACCTGAAGCAAAATAGATGTCTAAAGCCAGAAGGAAATTAAACCCCAATAACATGCAGGAGTTGGCCTTACTCAAAGCTACAAGAGCCCCAGAATTATTTACCTAGTTAGAAAGAAATTCAGTCGGAGTTTATCCTTGAAATATTATTTAAAACATACCCTTTATTAAGCAGTCATTAGTGTGTAGAATGATTCGAATTTGGTTGTAAAAGAGCAACAGGTAGTCATTACCCTATCTCCAACAATAGTGAAAAAAATGCAAAATTGGCCCAAGATGATCCTTGGTAATGAATGTTTAGTAAGGTAATTGCACGAAGGTTATGGAATCTCGTTGAGCAATCGTTATAACTTTTTAAAAAAATCATTTATGACAACTAGAATTACCACTCATCACAAAAATTACTTTGGTTCAAAGATCATCTGTATCAGGATTGTTTACTGAAAAAACAGACATCTAGTAGGAAAAACAATGCGAGATTAATTTATTTGCATACAACTGAAGTAGCAGGATCGATGAAATAACTGAGATAAATGTCTAATACAAAGAAAAATACTGCAGATGCTCGAAATATGAAATACAAATGGAAAATGTTGAAAATATTCAGCAGGTCAGGCATAATCTATGGAGAGAGGAACAGGGTTAATGTTTCAGGTCCGATGAAAGATCACTGACCTGAAACGCTAACTTAGTTTCTGTCGCCACAGATGCTGCCGGGCCTGAGTATTTCTAGCATTTTCAGATTTTATTCTAGGTCAATAATTCTTTACTGACATTAATTCAGTAATCTTGCCCAGTCTGTGAGATTCACTATTCTCAGCCAGTTCACTCAATTGAGACAGTCAGAACTTTAAATATCAAAATAAAAGTATGCAATTAGAAAAACTTAAAGCTTAAAATAACAAAAAAGTGAATCTTTTGAGGAAAAGAGACAAAACCATGGAGGTCTTTAAAATTACGAAGCTCAATGGGATGGTTGTGGGGAAACTATTTCCATTTTTGGCTGAGTCCAACAGCAGCATAAATACAAGATAGCAGCCAACAGATCAAATAAAACATTTAGGAGGAATTTCTGTACCCAGAGGCTGTGGAACTCACTGCCACATGGTTGAAACATATAGCATTGATACATGGGGAGGGCTTGGTACATGTGAGATAGGAGGAAACAGAGGGATATGGGGGAAAAGGGTGGGAAGGAGTAATTATAGTGAGGGATAGCTTCTGTGGTGTATAAGCACCATCAGGAACAAACTGGGTGAAAGGCTTGCATCTGTGCTGTAGTCCAAAGGGCTGCCCAGTCAGAATGTCAAATCAAATGTGTGCATTCCATCAAGGGCTAACAGTTTATTAACTCCGAGTTGAACCAAAAGGTTTGCCAACAGTGCAGTTTTATGCATAAACACAAGATCACACAATCTGAGGAGTTCAAATAGTGGGTTCATTATCTAGAAAAACCAAATAAAGATTCTAAATGGGAAGCAGTGGAAAACCCATCAAGGCAGGAGTTCCAAATAACTTAAATAGGTACTGCAATGGATCTTCCTCAATAAATCAAATAAACATGAGAGGAATAGCTGAAATAGCCACTGTATGAACTAAAATAAAATGGTTTTAAACTGACTGAACAAATACTGCACGTGATCTAGAATATGAAAGATATCAAGAGGTACGACTAACTTTGTAGAATACCACACAAACTTATGCCATTTCCTGCTTGTTCAAAGCCAATTTAAAATCCATTCCACTTTACTTCACATGCTAGAGCTATGATCTCCATCAATGATGGTAAGCCTCCATTTAACTGTTATCCTCATGATATTCAACAGTAAGGATATAATTTGGAACATTTCTAGTTTGCAATATTTAACTCCATTCCCCACTCCACACCAAACAGACATCTCTTCCTTGGAGTGAGCTGCTCTCATATAAGTGGCTTGAAAACCTACAGTTATGCCACACTTGGGGTATCACTGTAACATGACACAGCCTTTCAGTTGCGCAGGAACACGTATAAAGGAAATTCTGCTTTTCATGTGCAGATTGTGTTGATCATTATTAAAAGTTTTAACAATTCCTCAACCTTACTAAAAGTACTCTCAAAGCCAGTGAAATTGACAGGCCAGGGAGAAGGTAAGTGTCTAAGGTAAGTGGATAGGATTGGGGGGGTTGAAATTGGAGTGCGGGGGGGAGTCCTATGCGGGTTGGTCTGGGTATTTACAATAGTTACCCAGAAGTTGGAAGAGGTTTTAATTCTTCTAACCTTTTCCTGAGTAACTATTAGTGTAACCCTGGCAGAACCACCTGTAGTTTGCAACTTAAGTCGTGCTTTCGTATGGTTCCCAGCACAGGGCAATTGTCCAGGGGAAGTTAGGGTTTCTGGGAAATTGCTGTGCAAGCTCTTACCTGGGAACTTCCGAGAGGGATTCCCCAGTGCATCTTTGGGGTAACCCCCAAATCCACGCTGCGGAGCTTGGAAGTTACAGCCCAATATTTTAAAAAGGTGTGCTGCTTTTGCTCTTTGCATTCCCAATCTTTCAATCATCACTGAATGCATGTAGTTTAGCCCACTCTTGCACTGGATTACTGTTATCACTGAAAGTGTATTGTTATTTCAATATTCTATTATGCATATTTTCAAAATGATATATTTACAGATTGTGACTTCTACCTTCCAGTGAAATGATCAACCACCAAAGGAGGACCCAGATTGGACACATTTGGCACATGAATATGAATGTATTAGCAATAAGTTTGTTCTGAAGACAACAGGGACCAGCACTTGGGCTAAGTTTATGTAAATTTTGATAACTTGTTCCTGTATCTTATGCATCATTTTTCCCATGATAGGATTAACGTTTCACAACACCGCAGTAACCTACAAAAGGTAGGCATGAGAAATCTGCTGCAGCTGGAGGGAGATTTGGAGGAAGAACTTTAATCTGAGAACAAGGCTGCCTGGAGCAAGTATAATGAGGCTTCAATCAGCTAACATGTTAAACACCTCTGTAAAATTGGAATATTGCTCAGATTGCCCTCAGGCAGATATTCACCATTTCCTTGCTTCCTAATGGGGCAGTGTGCTCATTAACTATTTGCGGATGGGTTTATGGAGCAAGAGATTTAACTTGCCATAGAATGAGAGACAAAAAAAAGCAACCTTTCAGTCCATCTTGTCTTTGAAGGTTATTTGAAAGAGCTATCCAATTTAGTCACACACTCCTACTCTTTATCTTTCTCTTTTTCCCCTTCAAGTATTTATCCAATTCCCTTTTGAAAGTTACAATTGAATCTGCATCCACAACTCTTTCAGGCAGTACATTCTAGATCATAATTCCCTACACTAAAACATTTTCATCTACCCTTGAGTTATTTTGCCAATTGCCTGTGTACTCTGGTTACCAATCATCCTGCCAGTGGAAACAGTTTTTCCTGATTTACACTATTAAAACCCCACAATCTTGAACAATGCTATTAAATCTGCCCTTAATCTTCTCTATTCTAAAGAGAAAAATATGAGCTTCACTAGTCACTCCATGCAACTGAAGTCCATCAACACTGATACCATTCTGGGGGACACCATTTGAAGGGAGATCGTGATGTAGTGGCAATGTCAATCCAACTACCGCAGCAGAAGGAATTTAAACTTAATTAATAAAATCTGGAATACACAAAGCTAGTCTCTGTAATGGTGACCATGAAACCATCAGCGATTGTTGCAAAACCCCATCTGGTTCACTAATGTCTTTTAGGGAAGGAAACCTACCATCCTTACCTGGTCTGGCCTAAATGTGACTCCAGACCTATAGCAATGCGGTTGACCCTTATCTGCCCTCTGGAATGGCTTAGTAAGCCACTAAATTCAAGGGCAATTAGGGATGGGTAACAAATGTTGGCATTGTCAGCAACACCCACATCCCTTGAAAGATTAATAAAGAAAAACTCCAGCAAATCTCATCTGCATCCTCTCCAAGAACTTGAATTCATTTGTAAAGTGTGGTATCCAGAATTCGACACAATACTACAGCTGAGGCCTAAACAGTGATTTATAAAGGTTTAACATAACTTCTATGCTTTTGTACTCTGCATCCGATTATAAGATCTAGCATGCTCCTTTAACAGCCTGGTCACCTGTCCTGTCACCTTCAAAACATTTGTATATATAAACCTCTTGGGATTACTGTCCCTGCATTGCCTTTAAAATTGTACAATTTAGTTTATATTGCCTATCTTCCAAATCCATTACTTCCCAATGTTACATTTCATCTGCCTTGTATCTGCCCATTTTATCGATCCATGTCCTCCTGAAGGCTGTTACTGTTATGACCACAGCTGATGTTAATTGCTGCACAAACCAAATCCCAGAGGGAAACTTGACTTACCCTTTTTTTTTGAAAATGAGAAGGGGACGTACTGATCCCAGCAGTAAGAAGTCCAGTAACACTTTTGGGATTTTAAAAATTAAAAGTAAAAGTTTTATTAACAAGAATAAAACAAAACTTTACCATACAAGATTACAGATACACAGTCTTACAAAACATTTCCCCAAAACGACATTCTACTTGGTCAGACCCACAAGTAAACACCTTCCAGGCAACACACCTTTATAGATGTTTAACTTTTTTTAAAAATCCAGTAATATTGCCCAAGGCAAGCTGCTGTAGCTTCAATAAAGGCATGCCATATGACCTGTAATTCTCTTGCACTCTGCTGTAAAAATCCAAACTTCAGAATAAAATTGTTTCTTTTAACCCAAGACTGTTCTGGTTTGAATGGATGGTTGATTCAAACTGCATCCTCTCTCAGCCACAGCTCCAACTATAGCTCCAGCTGCTACATCTCACATCTCAACAGCCCAAATAACTACCACCTAAGCTCTCCAAAGTAACTCTAAAATATCTTCCCCACACCCCCCCTTTTCACCCCAGATTCCATTGTTCTCACATCTCTTTGAAACTCAAATCCTTTCAAATATAAGATCTTTCATGTTTCCATCTTTCTTTGCTTTCAGATCAATAAAATATAATATCCCCCCATCTATTTACCTATGGAACTCCTGCAAGATGCAAACATGTTTGTTTGTACCTCTGACTCCCCTTTGATATTCAAACAAACTCTCCACTTATCTAAAAATGCAAATGTTAGACCCACCGTTTATTTGTACCTCAAACCCAACACCTCTATCTTTTTCATGTTTCAGACTCCCCAGGCAACCTGTCTCCTATTAATCTCTGCCCAGCTTAATTAAATCATACACAAACACACAACCTTTTCATAGAATAACACAGTATTCCACAAAAATATTTAAAAAAACATCCATTCTCACACCTCCCTCCTTGGCAAAAAATGAACTGCCATAATTCCAAAATGATGGTTTCATTTTCATTTTTCAGCCTATTTCTTATTTCTTGCTACATGTACCTACACAAACAAAACTATTACACTATCGTGTACATGCATTAACTATGAAACTATATACAAGTCTTATATTTAAAAAAAAGTTCATTCTAGTCCATTCTCCATTTGTCAATATCCAAGCTCTTGAATTTTAAATTCTTGACAACACAGCTGCAATCAAAATTTCTCATCCAGCCACATGTATAATTTGTAAATTGAACAGTTGCAATAATAAACTCTATTGAAACAGTCCCACGTTTTGTTCGGAAACTTTTCCAGAAACTTCAAAGGAATGTGATCAGTATATACAACTGCCTCTGAAGAACTGTTTGCAACATATACTTCAAATTACTAGAAAGCCAACACCAAACTTAAAGTCTCTTTCTCTATAGTTGAATATTTCTTCTGATGCACATTCAACCTCCGTGAGAATTATCCTACCAGCTTCTCAATTCTCAGTTCATCATCTTGTAGCAACACAGCACCAACACTCAGATTAGTGGCATCAATAGCCAACTTAAACTGCTTTGTATAATTAGGTGCTGATAGAACAGGTGTAGTTGTTAGTACAGCTTTCAAGCTGTCAACTGCATTCTGACACTCCTGTATGCATTGGAATTTTCTGTTCTTTTTTGACAATTCAGTCAGCAGAGCAACTGCACCGCTGAAATTTGGCACAAATGTCCGATAAAATCCATTCATGCCTAGAAATCTCAAAAATTCCCATTTTGTCATAGGTACTAGGAATTCCACAATAGCTTTTACTCTTGCATCTTGACCATGTCCAACAGTGTAGCCTAAATATGTAACTTGCGCTTTTGCAAATTCACTGTTAGCCATATTCACAACCAAATTGGCTTCCTGCAGTCGATCAAACAATTCCTTTATATGATGTATTTGTTCCTCCCACGTTTGACTGAATACTATTAAGTCATCAACATAAACAGCACAATTCCTCAGTCCCTCAATACCAAAGGGCATTACTTTGCATTGATATAGACCATCCAATGTCACAAAAGCTCATATCTCTTTTGCCCTTTTCGTTGAGGGTACTTGCCAATATCCTTGCAGCAAGTCAATTTTTGTGATAAACGTCGATTGTCCCACTTTCTCGACACAATCCTCCAAAGGTGGAATAGGATATGAATCTGCTTTTGTTATTGTATTCACTTTTCGGGAGTCAATACATAGTCTTTGTGATCCATCTGGTTTCGACACCACTATAATGGGTGAACTCCAATTACTGTGATTGGGTTCTGTGATGTCATTTTGAAGCATAAATTCAATTTCTTTCCACACTTGAACTAATTTTACTGGATTTAATCTATATGGGTGTTGCCTCATTGAACCTGAATTCCTCACATCAGCATCATGTACAGCTAAATCTGTTTTCCCCAGTTTATTTCCACAAATTGCTCAAGGTAATCTAACATTACATTTAGATTTTTAAGCACTTCCTCATTGTCCAATTTAATCAGAGGAAGGTCAATTTCAGAAACCTCACTTTCCACCCCTTTCCTTGCTTACAACTACCAGTACCACCTCCTGAGTAACTTTTTCAAAGATTGATCCGGCCAACTGAATTTCAGCATCCTCCCATCTGTTAGATTCTTCCTCTTCCTGTTTAAACTTGTGTGTTTGTGATCTCGTCACCGCGCAATCTGGAAACAATCCAGGATGCTCTTTCTGTAAAACCTCTGTGATTGTGTCTCAACAGGCTACTCTAGAATAAATTGAATCCCAGCAATGGGCAATATTTCTACTACCTCAACAATCACCTCTCCCGTTTTCAAATCACTTTTTAAATTTAACTTACACAATGAAATAGGTTTGACTTCGCCGTGGATTCCCTGAATTAATATTTTCCCCTGCAATAATGCTTCTGGACAACAGGTGGCACTAGCCCTAGCCCATAATATTAAGGACTGGCTAGCCCCAGTATCCCTTAAAATTTTGACATCCTTTCCTGCTCTTCCCTGTACGCATGGATATATTTTCCCTTTGCATATAAAATCTTTAAACATCTCTGTAACCTGCCCTTCAGAACTCCTTTGGTTTAGTTGTGAACACATTCCCAATTCTCTAGCTACCACTGATTCTTCCTGTTCCACCTGTACAAAAACTATTGGTTTATCTTGTCTCTGGATCTCAGGGCCTACAGTACTCTTACTTCTAGAACACTTCTGAGTTCCTACTGCTACAATTGGTTTCCTGTTTAACCTCCAACAACTTGATCTCACATGTCCAGCCTTATTACAATAGTAACATATCAGATTTGTCCCTTCAACGCTACTTTCCACCTCTAATAGACTGACGCCCCTCAGCATGATCCTTATTACTAACATTTTTACCATCACTAGGTTTTCTAAATCTCCAACTTCCTTCCTGATTTCCATATGACCCTTATCCTACACTCAACTGTTTGTGTGAAATATCATACTTATCAGCTAAAACAACAGCTTCCGTGATCTTTTTGCTTTGTCTTTCATCTAAATATGCCTTGATGTTTACTGGAATACTATTTCTAAATTCTTCCATAATCATAACCTCTCATACATTTTCAAAAGTCTTGTCTAATTTTAATGCCCTGAACTATTAATCCCAGATAATTTCTTTTTCTCTTGCAAACTCCACACAAGTCTTTTCCTTAAAGTTCTAAACTTCAACTGATAAGCTTCAGGGACAAGCTCATAAGCATTTAGTATTGCCTTCTTTACTATCTCGTAATCTGCAAACTGTTCCTCTGATAAGCTTGCATACACATTCATTGCTGTACCTGACAAAATACTCTAACATGATAGTCCAAACATCTCTTGGCCAATTCAATTTCATAGCTATCTTTTCACGAGGTGAAATATCTTTCAACTCCATCCTCTGTAAATTTAGGCACTAACCTAAGATAGTTAGTTAAATCAAGTCCCTCAAAGGAATCAAAGTCACCATCTGAATCACTATCTCTTCTTTCTTCCTTTATTCTAGTTTCACTTTAGATAATGCATAATATCTAGCTTCTTTCTCTGAAGTTCTGAGGCTGGTTGTTTCTCTGCTCTTCCTCACACTGTTTTCTCGTGGTTGTTTGTGATGGCGTTGGGTTTGAATTTGTGTGTCAAAGATGGAAGCTGTGTTCTCAATCTTCTACCTGTTAGTAACTCTGATGGCGAGAAGCCTTTCTGTAGAGGCTCGATAATGGAGAGCTAAATCATGGTCTTCGTTTTTCTTTAATAGCTCCTTAATAGTTTGTACCCCTCTCTTAGCCTCTCCACTTGTGAGGATAGCAAGGTAAACGGGTTTAGCTATTAGTTTGCAAAATTTTAGAATTGGTCATTTGTGAATTGCGGTCCATTGTCAGACACTACAATGTCCAAAATACCAGGGAGTTGAATAAATTCTCTTGAGGGATTGAATGCAGTGATGCTATGCATTTAGTTTACTTCAATCTACTGTGAATAATAATCAATAACGATAAGGAAGATTTTCCCCTTAAAGTCAAATAAGTCCATTCCCAGGCACGCCCATGGCCTCGATTTAAAAGAAAAAGGTAGTATTGGTTCTTTGTTCCTAGCTGTTTACGGCACAAACCATAGTGAGAAATAATTTCTTCTATAGACAGAATAATACCTGGTCACAAGATTGATTGTTGCACATTTGCATGACACTTTGCTCTTCCTAAATGTCCTTGGTAGCCTTTGAAGAATATCAAGCCATAGGGGGTCTCGGTATGACTAATCTCTCATTGAAGGCTAGTATGTCATACTATGATAGTGTGGTGCTTGCACTGTTCAAACTACTAGCACAGTATCGGATTACTGGGGATATAGTCTTACTATCCTTCCAGGCAATATTCTCAGATGTGGAAATATTCTTCATCTTATTTCTGGGCTTGCTTTATTTCCTGCGACTTTCTTGCAGTAGCTGGTAAGTGCTGAGTGATTACAGACATTATATGCTTCAGCCTGCTCAATGAAGTCCAAACCTTTTTGTTCAGTTCCTTCTGATGGTATTTGCGACAGTGTGTCCGGTTGTTTGACATTTTTCTTGCACATACTCTGTGATGGAGTCGTATTTCATCAATCTTGATCTGAACCGCTGGATTCTGGGGGGGCATCCTTGTAATTTGTTTCATGTTCAGAAATGTGACTAGTGGTTTATGGTCTTTTTCAATTTTGAAACGTAATCCCATAACAGTCTGAAAAATTTTCACACGTCCACGTTTCTGCCAAAGCTTCTTTTTCTATTGCTCCATTTGTCACTGACCTACAGGCAGAGTAGACTGGTCTACGCTTACCATCTTTTTACACTTGAAATAATACTGCCCCCAGGCCTATAGATGATGCATCCGCCACTACTATGGTCTGTAACTCTGGGTCGTAATGTGCCAAAATTTCAGAAGAGATTAAAAGTTGCTTAACCTTTCCAAAAACATTTTATTGGTCCATGTTCCAGCACCATTGTTGACCCCATCTCAAAAGCTGTCTCATGGGCTCACTGACCTCTGTTAAATTTGGTAGGAACTTGCCCACTTGGTTCACCATCCCTAGGGATCCTTGAAGCTCAGTTATGCTCCTGGGTTGCGGAATACTCCGATTACTTTTGTTCCTTGTGGATCAACTATGATTCCAGTAGTTTATACTATGTGATCTAGAAACTTGATCCTGGATTTGGCAAATTAACATTTTTCATTCAGTGTTAGGCCTACATTTTGATTGGCTCTCAGGACTGCTCTGATCCTGTGATCATGCTCCTCTCTTGTGGATCCATGTATGAGTAAATTGTCCACATGGCATATTACTCCTTCCATACTTTCTAAAGTGTTGTACATTGTTCTCTTTAAAATTTCTGGATGCAATTCCAAAGGGCAATCTATTAAAACAACAACTGAAGGATGTTATACATGTGGTCAGCAATCTGGATTCTTTTTCCAGAGGCAACTACCAAAATCTGCTGTTTGTATCCAATTTGGTAAGTAGTGTGTTCTTGGCTAGGTTCACGTCTACTGAGGCAATTGGGCGGATCTCACATTCCACTGCTTTGTTTAGCTGAGTTAAATCCACCCAGATTTTTACAGAGCCATTTGGTTTTGGGAACATCACCATACCAGAACACAATTTTATTGGCATGCTGACTGCTGTCATAATCCTTTGCTGCTGCATCTTTTCTATTTCAACTTTGACTTTGTCGAAGAATGGGTGAGGGTCTTTCCTCAGTGTAGACAGGCAAATTGATTTGGCATCAGCTCACATGGTAATGCGGTACTCAGTCTTTAATTTTTCCAGCCCTGTAAACAATTTTGGAAATTTGTTTTGGAATGTAGTGCTGTCGTTCTTATCAGCAGCTCTGTCCACCTTACAGGTTAATTTCAGTTTTAGGCATGCCTTTCTGTTTAGTAGAGTGCATTCTTGATTTTCTTGACAGAGCGGTTTGAAGGTTTCTTGATCTTTATATTTCAACTTCACCATGAGCTGGCTTTTCACTTTCAGTGTGGTCCCCCCAGGACTTTGTAATTTAATACATGAGGGCTGCAATGGTTCTGGAGTGGTAGGGTGGATTCCAGGCTTCTACTGAGCCCTCGAATTGTTCCTGTGTTTGATCCTGCTTCTCCACTGCTGCTTCCTGTTTTGGGCCTTTGCTTACTGCTCACTGGTCTCCAGGTCTGTGTCACAGCTTGCGCTGCTCCTGTGATATTCTGACGTCTTGGTGAGTCTTAGAATTTTTTCTTTGTCCATCCTTCAAAGTTTTCTTTTCTGGCCAGCCCTGTAGCTTCTTTCAGTCTTTGCTGGATCTTTTGCTCGCTACCACCATGTTTTGTTGTGTGGTAGGGGTTTAGGAATTGTATAGTCTCCCAAAAGTATGCTGCTTGCGTCCATAGTCTTTATAACCAGAACTATTTATTCGCAGCAAGTATTTATACATTTGGACAAGAGTTTCCGCTCTGCTCAAGATCCCTTTTACTACTGTCATGTGATCTGACATTATTACATCATCATGTACACTTCTGATATTAACCCTTTATTCCACATTACTTTACCAAACAATTGTTAAAGTACATATATACATGAACAGCAATACCCTCACCAACTTTCTCTATAACTTTCCCCAAAAGGGATTTCCAGGGAGGTGGAAAAATGGGGAGCATGACGCTTACTGAATTAAATATTGCAAATGGATTTGTTAAAGGAATTGAGGGTGTGCTGCCATTTCTCCAGAGAGTTTTCACCCTCAATTCTGATTGTCCTTTGTGCAGGAAGCTAATAGTGGATAAGAAGCAGACGGAACACCAATGGATATTGGCAGGTACCAATTCCTACATTAAGTCAATCAAAATAAATCTGGAGTTATCTTTCAGAGAAAAGCGTCAGAGAATAGGGCACAAGTAATGATTACTTCTATGCTGTTTGTCTTGGGTTGCCCATTCAGGGGTATCAAGCTGGATTTGCATACATGCCATGTCAGCATTTCACATATTCAAGGCAGTTTTTGGGAGATCAATCATTACGTCAGAAATTGTTGACAAAAAGCAGTACAGAATGAGTTTCTCTTCCTTTAGTGCTGTTTCCACTACAGTTCTGTTGCTAATGCAAGTGATTTCATCCGTTACATACTATAGGTCAGATATCCTTGGCTACAGCATACAGCAGCTAAAAACACATTTGTTAGCAACAGCACTCGGGTACAAATGGTGCTAAGAGGGGATGGGGGAAGGAGCAAGGAAGGAGAATGTAAAGGATGGCAGTAGGGCAAAGGGCAGGAAGAAATAGATAATAATGTAGGGAAAAAGGGAGGACAGAAATTGATGGTAATGAAGGGGAAGGGAAAATGGCTAGTAAAGAAGGGAAGGAAAAGGCAGGAGGGAAATGGATGTCAAAGAGGAAAGAGAAGAGGAAAATAGAAGAAAGGAACAGAAATTGACAGTGGTATTATAAGACTGTTGAGGGGTGAAATCAAGGGTAACATTTTGCTGGAGGAGGAAACAGTACCAGTTTAAGCTGTTTGGAGGGGGAAATGCACTATTGATTGAGGAGGTTAGAAGGGAAAAGGGACAAGAAAAAAAATCTGCCACCTTGAATTAGAAGCTGTAGTCGGCTTTACAAAGGCAGCTGAGAAAAGTGGTTGGTTGATGGTCATTGCCATATGAAGCTTGGTACTGAGTATATAAACAGGCTAAGTTACTTTGTTTTAATTTTAAGATTTTTTTATATTAAGTTCCAAAAATGATAGCACGGCTTTGATGGTTGTTGTTCTAAAGATTGTCGCTATTCTAAGGATAGTCAATAGATGCTGATATCTCAATTCACAGGATGAGCCTGACAAAGAAATCATGCATGGGTTGGTTTGGAAACACGCTCTTCTTGCTTTCACAAATGCACTTTTTGTAATCAAACTTACTCTTATGGCAAGATACACAGCTTCTGCAAAAATAAAAATAAGAGCTGTTTTGCAAGGAACAGAGGAGGTCATCTTTTTAGTTAGAGAAACCAGTGCAATGGTGCCGACTCTGGGCCTTTGTACAGCTTAAGGGTAAGAAAACATTAACTTATCTACGCCAGTGACATTGTGTGTTGCTCCAGGACCAATTAAGCTAGGTGTTATCTATAACCCGCTAATCAACTTGCCTGGTTATCAAGCTGATATTTAAATATAGCAATACTACTTTGAGAACAAAGTAATCCTCCAATAAAAAAAAACTAACCCAATCTAAGATTTATTGTAAAAAATCAAAGCAGCCCTCCCTCTCTCTGTCAGTGCCTTTCACGTTACTGAACCAGATGTTTTTAACAATGTTGTCTTGTACAAATGATAAAGTTTGCAAACAATAATTTAATTTTTTAACAACTTGTCCTCTGATCTTTTTAAGGCACTGAATTTTCCTTTTTCAAACCACATAGCTGCAATGAATAAAATAGTGCTTTGCGAGTTTCCTTAATCAGCTCTCCAACCCCACTGTATAAAACGTGCAACAATGCTCATTAGGTTGTTTGGATAAAAGCATGAGTCAACTGTTTTTGTTCTATCTCACAAATTAAAACACAGAATTCAGTGTACATTCATGCCTTGCCTACTGGATACCATTTGAAGTAAATAACATGGATATACCTTTGCTTATTTGGAGTCGTTTTGACAGGCTTTTGGAGTTCATTGGCAATGAGCCAAAAATTTGCTCCTCATCACCTTCTCCAACCTCCCTGCCCACCTCCACCCATCTTGGTTCTACTGACCTTTTCGACAAACTTAATATGGAAGATAAATGTCTGCATTTCCCTTCCTGCTGGCAGAGTCTACCCTTGGTGACACTTGAGAATCACATATATCCAAATGCCAATTACAATGGAATTTATCAGCTGGCAATGGATACTTAAACCTGACATGTTCATTTGCGAGCGTAGTGAACTTGTAAAGTGAGGAAAAAATCTACATCATCGGTTAATCCAACAGTTCTAAAGGGATTATATGCAGAAGGATGACACATGCTTATCGGAGATATATACACCAGACCACTAGTATCCTATAGTTTTAGAAAAAGTGGTTAATTTCTAGAGTAACTCTAGAAGATGAAAGAAAATTTCAAATGTTTTTGGCAATTGAGGTTATTTATGAACTGACTATTATTACATTCAAAATAAAGTCTAGTGTTTAATGATGCTCAATCCTCTAATATACAAGGCAGAAATCCGATTCCAAAAGTTCTGATGAGTTTCGTTAACATGTATATGGCCAAGAGGTTTATGTTCATTATCTGAGCATGGCGACTTGCCTTCAAAGAGGAGATGATTCAGGTACAGTCAAAGTGCATGCTCAAGAAGGGGGAAGTTAGAGCAAGCATATCTGGAGCTCCCTGGATGACGAAAGGGGTAAAGAGTAAGGTTAAGCTGGAAAAGGGTGCATATGACAGATGTCAGGTGGATGATGCTATTTTCAACCTGACTGTAAGTTCAGAGGGGGAAAAAAAAGCAAAGAATGTGAGAGAAAAGACTGGCAGCAGACATTAAAGGGAATCCAAAAGTCTTCTATAAACAGATAAATAGTAAAAGGGTAGGAAAAGGAGGAGTGGGGCTGATTAGTGGCCTAAAAGGGGATTTACAAATGGAGACAAGGAGCATACCTGAGATACTAAATGAGTATTTCATATCCGTCTTTACCAAGGATGAAAATGCTGCCCAAGTCATAGTGAAAGAAGAGGGAGTTGAGATATTGGATGCACCAAAAATTGCAAAAGAGGAGGTATTAGGCTGGATGTATTTAATAATGGACCAGGTGAGATGCATCCAAGGATACTGAGGGAAAGCAAAATACTGTGGATGCTGGAAATCTGAAACAAAAACAGCTGGAAAGACTCAGCAGGTCTGACAGCATCTGTGGAGAGGAATACAGTTAACGTTTCAAGTCCATATGACTCTGATGAAGAGTCATACGGACTCGAAATGTTAACTGTATTCCTCTCCGCAGATGCTGTCAGACCTGCTGAGCTATTCCAGCTATTTTTGTTTTTGATACTGAGGGAAATAAGTTTGGAAATTGCAGAGAAACCAGTCATAATCTTCCAATCTTCCTTAGATACAGGGAGGGGGGTGGGGGGGGTACCAGAGGACTGGAGAATTGCAAATGTTACACCCTTGTTCAAAAATTTAAATAAATGAACTGTCCTGCATTCCTTCCTTCTGAAAAATGTTATCAAATACAGTGCCAGCTAATTGGATTTCGACACCTTCTTCTTGCCTTTGAACTGCCTGCTTATCTTGTTTTTCCCGATGAGCCTTTGATCTTGTTATAACACAATCAGGAAACAATCCAGGATATTCCTTCTGTAACATCTCTTTTGAAAACACTTGGCTGCTCAACTACCATAGGCATCACCCACATTTGCAATCCAACTATATCATTGTCCGGAATAAATTGAATCCCTGCAATGGGCAATTTTTCCACCACTCCAACTATAACTTCACCTGTCTTCCATTTGCTCTTTAAATTTACCTTCCATAACGGAATAGATTTAGCATCTCCATGAGCCCCGCTTATTATTACCTTCTACTGCAACACTCCCTTTGAACAACAAATATCACTATCCCACAACATTAAGGATTGACTAGCCTGTGTCTCTTAAAATTTTAAGATCTTTACCTACTCCACCCTGTACACATGGAAAGACTTTCCCTTCGCATACAAAATCTTTAAACATTTCTGCAACCTGTTCCTCAGAATTCTCGGGTAAGAACATAAGTAAACTGTGAACACATTCTCACTTTTTTACCTTTCACTGATTCTCCCTGTTTCACCTCTAAACAAACCAGTGGTTTCTCCTGTGCCTGAACCTCAGAACCCACAGTACTTTTACTTCCAGACAAGTCTTAGCAATTGCCAAAGCCATCTTGCAGCCTCACCACATCTTAAAAAAAAACCTCCCCAACTCCTGTATTCAAAGTCGTACTCATAACTTTAAGATTCACCAATTCCAAACCAATCAAGGAATTAGAAATATAATTTATCCCGCCTAGAGCCCCCAATTGTAATGACCGATGCAGTTGGTACAGCTGAGTTATTTAAAAATCCCAGAGGGAAACTTCAAACAACTGTCATAACCTATAATTTTAAGTGTTATATTTGCAATGCGACTCTAAATTCAGGAATCAGACCACCAGTTCAAGGTTTTACATTAAACTAAATGAAACATTTTATTAATTTACACAGGTTAAAATATATATACATGGCTACAAATTACTACTATCATAACTTTAACCAAATTCCCAAACTAATCTCCATTAAGGCAACAGCAACTCAGACTTAACCAGACACCAGGCAAAGAATTTTTAGCGTACAAATTCAAAATGAGGTTCTTTTCACTTTGTTCCTGTGGGGACAGTTGGAGGCTTACAGCTGCTTTTGATCTCACATTGCCTCTGCCCTGCATACACAAAACTGCTTAAGTTATACCTAGCACTGCTCACTGAATGTAAATTCTCATTGTATCACCAGCCTCTTCGAACTCCACCTTTTAACAATAAAACCCCTTTCATTGTACCAATTTTATTAGTAATATAAACATATTGCTTGGTATCTGCTAGCTAGGTGGAAGTTCTCACCCCACTTGAATGCTACATTCAGAAAACGCAAATGCACGCTCTCTCTCTTACATATCAAAAATAGTACACATCAAAGCACCCAGCCTAGCTGGCTTTAATCCAATTAAGACACACCCACAGATAAACCTCTATTTTAAAAGAAAAATATTTTCCAAAATATTACACATTAATAGCTTCATGACACTTTTACCTTTCTCTATCTCTTTCTGTATCAAACTGCTTTATTTGCAACTGAAGTCTTACTACCTCCAGCTATGATACACTAGTTTCAGGTATCCTTTCCTCCAACTTTAAGTGCTGGGTAAGTACTTCAACCATATCAGCCTTACGAAATCCTGCTTTTATCTCTGCCAGCACTTCACCTTTAACTCTTTCAACTTCATTTTAGTCAGAGATTTCAAATACTCCATAGTCATATTTTCTACTCCCAGAAAAGTCCTAGCAATTGCCAAAGCCATTTTGCAGTCCAACCACTTCAAAACCCCTCAACACAAAACTCCTGAGTTCAGTGTTATTCTCAGAATCATATCCCCTGTATTCACAATCTACAACCCAATCAAGGAATATTAATAATCCTGCAAAGAGCCCCAAAATTTGTTATGACCACAGCAGATGTTATTTGCTGGGCAAACAAAATCCCAGAGGGAAACTTGGGTTATAGGCCTTACCCTTTTACTCAAGCTCGGAAGACTTGTGCTCCAGAACCTGCCATGCCCCCAGCCAAGCTGTTCCAGTACAGCTACAACACTGGCATCTAGCCAGCTATGTGGTACATTGCCCAACTATGTCCTATACACAAAAAGCAGGACAAATCTAACCCAGCCAATTACTGACCCATCATTCTATTCTTGGTCAACAGTAAATTAAGGGAAGGGGTCATCGACAGTGGTATCAAGCAGCACTTGCTTAGCAACAACCTGCTCACTGACGCCCAGTTTGAGCCACTCAGCTCCTGACCTCATTACAGCCTTGGTTCAAATGTGGGCAAAAGAGCTGAACTCCCGAGGTGAGGTGAGAGTGACTGCCCTTGACATCAAAGCCGCATTTGACTGCGTATGGCATCAAGGAGCCCTGGCAAAACTGGAGTCAATGGGAATCAGGGGAAAACTCTCCACTGGTTGGAGTCATACTTCGCACAAAGGAAGGTGGTTGTGATTGTTGGTGGTCAATCATCTCAGCTCCAAGACATCACTGGATTGAACATCAAGGGGCGATGGTTAGATTCTGTCTCGTTGGAGATTGTCATTGCCTGGCACTTGTATGGCGCAAATGTTACTTGCCACTTGTCAGCCCAAGCATGGATATTGTCCAGGTCTTGCTGCATTTGAACATGGACTGCTTTAGTATCTGAGGAGTCACGAATGGTGCTGAACATCGTGCAATCATCGGCGAATATCCCCACTTCTGACCTTATGTTGGAGTTCCTCAGGTTAGTGTCCTTGGCCCAACCATCTTCAGCTGCTTCATCAATGACCTTCCTTCCAACATAAGGTCAGAAGTGGGGATATTCTCTGATGGTTGCCCAATGTTCAGCACCATTCGTGACTCCTCAGATACTGAAGCAGTCCATGTCCAATTGCAGCAAGACCTGGACAATAACCAAGTTTGGGCTGACAAGTGGCAAGTAACATTCGCGCCACACAAGTGCCAGGCAATGACAATCTCCAACAAGACTGAATCGAACCATTGCCTCTTGACGTATAATGGCATTATCATCACTGAATCTCCCACTATCAACATCCTGGGGGTTACCGTTGACCAGAAACTGGACAGGACCAGCCATATAAATACTGTGGCTATAAGAGCAGGTCAGAGGCTAGGAATAGTATGACAAGAAACTCATCTCCTGATTCCTCAAAGTCTGTCCACCATCTACAAGGCACAAGTCAGGACTGTGATGGGGTACTCTCCACTTGTCTGGATGAGTGCAGCTCGCACAACACTCAGAAACTTGACACCATCCAAGACAAAGCAGCCTGCTTGATTGGCACCACATCCACAAACATACACTCCCTCCACCACTGACTACAGTAGCAACAGTGTGTACCATCTACAAGATGCACTGCAGGAATTCACCAAGGCTCCTTAGACAGCACCTTCCAAACCCACGACCACTGCCATTTAGAAGGACAAGGACAGCAGAAACATGGGAACACCACCACCTGGAAGTTTCCCTTCAAGTCAGTCACCATCCTGACTTGGGAATATATCGCCGTTCCTTCACTGTCGCTGGATCAAAATCCTGGATCTCCCTTCCTATCAGCACTGTGGGTGTACTACACCACATGGACTGCAACGGTTCAAGAAGGCAACTCACCACCATCTTCTCAAGGGCAACTAGGGATGGGCAATAATGCTGGCCCAGCCAGCAAAGCCCACATCCTGTGAATGAATAAAAAAATACCCTTTTTATTTGTATGCTCAAAATTAGACCAAAACTAACATTATTGGGATTTTAAAAATTAAAAGTAAAAGGTTTATTAACAAGAAAAGAAAACTTAAGCACACAAGATTACAGTTACATCATTAAAATTAGTCTTATGAAACATTCCCCAAAAGATTGCCTACTTGGTCAGACCCACAAGTAAACACTTTCCAGGCAACACTTCCTTATAGATGTTTTCAACTATAACAATCCAGTAATATTACGCAAGGCAAACTGCTGTAGCTTTACTAAAGGCATACCACATGACCTCAAACTCTCTTCCATTTTGCTGTGGAAATCTAAAACTTCAAAACAAGACTGCTTTTTGCAGCCCCAGAATTTTCTGGCTTGACTGGATGGCTGATTCAAACAGCAAAATCTACCAGCCTAGAGCTGTTTCCAGGATATCTTCCTCACACAGCCAACAGGCAATCCCTAAGCTCTACACAGTAACTCTAAAATACCTTTCCCCACCCTTTTCATCTCAGATTCCATTGTTCTCATACCTCTTTGAAACTCAAATCCTCCCAAATATACAATATTTTGTGTGTCTATTTTGTCTTTGTTTTCAGGTCAATAAAATGTAATATACCCTCTTCTGTTTACCCATGGGACTTTTGTAAAATTCCAAAATGTTTCTTGTCATCTCTGACTTCTATTTGATATTCCTGTGCGATGTGGGAAGTCAGGGACACTTCCAGTGTCGAGGGTGACGTTATGTGCAGCAAGTGTCTCCAGCTGCAGCTACTCAAAATCCACATTTCAGAGCTGGTGCTGTGGCTGGAGTCACTATGGAGCATCCACAATGATAAGATCTTCGTGGATAGCATGTACAGTGAGGTGGTCACACCACAGGTAAAGAACACACAGGCAGAAAGGGAATCGGTGATCGCCAGACAGAGTAAAAGCACTAGAAATGTAGTGCAGGAGTCCCCTGGATCCATCTCTCTCTCCAACAAATTTTCCGTTTTGGATACTGCTGGACGAGATGGTTCCTCAGGGGAATGGAGCAAGAGACAAGTCTGTGGCACCACAAGTGGCTCAGCTGCACAGAGGGAGGGAAAAAAAGTGAGAGAGCAAAACTGATAGGGGATTCTATCATAAAGGGAACAATGTTTCTGCAGCTGCAGGCGTGCCTCCCTGGTGCCGGGGTCGAGATGTCAGAGTGGCTGCAGAACATTCTGAAAGGGGAGGGAGAACAGCCAGAGGTCGTGGCCCATATCTGTGCCAACAACATAGGTAAAACGAGGGACGAGGTCCTGAAAGCAGATTATAGGGAGCTAGAAAATAAATGAAAAAGCAGGACCTCAGAAAGGTAGTAGTCTCAGGATTACTCCCAGTGCCACACGCTAGTGAGATCAGGAATAGGAGAACAGACCAGGTGAAAGCTTGACTGGAGAGATGGTGTAGGAGAGAGGGGTTTATTCCTGAGGCATTGGGATGGATTCTGGGGAATATAGAACCTGTACAAGCTGGATGGGTTGCACCCCAGCAGGACTGGGGCCAATATCCTCGCAGGGGTATTCATTAATATTGTGGGGATGGGTTTAAACTAGATTGGCAAGGTGATGGGAACTTGAATGGGGAGACACAAGAGAGGGAAACAAAAGTAGGAACGAAAGACAGAAAATTAGAAAGCAAAAGTGGATAGCAGAGGAAACAATGGCTAACAGCAAATAGGACCATAGCACAAAAAAAGACGTGTGAAAATGTCAAAAAGACAATCTTAACGACACTGTATCTGAATGCATGGAGCATTCGCAACAAGGTAGACGATTTAACAGCACAAATAGATGTAAATGGGTATGATATCAATGTGATTACGGAGACATGGCTGCAGGGTAAGCAAGGCTGTGAACTGAACATCCAAGGGTACACGATATTTAGGACAGACAGGCAAAAAGGAAAAGGAAGCTGCATGACATTAAGGATGAAATCAGCGTAATAGTGAGAGAGGATATTGGCTCGGAAAATCTAGATGTAGAATCAATCTGGGTGGAACTAAGAAGCAACAAGGGGCGGAAAACATTAGTGGGAGTTGTCTATAGGCCTCTAAACAGTAGTGTTAATGTAGAGGACGGCATTAAACAGTAAATTAGAGATGCATGTAACAAAGATGCTACCATAATCATGGGTGACTTAAATCTGCATATAGACTGGGCAAACCAAATTAGCAGTAATACTGTGGCGGATGAATTCCTGGAGTGTGTATGAGATGGTTTTTTTAGACCAGTATATTGAGGAACTGACTAGGGAACAGGTTAGCCTAGATTTGGTATTGTGCAATGAGAAGGGGTTAATTAATAATCTTGTTGTGTGGGGTCCTTTACGGAATAGTGACCATAACATGATAGAATTCTTCATTAGTATGGAAAGTGAAGTTGTCTGATCTGAAATTAGGGTTCTAAATCTTAACAAAGGAAACTATGAAGGTATGAGGTGTGAGTTGGCTAAGATAAATTGGGGAACTTCATTAAAAGGCATGATCGTGGATAGGCAATGGCTAATATTTAAAGAATGAATGCATGCATTGCAGCAGTTATACATTCCTTTCTGGTGCAAAAACACAACAGGAAAAGCAGCCCAACCATGGCTAACAAAAGAAATTAAGGATAGTATTAGATTCAAAAAGGAATCATATAAAGTTGCTAGAAAAAGCAGCAAGCCCAAGAATTGGGAACAGTTTAGAATTCAGCAAGGAAACATAGAAACTAGGCACAGGAGTAGGCCATTTGGCCCTTTGAGCCTGCTGCACCATTCAATATGATCTTGGCTAATCCTCTCTCAACACCATATTCCCGCTTTCTCTCAATATCCTTTGATGCCCCTAATATCCAAAAAATTATCAATTTCTTTCTTGAATGTGCTCAGGTGATCTGGCCTCCACAGCCTTCTGTGGTAGAGAATTCCACAGGTTGACCACCCTCTGAGTGAAGAAATATTTCCTCATCTCAGTCCTAAATGGCCTGCCCCATATCCTGAGACTTGTGGGCCATGGTTCTAGACTCCCCAACCAGGGGAAGCATCCCCCCTGCATCTAGTCTATCTAGCCCTGTTAGAATTTTATATGTTTCAATCAGATCCCCTCTCATTCTTTTAAACTCTAACGAATACAGGCCCAGTCGAACCAATCTCTCCTCATACGACAGCCCTGCCATCCTCAGTATCAGCCTAGTGAACCTTTGCTGCACTCCCTCTATGGCAAGTATATCCTTTCTTAGGTAGGGAGGCAAAAACTGCACACAATATTCCAGGTGTGGTCTTGCCAAGGTCTTGTATAACTACAGTAAGACATCCCTATTTCTGAACTCAAATCCTTTTGCAATGAAGGCCAACATACCATTTGCCTTCCTAATTGCTTGCTGCACCTGCCTATTTACTTTCATTGACTGGTGTACAAGGACACCCGGATCCCTTTGTACATCCACATTTCCCAATATGTCACCATTTAAATAATACTCTGCCTTTCTATTTTTCACACTGAAGCGTATAACTTCACATTTATCCATGTTATACTGCATCTGCTACGTGTTTGCCCACACACACAACCTGTTTAAATCACCCTGATACCTCCTTGCATCCTCCTCCAACCCCACCAAGTTTTGTGTCATCAGCAAACTTGGAAATGTTGCATTTGGTTTCCTCGTCCAAGTCATTTATATATATTGTGAATTGCTGGGGCCCAAGCACTGATCCCTGCAGTACACCATTAGTCACCACCTGCCATCCAGAAAAAGACCCACTTATTCCCACACACTGTCATCCAATTCTCAATCCATGCCAGTATATTACCCCCAACCCCATGTGCTTTAATTTTGCCCACTAGCCTCTTATGTGGGACCTTATCAAAAGCCTTCTTGAAATCCAAATACACCACATCCACTGGTTCTCCCTTATCTATTCTACTAGTTACATCCTCAAAAAACTCCAGGAGATTAGTTAAGCATGATTTCCCGTTCATAAACCCATGCTGACTTTGTCTAATCATGTTGGTGCTTTCCAAACGTTCTGTTACCACATCTTTTATAATACTCTAGCATTTGCCCCAAGAGATTGATTAAGAGGGGAAAAATAGAGTATGACAGTAAACTTGCAAGGAACATAAAAGCAGATTGTAAAAGCTTCCATAAGTATGTAAAAAGAAAAAGATTACTGAAGACAAATGAAGGACCTTTACAGTCTGAAATGGGAGAATTTATAATAGAGAACAAGGAAATGGCAGAGCAATTGAACAATTACTTTAGATTGGTCTTCACGGAGGAAGACAAATAACTTCCCAGAAATACTAGGGAACCAAGGGTCTTAGTAGGAGGAGGAATTGAAGGAAATTACTATTACTAAAACAATAGTGCTGGAGAAATTAATGAGACTGAAAGCTGATAAATCCCCAGGGCCTGATAATCTACATCCCAGGGTACTAAAGGAGGTGGCCATGGAAATAGTGGATGCGTTAAGTGTCATCTTCCAAAATTCTGTAGATTCTGGAACAGTCCTGGTAGATCGGAGATTGGAAAATGTAACCCCACTATTTAAAAAATGGAATTACAGACTGGTTAGTCTAACATCAGTACGAGGGAAAATGCTAGAATCTATTATAAAGGATGTGATAACAGGACATTTGGAAAATATCAAACGGGATTAAACAAAGTCAACATGGATTTATGAACGGGAAATAATGTTTGACAAACCTACTGGAGTTTTTTGAGACATAACTAGCAGAATAGATAAGGGAGACCCAGTAGATGTAGTGTATTTGGATTTTCAGAAAGCTTTTGATAAAGTCCCACATAAGAGATTAGTGTGCAAATTAAAGCACATGGGATTGGGGGTAATATATTGGCATGGACTGAGAATTGGTTAGCAGACAGGAAACAGAGAGTGGGAATAAATGGGTCTTTTTCGGAGTGGCAGGCAGTGACTAGTGGGGTACCGCAGGCATCAGTGCTTGGGCCCCAGCTATTCACAATATGTATCAATGATTGGGATGAGGGAACCAAATGTAATATTTCCAAGTTTGCTGACGACACAAAACTAGGTGGGGAAGTGAGCAATGAGGAGAGTGTTAAGAGGCTTCAAGGCAATTTAGACATGTTGAGTGAGTGGGCAAATACATGGCGGATGCAGTATAACGTGGATAAGTGTGAAGTTATCCACCTCGTTAGAAAAAACAGAATGGCAGAGTATTATTTAAATGGTGACAGATTGGGAAATGTTGATGTACAAAGGGACCTGGGTGTCTGACAGGATGGACAGACTGGATGCAGAGATGATGTTTCCTCCGTTTGGGGGTCTAGAACAAGGGGTCACAGTCTCAAGATATGGGGTATACCATTTAGGACTGAGATGTGGAGTAACATCCTCACTCAGAGGGTGGTGCACCTATGGAATTCTCTACCATAGAAAGCTGTGGAGGCCAACTCACTGAATATATTTAAGGAAGTAGATAGATTCCCTAAAAGCGTCAAGGGGTACGTATGGAGTGTATGTGGGAGTATGGCGTTGAGACAGAGGATCTGACATGATCATATTGAATGGCGGAGCAGGCTCGATGGGCCGAATGGCCTACTCCTGCTCCTATTTCAAACGAATTCTCAACTTATCTAAAAATGCAAATATTAGATCCAAACGATTTACTTGTACCTAAAACCCACCATAATATCTTATTACAAATGCACACCTAACACATCTATCCTCTCATGTCTTAACCTCCCAACCTGTCTCTAGTAACTTTTCCCCAAATTAAAAAAATAATCCACTTTCACAATATGAAGAAGAGTCAGTCAGCATGGGGGAAGAAGGGTGTTAAGAGTGGAGAAGCAATCTCTGTAGTGAGCAATATACAGTCTCTACCAAGGCATCTAGTCTGTGCCTTCTTCACAACCAGGCTTGGGAGTTTGCTCTGACATGGTGTACTCTTTTGAGTGACAACGAAACAAAAATAATTAATTAATTGAAGCCCCTGAGGTTATATATATATATAAATTACTGAAGGTGGCAGGGCACATTGAGAAAGCAGTTAAAAAAGCATTTGGGATCCTGAGGTTTATAAATATGGGCACAAAGTATAAAAGTAAGGAAATTATGATAAATCTGTATAAAATACTACTTTGGCCTCAAGTGGGCTATTGTGTTCAGACCTGGGCACCACACTAGGAAAGAAGTGAAGCACTAGAGAGGGTACAGAAAATATTTACGAGAATGGTTCCAGGGATTAGGAACTTCTTCACCAATCTATACACATAGCTGTTGTGGTTGTTCTTCTTGGCAAAAAGGTGATTTAGAAGAGATTTGATAGAGGTGTTAAAAATCATGAGGGGTATGGACAGAGTAGACAGGGAGAACCGTTTGCATTGGCAGAAGGATTGAGAACCAGGGGACACCAATTTAAGGTGATCAGCAAAAGAAGCAACGGCAACATGAGGGGAAACTTTTTTTTAAACGCAGCAAGTGATTAGGATCTGGAATATGCTTCCAGAGAGTGTGGTGAAGGCAGATTCAATTTTGCCTTTGAAAAGGGAATTGGACAATAAGCTGAAAAAAAACATTTGCAGCGTTACGGGGCAAGGCGGGGGAGTGGGACCAGCTAAGTTGCACGTGCAGAAAGCCAGCAACAGGCCAAATGGTTGTCTCTGTGCTGTAACCATTCTTTTTAATATATATAAAAATACATTTTATATAAATGTATACATTATATACACATATGACACTGAAGTACAGAAAAAAAATCACTACCATGCCATTACACCAGATATCTGTTGCCGTGAAAACCAAATCTAAATTACTGTTAAATAAACATGGATGAAAATAATGGAGTATTTGTTCAAAGAGCATATTTATTAACTGAGAATGATTAGCTAAATTAACTTAATAAAGATCCTATGAATAAGTAACAAACAGAACATAGCAGAAGTGTGCCATACAGCCCCTTGAGCCTCCTCCGCCATTTGATAAGGTCTTGACTGATGATATACCTTAACTCCACTTTCTCATCCAATCCCCATACCTTTTATTCCCTTGCAGTCCAAAAGTCTGTTGATCGCAGCCTTGAATGTACCTAATAACTGAATACATGGGTTGGGGTAGTTTTATAGTCTAATCTGGGGGAAAAAAAAGGGGATTACCAGCACAGAATACTGATTAGATTTTACTGCTTGTCAGGTTAACCTTAGCCATTGTCAAATGAGGGCTTTGATTAGACAGCCTACAAAAGGATACTGATGGTGTGCACACCAAAATACTTGGTGCATGGGGAAGCCTGCCAGAAAGCCTGCATGGGAGAATCCAGCACCAACTTGGCACAGGGCTTTGAGCATAGTTTAAAGCTCAACCTTTCCAGTATGGAAATAGTGGCCAACTCAATTTGTCCATTTAGGTGATGTCACAACTTCCAATACAGCACAGGTAGCAGCCACCCAACTTCTGAGCACTGCAGTGGACGCTCATACTGCTGGCATCTTGCTGTGGATTACAGTGCTTAAAAGGGGCTTGCAGGGTGTCACAGCAAGCCAGCAGTCTCACCTGCAACAGTTTACTAAAATTGCTGAAATTCTGCTCTGGGGGAGTAGCAGAGATTCTATTGATTACAGGGTTGCCAACCCTCCCAGTTTGGCCAGGAGTCTACTGGAATTAGCATCCATCTCCTGGTGGTTGTTAAAAATAATCCTGGGGCAGAAATTTTCGCTCGGTGGGCAGGCGCACGCCCGACCTGCTCGAGCATAAAATGACGTGTGTTAACGTCGGCCAAGCGTGCCGATGTCAAAGCGTAGTCGCGCAATTGTGCCAAGCGACCTTAGCATTTTTTTGGGAAATTTCATCCACAGGTGGGATGAGGTTTCCAAAAGCAAATAGTAAGAAAAGTTTTAAAGTTTAATTAATAACATGTCCCTGCTCATGTGACAGAGTCACATGAAGGGACATGTTTTATTACATTTTTATTTTCTTCATTCTCGTTTTAAAAAACACTTCATCTCCCTGAGGCAGCTCCGTGTCTCAGGGAGATTATGCAGCGCTCACTCATGTGCATGCGCGAAATTCACGCTCACCCCGCTCGCCCTCCTCCCCCACCCGCATAGGTAGCGCTCAGCGCTGCCGCACACGTTTCACACTGTGTGGGCCTTAATTGGCCTGCCAGCGTGAAATTGTGATCCGGTGCCAATCGTGGGTGGTGATCGGCTTTCCGACTGCCCCTGCCGAGCCCACATGCCAAGGGCAAAATTCTGCCCCAGGAGATTTTAAAACAATATTTTAAGCAAATAAATTAATACAATGCACATAATTTGTATGGAAGTTCATCATTATTTGAAAAGCGGTCATCTGATTGTGTTTTTATTTATTCATTCATGGGATGTGGGCTTCGCTGGCTAGGCCAGCATTAATTGCCCATCCCAGAATTGGCAGCGTGATGACATAAAACATAAATCACCTCTAATGGGGACTTGAGGTTGTGCTTACTGGATTTGCAATCTAATAAGCTCTTCATGGACAGAAAGAAGCTATTTTGTCCTCTTCCCATCATAACACATGCCTATACAGCTAGTGGCAAGTGCTGTCCCCTCATGGTGGTGAAGTTGTGATGCCTTTAGCAGACCTCCATGAATCTTGTCACTGCTCAGCCAAGTACTGCAGGGCTCCTCCATAGCAGTGCAATCAGCGAAGTATTGTTTTAGCATGCCAGTGATCTGCTCTATCACATTTTATGTGGCAATGATTTTCATTGAACTCTTACTGTGCATGGGTTGTGCACTGGAATCATGAATGATAATCTTGGTCACCCAATAGCTACCCTTTGGTTTGATGGAGTGGCTCAAACGCAGAAGGCACAACAGACTGCTGTAGAATGAAGATATCATGTATGTTGCCAGGATGCTGGGCATTGCCATTCACTGCCTATGGTCACACGCCAGCTGGATATTGAAGGAGTGGCATCCTTTTCAGTTCTGGAATACGACACAGTTGACATGTGGTGCCTAGAAAGCATTCTGCATGCAGTTAAGGCCACCCTATGCCATAGTGAGGCCTGCAACCCTAGCAAAGTGCTAACTTGTTCCACCTGCTGGTCCCTGGCAATCAACAACAAAACCTCTAAAATGTTAGCTCTCATTGAATTGACCTCCTTTATGCAACAGTGGACAGAAAACTGCAAGATGTTGCAAATACGTCCAGCTACAATCTGGAAGGATCCAGGCATGTAAAAGTTCATCACAACAATCACCTTCCTTGCCCTACTGAGGTTGCAGTTCTGGCTGCAACAGGGATGGACTTCAGTGAGGACATCCCAATTGAAGCACAGGTGTCTCATGTTGCTCCTCGCTGGGGTTCAGAGATGAGAGAATTGCTCCCTGCGCGATACAGCCTCCTGCTGAGAGCCCTATTTTCCTCCTCCCCTCTCTCTTCTAGCAGCATGTTGTGATGAACATGGCTTCTGTTCATTCTCCCACCAATGTTATATTTCAAGGGGAACGCCTATGACCATTTCCATGTTTAGGAGTAACTGGTTGGTGCAGAAACCTCGAGTCAGAAAAATGTCCTTTAGCATCAGCCACACCACTCACTATAGACATTTCAACTCAAAAGAACTATGGAAAGCAAACATAAAATCATATCAACAGCCAGAATAAGTTAACTAGCACCTAAGGTGTAAGTAGTTGATGATCTCTAAGTAGTGCCACTGGGGATTGGGTCCGTCTTGCAGCTGAATATATTTTCAATTGTATGAAGTTAAGAGGGGGCATCGACTGCAGCATTGTGCTCCAAAATGTCACTTGCTGGCATTAAATCACTGTTGCGCTCTTGACCTCATGAGTTACATGTTCTGCATGTTTATGCCAGACATTAGTTGCATGTGCTCCAGTACCTTCACCAAGATGGCATCCGCTGCTATTTGCAGATGATTGCTGACCAGCACCCTTAGCACCCAAATAACAGATACTACTAAGCCCAATTTCATGCCCTAAGTCTTTACTGTGCAATAATGCATTTCCCGTGGCTATATACATAACGTCATTAAATTACTTCAATGACAGAACATTATTGCTCAATTTAAAATGAAAGTCAGCACCTGTTCCAATGAGGTCAGAAATAAATACAGTTCAAGTAATGCTGCTGTAAAAACTATCAAAGCGGAAGACAATGGTCAATAAGAGCTAATTTTATGTCTTTCGACCTGTCATTTAACAATTCAAATAAGAACCCAGAAAATCAAAGCAGCACACAAACAACAATGTGTGCAAAGATTTATTCCAGCACAAAGTTTTTTGTTTTCAGTGGGTTCAAATAATTCAAAGAAGCCAGGACAAAAAATTTCTGTTAATAGAATTTATTAACTTTGGTAGAACTATTGCCTCTGTCAGAAAGTTCATGGGTTCAAACCCCAGTCCAGGAGTTGAAGACAATCTACACTTACAGCTCTGTTCAAAACCAAGGGAGTATTACATTGTTCAAAGTGCCATCTTTTCAGTTGACATTAAGGGTTCCATTGAACTATGCAAAGAGGAACATGGAAGCTGCCCTGACAAATTGTTACTCCTCAGCCAACACCACCAAAAACAGATCAACTGGGCATCCATCTCATTGCTGTTGATGAGACTTTGCTGCCATAGTTGCCTTCAAAACAAGAATGACCGTGCTTAAAGCAATTCATCGGCTCCAATATGTTTTGGGATATTTGAGGAAACAAAAGCCACTATCTTCTTCCTTTTATGAAACTTGTTGTAGTTTTCTTAAATTTTGCAATAATACTAGGAAATAACTTTGGAGGTGTGACGTTAAAGGATTAATTCAACTTACCTACAAAGAAGCATTTCCTTTGTTTGAAAAGCTTGAAATAATATTTTCCACTGGAGCCTGTGTCAGCTGTGTTGATTAATACAAATTTCAAGACAGTATAAACCTGCTTGTAGAGTCAGTGTATGTTAACTGGCACCTTTACCCCACACTTTTTTCCCCCAAATAGTGGGATTTCTTTTGATCTTCCACCATTCTATCGGTGGGAAGCCAATAAAAAATCTAAATGACTATTTTACATCTATTGCCTGCGAAAGTTGGAGATCGAAGATAGTCATGGAAATTCTCACCCATTGTGTAGGTCAATAGGATTGTGCTCTTCAGAAGTACAGCACAGTAAAACAGAATATACTTTTTCTTAACAGTTTTTATTAGGAAGTGGAATTTATACATAACTTTAGAATAAACCCAGCATGGTGCCCAGCTTAACGGGTTGTTTCACTGTCTGCTGCTCTCCCGAGAACCTTGGGAAAGCATGACAGCATTAAAAAAATTGAGTCTTTAGATGGTAAAGGTTAACAGACCAAGTAACAGAAGGGGAGAGGCAGAAATAAGGCTTGTTGATACTGCTCCAATGGAAGTGGTACCTGCTTGGCTTTCTTGGTAGCAAATGTAGGGAGAAAATTCAGCTTAGGATCAAGTAACACAATAAGTTTCTGCACCACTGGAGTTTGCCACTTAAATCTATCAGGAAGATTAGTTTGGAGTTCAGGGGAAAGCAAAGTAGGAGCTGATCACCTAATTCTGCAAGACAGGACTGAACCCATGGCTTACCAGATCTATACCACCAAGCAGAGTGAAGAATGGTTCTTTAAACATCTGATTCCAAAACTCAGCTAGCTTCCTTAATTAGATCAACATTGCAGATTGGAAGATCAGATATGAACTCTTGGTGCCCCTTTTTTAGTTGTGCGCTAAAGTTCTACTATGTACAAAAAAAGCCTTTGCTTCCATGCTGTCCCCCATCTCAGTTTTCAGTGTAAGCTAAGGAAAACATCATAAATTCGGTGCGTAAATGTTGACATGCCAAAATTATGGCAGTGAAGTGAAAGAAACCCCAAGGAAATTACTCCCCACAATCTTCCAGGTTATTGGTCAATATTGTTTGATTGGTCGCTAGGAGATGATTTGCATAGTCCCTAATTCCCTAATCCCCAGTCAACATAAATAATTAATTGTCAGGGGAATTACCTACATAAACCAGCACAACATTGCATGTTATAATAATGCAGTAATCACAGGACCAGGTAATTTAATTTTAAATATTAATAATTCATAGAAGTTGAAATAAAATATCAAAGCCTAACAGGGATAGTCAAATACACAAATTACAAATGCAAACAGCAAGACTCATACAATTTCTTTAAGTACAGTAGCCAACTGATTATCTTCGCTAATACTCACAATGTCATCATTAGAGAAGCCATAGAAAACTTCTCTCAGTACCTGAATGGCGTAATGCACTCTGTAATATCATGGAGATTCCGAATTTAACATGGAGTTGTTAAGGTATAGAAAGGAAGAGGTACTGGTCCTGAAAAGGAAGCAATAGGCCAATCTGGATGGCATGAAGGGCATTTTCCCATCTCTAAATTACAGTTTAAATAAACACCTGAACATATTTAATAAATCCTTAAATTGGAATTCATGCAAGACAGGACTTATAAGAGAAAGTATGAAGGAAATGCACAATGAACATTAAACCTGGCAATTGAAAATGACAAATGATCTTAAAACAGATCACAAAGGCACTTTATTTGAAACACATTAGTCTGTGAAGAGCAAGCATGGATGTGCTATTCTAAGTATCAAGTCAGTTCAGCATAGGTCATCCGGCTGCAAAAATTCTGAAGACGTGTGTGGGATTTTTCTGAATGAACAGGAAATGAAAGTCGATTTCTAATATGTAAAAAACCATAACTAAATCTTGCAACAAATTCCAACCTTTATGAAACTGAACAGTCAGGGAGACCAGCTGCACAGCAATGCAATCTATTAATAATAGTTTTTTTCTGCCAGTGGGTTGGTTTGGTGGGTGATCATTGGCGCACAGAGAACTGGAACAGGTGACACACCAGTGGTTGTCAACAGTTGGCGATGCGGATGGTGATGGTGGGGCGGGGGTGTGCAGTGGGATGGGATGGAATGGAATGAGGGCTTAGTGGAGATAAGGAATGGTGGAATGTATGGGAGCCCAACAAAGTTGCCCTGCATGAAGGAGCTGGGCAGGGTGGGGGGGCCCGCATGGGTGTGGGGTTGCGTAGGAGGTATGGGACAGGATGATATGAGAAGGATGAAAGGAATGGGGATATAAAGAAGTGCTGTTGTATTAAAGATATAATTTTAATGCAAATATTTTGCAGATCTCTGCAAATTTCAAAATATTAAATTCTCTGGATGCAATGAAACAATGACAGAATAGCAATATTGGAAAAACATGTTTTAGCGTGGCATGTCCTATTGTTCTAAATAATTTCTGCACATCTTTTGCTTCATTTAGTTATTTAATTGTTTTTTTATTAAATATATATAGTACACCTCCTGCGTTTAAATGGAAACAAGGCTCTAAGGCTTTCGAGATCAAAGGAAATTGCTAATTAACAACATGTATTGCTATGCTGACACCACTTTAGCCACATGCATTCATTTTAGTTGAAAATCTCTTACAAAGACATGGTACCGATAAATTTACTTCACATCTGTATATTTACTTAAAATCCCACCTCCTGTCAGAAACCAAGGAAACAAAGCACACACTATTGAAAAATCATTGGTACTCTGCTTTTCATTTTACATTTGGCCAACAAATGAAAAAGGAGATTAACATACACATGAATATACCACACAAATACAAGTACTAAATTCACATGCCCAAAGACAATGCCTAATTATTAATTTTTTATTTAATCGGAAATGCAATTAGCCACAACCAGATCTACAATTAACTACATATGGTCAGTGTAACGTATTGGACAATATTATTTGACATTATAGGCCGGACAGCAGCACAGTCTCCAAATTTACTTTCAAATCGCACCACCAGCCTCCCTCTGACCAGGCATGCAGAATCTACCAGTGACATGTTAAGTAGTATATGCAAGGTATTAACCACAATGTTAATGTGGAGATAGTAAGCTATGTTAGTCACAATGCAACCCCTTGATATTACTAAGTAACAACTGTGTTTTGGTGGCAAGGCCAGAGGCAGCCAAGGATTGAAATTGCATTTCTTGCTATTAGTTGAAAAGAATCCTCAGCTTTGCATTCATGTGGCCTTTGCGTGCATTACAAATGGACAAAAAGTTTAGGCTGGAATTTCTTAGATCAAAAGAAAGTTTTCTTACCTATCTGAACACAGCCACAATATCTCTACCAACTGCTTCTCTTTCTGCCTTTGCAGGTGTTTCACAAATATGAGCAGCAGTTAACTCCCGCTAAAAATTGGGGAGACTAAAAGCATAGTCTTGGGCCCTGCCATAAACTCTGTATCCTCACCACCAACTTCATCCCTTCTAATTTGATCTCAAGTGGAACCTTCAACCCGATATCCTCTACATCACAAAAACTGCCTGCACCTAAATTTGATTACACTGTCCCTATCTCAGTCCAACTGTCACTGAAAGCCTCACCCGTGTAATTTTTCCCTCCAGATGTGACTAATCCAGTATTCTGACTGACCTTCCATCCTGCACCTCCAGAAATTTCAATTCATCCAAAACCCTGCTGCCCATATCCTATTCTGCACCAATTCCCAGTTGTCCATCACACTTAAGCCTGTTATGCGGAACCAGGAGCCAATGTTGATCAATGAAGTCAAGAGGAATTAGTGGAATTAAAGGTAAATTATTGACCTGATTAGGAAATTCGCTTAGTGGCAGGAAACAGTAAGTAGTGGTAATGAGCAAATTCTCTAACTGGCAGGATGTGACTAGTGGTGTACCATAAGGATTTGTGTTGCAGCCTCTGCTATTTAATATATTTACTGGTGACTTAGATGATGTGGTAGAAAACCACATATCCAAGTTTCCTGATGACACAAAGATAGATGACATTGCAAGGAGTGTAGATGGAAGCATAAGATTTCAAAGAAATATTAATAACTTAAGTGAAAGGGAAAAACTATGGCAAATAGATTTCAATATAGGCAGATGTGATCCTAAAAAGGATAGAACAGAGTATCTTCTAATTGGCGAAAAGCTAGAAAAAGTCCAAAGAGACTTAGGGGGTCATTAAAATATCATGAACATATACAGAAAATAATCAAACTGGCTAATTGAATGCTGGCCGTTATAATCTAATGAACTAGAGCACAAGGGAGAAGCTATGTTCCAGCTACTTGAAGCTTGGGTCAGGCCACGTCTGGAGTTCTGGGCACCACACCTTATAGATATATTGACCTTGAGGGAATGCAACGCATTCAAAGGAAAGTTGTACAAAACTAGGTCTGCTCTCCCTGGAATTGAGAAGTTTTACGAAGGGTTTGATCAAATTTTCCAAGATATTGAAGGGGAACAGATAGGGTGGACTGAGAGAAGCTATTTCCACTGGTTGCGGAGTCTGGGACTTAGCCGAAGAGTCTAAAAATCATAGCCATAATTTTTATGAGTGAAATGAGGAAACACTGCTACACACAAAGGGTGACAGAACTTTGGTGGAACTCTTTTCCACAATAAATAATTGATGCCAGGTCAATTGTTAATTTTAAAACTCGAGATTGATAGATTTTTGATAATAATCAGATTTTTGTTAAACAAAGGCAAGGGATTTAGGACAAATATGGGTATATGGAATTGGTCCGCAGATCAGTCATGATCTCACTGAATTTTTAAAAAATCCATTCATGGGACGTGGGCATCGCTGGCTCGGCCAGCATTTATTGCCCATCTCTAATTGCCTTCAGAGGACATTTTTAAGAGTCAACCACATTGCTGTGGGTCTGGAGTCACATGTAGGCCAGACTAGGTAAAGACGGCAGATTTCCTTCAAACAGCTAATTGAATGCTGGCCTTTATAATCTAGTGAACTAAAACACGGGAGAAGCTATGTTCCAGCTATATGAAGCCCGGGTCAGGCTTAGGGGCTAAATGGCCTACTGGGGAGGCGATGACGCAGTGGTATTGTCGCTGGACTAGTGATCCAGAGACCCAGATCCAGGGTAATACTCTGGGGACCCGGGTTTGAATCCCGCCATGACAAATTCCACCAAATTTGAATTCAATAAAAATCTGGAATTAAAAGTCTAACGATGACCATGAAACTATTGTCGATTGTTGTGAAAACCCTTCTGGTTCACTAATGCCCTTTAGGGAAGGAAATCTGTCACCCTTACTACATGACTCCAGACCCACAGCAATGTGGCTGCTACAAAGTTACAAAAAAGGAATGAAACCGGACGGATCACCCAGCATTGACCTAAGCACCGGAAATGACAACAGCAATCTCAGCCCTATCAACCCTGCAAAGTCTTCCTTCCTAACATCTGGGGGCTAGTGCCAAAATTGGGAAAGCTGACTCACAGACTAGTCAACAGCCTGACGTAGTCACCCTCACGGAATCATACCTTACAGATAATGTCCCAGGCACTACCATCACCATCCCTGGGTATGGCCTGTACCCAACAGAGGTGGCAGCATTGTGGTATACAGTTGGGAGGGAGTTGCCCTGGGCATCCTCAACATCAGCTCTGGACCCTATGAAGTCTCAAGGCATCAGATCAAATATGGGCAAGGAAACCTCCTGCTGATTACTCCGTACCGCCCTCTTCCGGCTGATGAATCACTGCTCCTCCATGTTGAACACCACATAGAGGAAGCACTGAGGGTGGCAAGGGTGCAGGATGTACTCTGAGTGGGAGACTTCAAGGTTCACCACCAAGAATGGCTTGGTAGCAGCACTACTGACCGAGCTGGCCAAATCCTAAGGGCTGGGTCTGTGGCAGGTGGTGAGGGAACCAACAAGAGGGAAAAACATACTTGATCTCATCCTCACCAACCTACCTGCCGCAGATACATCTGACAATTACAGTATCGGTAGGAGTGACCATTGCATAGTCGTCGTGGAGATGAAATCCCGGCTTCACATTGAGGATACCCTCCATCGTGTTGTGTGGCACTACCACCATGCTAAATGGGATAGATTTCGAACAGACGTAGCAACTCAATACTAGATATCCATGAGGTGCTGTGGGACAGCAGCAGCAGCAGAATTGTACTCAAACACAATCTGTAACCTACTGGTTTGGCATATCCCCCACTCTACCATTACCATCAAGCCAGGGGATCAACCCTGGTTCAATGAAAAATGCAGGAGGGAATGCCAGGAGCAGCACCAAGTATACCTAAAAATGAGATGTCAACCTGGTGAAGTTATAACACAAGACTACATGCATGCTAAGCAATCCCATAACCAAAGGACCAGATCTGAGCTCTGCAGTCCTGCTACAATCAGTCATGAAAGGTGGTGGACAATTAAAAAACTCACTGGAGGAGGCAGCTTCTCAAATATCGCCATCCTCAATGATGGAGAAGCCCAGCACGGCAGCGCAAAAGATAAGGCTGAAGCATTTGCTACAGTCTTCAACCAGAAGTGCCAAGTGGATGGTCCAGCTCAGCCTCCTCCAGAGGTCCCCAGCATCACAAGTGCCAGTCTTCAGCCAATTCGATTCATTCCACTTGATATCAAGAAGGCACTGGATACTACAAAGGCTATGGGCCCTTACAATATTCCGGCAATAGTACTGGACACTTGTGCTCCAGAGCTTGCTGTGCCCCTAGCCAAGCTCCAAAGCCAACAATCTTCAGCCAGAAGTGCCGAGTGGATGATCCATCTCAGCCTCCACCGGAGGTGCCCAGTATCACAGGTGCTAGTCTTCAGCCAATTCGATTCACGACATGTGATATCAAGAAATGGCTGAAGGCACTGGATACTGCGAAGGCTATGGGTCCTGACAACATTCCGGCAATAGTACTGAAGACTTGTGCTCCAAAACTTGCTGTACCCCTAGCCAAGCTGTTCCAGTACAGCTACAACACTGGCATCTACCCAGCTTGTGGAAAATTGCCCAGGTATGTCCTATACACAAAAAGCAGGACAACTCCAACCCAGCCCATTACTGCCCCATCAGTCTACTCTCGATCATTGGTAAAGTAACGGAAGGGATCATCCACAGTGGTATCAAGCGGCACTTGCTTAGCAATAACCTGCTCACTGACACCCAGTTTGGGTTCCGCCAGGGCCACTCAGCTCCTGATCTCTATACAGCCTTCGTTCAAACATGGGCAAAAGAGCTGAACTTCCGAGGTGAGGTGAGAGTGACTGCCCTTGACATCAAGGCAGCATTTGACAGAGTGTGGCATCAAGGAGCCCTAGCAAAACTGGAGTAAATGGGAATCAGGGGGAAACTCTCCACAGGTTGGATTCATACCTAGCACAAAGGAAGATGGTTGTGGTTGTTGGAGGTCAGTCATCTCAGCTCCAGGACATCACTGTAGGAGTTCCTCTGGGTAATGTCCTCAGCCCCACCATCTTCAGCTGCTTCATCAATGACCTTCCTTTCATCATAAGGTCAGAAGTGGGGATGTTCGCTGATGACTGCACAATGTTCACCACCATTCGTGACTCCTCAGATACTGAAGCGGTCTATGTCCAAATGCAGTCAGACCTGGACAATATCCAGGTTTGGGCTGACAAGTGGCAAGCAACATTCGCACCACACAAAGGTCAGGCAATGACCACCTCCAAGAGAGAATCCAACTATCACCCCTTGATGTTCAATGGCATTACCATCACTGAATCTCCCACTATCAACATCCTGGGGGCTACCATTGACCAGAAACTGAACTGGACTAGCCGTATAAATACTGTGGCTACAGAGCAGGTCAGAGGCTAGGAATAGCGCGACAAGTAACCCATCTCCTGACTCCCCAAAGCTTGTCCGCCATCTACAAGGCACAAGTCAGGAGTGTGTTGGAATACTCCCCACTTGCCTGGATGAGTACAGCTCCCATAACACTCAAGAAGCTCGACACCATCCAGGACAAAGCAGCCCGCTTGACTGGCACCACATCCACAAACATTCACTCCCTCCACCACCGTCGCACAGTAGCAGCAGTGTGTACTATCTACAAGATGTACTGCAGGAATTCACCAAGGCACTTTCGACAGCACCTTCCAAACCCATGTCCACCACCTTCTAGAAGGACAAGGGCAGCAGATAGATGGGAACACCACCACCTAGAAGTTCCCCTCCAAGTCACTCACCTTCCTGACCTGGAAATATATGGAGACTGGAGCTGCTCAAGAAGGCAGCTCACCACCCTTCTCAAGGGCAACTAGGGATGGGCAATAAATGCTGGCCCAGCCAGCGAAGCCCACACCCTGTGAATGAATAAAAAAAAACTCCTGTTCCTATGTTCTGCAAAACTTCAAATTTGAATTTTTATCCTCATTTAAATTACTCCATAGTCTTGTCCCTTTCTAATTATGTAAAGCTTCTCTAACAATACAACCTCTCTTCAAATCTAAACTCCATTCGCCTCTGTATCCCTTGCCTTTCACCCCACCACTGGCAACCTTGCATTCATCCAATTGGTCCCCATCCGCCAAGCTCTTCCCTAAACTCCTCCATTTCTCTATCTTCTTAAGACCCTACTTAAAGCTTGGTCAATATATATAATATATATATATATATTGGATTTTGAAGTCAATGGTGAAGCAGTGGTGCTTGCTGCTGATCTTGAAGAGGGCTGCTCATAAAGATCTAGTGACCTCTATGGTGTGGATTTCTTTTCTCCCAACCGTCAGTTTGAATTTGACACCAAGTCAAAGGCATCTCCAGGCAATTATGTCATCAAGCAGGGTAATCAGCCAATCAAATTGAAGTAATCTCAGACAGCAACCAGGAAGTTAAAAAAATGATTCCGATCACTTTTAATTTTAAATTTTAAAAGATAGTGAAATTAGTAATTGGGACACACACATAGGATTAAGGTAGAAGCTAAAATAAGAAAACTTCTAAAAAGAAAAAAATTAAAAATGTGGAATTTATGCCAATGGAGAAATCTGGCATTCAACGACTATTAAATTCTTTCAGAGCCAGTTTAGCAGTAATTATGAACTTTAACAAGAGCGCAAGAGTGGACATTTTTGTTGTTCTAACTGACTGCATTTTTGGAGAATAAAACAGCACACACCCTCTGGGGGAGTGCAAAATCACTGACAGCAAATTCTGAATTTCTGCGTTTAACTGCGCATGCGCAGACTCAAGAAGTTGCTGTCAAAGACATAACATGAAGGTGAACACTGGCAATTTCACTGCCATTATGACTGCAAAATTCAGGCAATTGTTAAAGATGAAGTCAGCATTCAGTTACTTCAATTCAAAGGCAAATTTTGAAATGCCTACCGCCAGCGTGGAAAAATGCGAACAACATTTCTGTATATGTGCCAGGTGGCTGTGCCCTGTTTCCTATTATATCACTGTTCTTTTGAACTTGGCATAAGATGCTTATGGGGTGGGGGGGGGGTTGCGGGTAGAGAGAAAGGCAAGAGACAGAGCCAAACATAAAGAAAGGGGTGATGAAGAGAAATATAAAGAATGAAGCAAAATGACAGATACAACTCGAGAGCGAGTGACAAATAAGTTACAGCAGACGAGAAAGTATTCAGAAAGAACAAGAGCATACGAGACACAAGAGTGCAACAGTCCAAAAGATAAAGGCTTCTACATTCTCAAAATAAAGAATAGCTCCCAATTGGTACAAGTGCCCAGTCACAAAAGTGGACCTCTTCTGATTATAATTGAGGATCCCTGACTTGAACCAAAATTATTATGCATTTATTCTCGACAGCAATAGTTCTTTTCCTTTAAGAAAGGCAAATATGTTTTCTTTTCCCCTTTCAAAACTTTTGTTTCAAACGAGCAGTAAATGATTGTCATGAATCAGATGTTGCTCTGTTCCCTCTGTTGATAATTCCTGCAATGGTCATTGCTTCACTGACTGACAGCTGACTGGCCTAGAAGGCTCCATTATTTGCGCCGAGGCCTGTAATTCAGGCTGCTGTAATTACCCTTGCAGCCTTGTTACAGTGCAACTGTTATTCAGTTAAACCAACAGCATTCCAGATCAGGAACAATTGAGAGCTAGCAGTTGGACTCATTGGGATTTACCATATCTTACTGCACTTCCAGAAACTCCTTCAGTCCTAACTTTTTACATACAAGGTGATTTTAAATTATCAACTATACACTTTACACTTGAATAAAATGCAACAATAATATGAAAATTCATACAAAGTGCTGATATCTATGTGTTTTATATATGCAAGATGAGGTTAAAAGTACAATTAGTTAAAAGTCACTCATGAGAAAGTCACATTTTCCATTTGAAATGAAAATATATTAAATGCTGATGACATTTGTTATGAATTTAATTTGAAAAAAATTCTGTTTTTAATGCAGAGAAAGAATCTAGTAAGCCAGTATTTGGTAGTGATATCAGGCGTGGAACTGTACTCGTATTAATACTTTCACAGTACAACATTTTCTCTTTTACAACCTTACATGTGCAGTGATTATGAGAGATCAATGTGTATATTTTCTCCTTTACCAAATTTTCCTTGTAACTATAATCGCCATTCAAATTCAGAACCCATTCACAAATTTGAATTATGGTAGAGTGCTCACAGAGCTTTCAACTTTTTATTTCATAAGTCAAAAATCAACCAAGGTTCCTCAAACATAAAAGAAATGCAGGGAAGTAACTATTTATAATAGCTACTGGTACTACGGAACTTGAGTATTACTGTAAAAAGGGACGTGATGTCAAAGCTTTTCCTCTTGCACTCATCAGGACAGAATCACAAGAGTATCAATTACGAAGGGAACAATAATATATACTGCTTGAGGAAGTGCTGATTGGTTAGCAAGTGGACTCTGATTGGTCACGGTGTTGCCATGGGGAATGCCCCAGGGAAATGTCCCCCAAGCTTTCATTTAGTTGAAAAAGGCACAATGCCTGGGCATGGTCCTTTTGTTTACAGAGGACAGGGCCCTAATGTGAATATGTGTAGCTTCTAGCATGCATACGTGAGCCCCATTGCAAGCCCGATTGATAATCTTGAATTGATCATTAGTCTAATTCTTAACACACTCAGGATTGTTAAGTGAGTGCTGCCCAATCGCAAAATCATATCTAATGTTGGACCCTATGTTCTGAGTTTTGCAAGCATGTGCTGGTTGAGTATGGTCTGTACTTTGCCTGCTGCGAACAGATGCTTGGTACAATCCACCAGTCGTTGGGCTGTATGGCCTACGTAACGGGCAATCCACTGGCACTGAAATTCATAAACATTACTCATTTGTGTGGTAGGCAGCCCATCTTTTTGGCCTGACTGCAGCATCCTGTTAGTGGAGAATACTACTTGTGTTGCTACTGATTTGCAATAGTGTGAAATAGATAGCTTCACCTGTTGCTCAAATTTTTGAGATACCTTACCATTTCAAGAGCAACCCGAGGTAGACTGGGCTCTTTTCAGAACCGAAAGTGGCGACCTTAGGCTCATTCATGAGTTTACACAATATACAGCGTGCAATGATCTGACTGGGGTAGCCAGTATCCTGCAGGATAGCTAATGATGCACCCTATTTTGGCATCAAGCTTGCACGGTGAGCAAATGGCATGGGCCCTATTTACGGGGTTGCTAGTAAGGCCAATCATATAGCGCATCGAGCTGTAGGAGTCTCAACACGTATATTAACCAGTGAACGTTGGCTTGCAGTAGAAAGTAGTATAGAACCCATTAGCAGATTTCTCAACTAGCACGTTGAGGAAAGGGAGCTCATTAGACTGCGGGATGAAGCCCGTTAAGGTGTGTAAAGAAATTCTCACATGCAGCTTCAGATCCAAATATCATCTACATATCGGATATAAGCAAGGAGTAGGAGGTTAGGAGCCATTTCATCAAAGGTGCTTTTCTCATGGAAATTGATAAAAATTTTAGAGAGAGCTGGGCCCAAAGGGGGTCCCATAGCAACACCATCTATTTGGGCACACATGGTATTGTTAAAGTTGAACGCAACTGCGCAAGTTGCTAGATTCAGAAGTTCAATGAATAGAGATTCAGATAACGGTGACGCATCTCAATTGCCATGATATAGTGACAGGGACAAATGTCTATGGCTTCCTTGAGTGGTACTGCAGTGAATAGGCTAGCAATCTCGAATGAGCACATAGACATGCATTACTATTGATGTGCAGATCTTGTATAGTCTTTGTGAAGGTGAAAGAGTCCTTCATAGTGTATGTGGAAAACTCCACATAACCTCAGAACTGGTTGTAGCAACTCACTCAGTAGGGTGTATGAATTTCAGTTCAGTGTGATGCCAGGTATGCAGGCCATATGTCCCAACGACTGGTAGATCATATCAAACAGCACGGTCGTCCGGCTGTGCGCAACAGGCAAACTTCTGACCATACTCACCCAGCCCATGCTTGCAAAACTCAGAACACAGGGTCCAACATTAGCTGTGATTCCACAATTGGGCAGCGCTTACTTAACAATCCTGAGTGTGCCAAGGATTACACTAACACCCAATTCAAGATTATCAGTTGGGCTCACAAGGGGGCTTTTACCTGTCCTCTGTAAACAAAAGGAACTTTTTTTTATTCGTTCATGGTATGTGGGCACCGCTGGCGAGGGCAGTATTTACTGCCCATTCCTAACTGCTCTTGAGAAGGTGGCGGTGAGCTGCCTTTGTGAACCACTGCAGTCCATGTGGACTAGGTACACCCATAGTGCTGTTAGGGAGGAAGTTCCAGGATTTAGATCCAGCAACAGTGACGGAACGGTGATATGTTTCCAAGGTCAGGATGGTGAATGGCTTGGAGGGGAGCATCCAGGTGGTGGTGTTCCCATGTGTCTGCTGCCCTTGTCCTTCTAGATGGTAGTGGTCGTGGGTTTTGAAGGTGCTGTCTAAGAAGCCTGGGTGAATTCCTGCAGTGCATCCTGTAGATGGTACACACTGCTGCCACTATGCATTGGTGGTGGAGGGAGTGAAATGTTTGTGGATGGGTTGCCAACCAAGTGGGCTGCTTTCTCCTGGATGGTGTCCAGCTTTCTGAGTGTTGTTGGAGCTGCACTCATCCAGGCAAGTGGAGATTATTTCATCACAATCCTGTCTTGGGCCATGTAGTTGGTGGATAGGCTTTGGGGAGTCAGGAATTGAGATACTCACCTCAGTATTCCTAGCCTTAGACCTGCACTTGAAAACACTGTATTTATATGGCTAGTCCAGTTCTGCTTCTGGTCAATGGTAACCCCGAGGATGTTGATAGTGGGGGATTCAGCAATGGTAATGCCATTGAATGTCATGGGGAGATGGTTAGATTCTCTCTTACTGGAGATGGTCATTGCCTGACACTTGTGCGGCAAGAATGTTACTTGTCAGTGCAAGCCTGGATGTTGTCCAGGGCTTGCTGCATTTGGACATAGACTGCTTCAATATCTGAGGAGTCGCTAATGGTGCTGAACAAATCAGCGAACATCCCCACTTCTGACCTTATGATGGAAGGAAGATCATTGATGAAGCAGCTGAAGATAGTTGGACCTAGGAGACTACCCTGAGGAACTCCTGCAGTGATGTCCTGGATCTGAGATGATTGACCTCCAACAGCCACAACCATCTTCCTTTGTGCTATGTATAACTCCAAACAGCGGAGAGTTTTCCCTGATTCCCATTGAATCCAGTTTTGCTAGGGCTCCTTGATGCCACACTCGGTCAAATGCTGCCTTGATGTCAAACAGCAGTCACTCTCACCTTGCAGGTTCAGCTCTTTTGTCCATGTTTGAACCTAGGCTGTAATGAGGTCAGGAGCTGAGTGACCCTGGTGGAACCCAAACTGGGTATCAGTGAGCAGGTTATTGCTAAGCAAGTGCAGCTTGATACCACTGTTGATGACCCCTTCCATTAGTTTACTGATGATCAAGAGTAGACTGATGGGGCAGTAATTGGCTGGGTTGACTTTGTCCTGCTTTTTGCTTATAAGACACACCTGGGCAATTTTCCACATAGCCAGGTAGATGCCAGTGCTGTAGCTGTACTGGAACAGCTTGGGTAGGGGCACGGCAAGTTCTGGAACACAAGTCTTCAGTACTATTGCTGGAATATTGTCAGGGCCCATAGCCATTGAAGTATCCAGTGCCTTCAGCTGTTTCTTGATATCACATGGAGTGGAATGAATTGAATTGGCTGAGGACTGGCACCTGTGATGCTGGGGACCTCCGGAGGAGGCCGAGATGGCTCATCTACTCGGCACTTCTGGCTGAAGATTGTTGTGAATGCTTCAGCATTATCTTTTGTAGTGCTGTGCTGGACTCCTCAATCATTGAGGATGGGGATATTTGTGGGGCCTCCTCCTCCAGTCAGTTGTTTAATTGTCCACCGCCATTCATGACTGGATGTGGCAGGACTGCAGAGCTTAGATCTGATCCGTTGGTTGTGGGATCGCTTAGCTATGCCTATCACTTGCTGCTTATGCTGTTTGGCACGCAAGTAGCCCTGTATTATAACTTCACCAGGTTGACACTTCATTTCTAGGTGTGCCTTGTGCTGGTCTTGGCATGCCCTCCCGCACCCTTCATTGAACCAGGGTTGATCCCCTGGCCCGATGGTAATGGTAGAGGGGGGGTATGCTGGGCCATGAGGTTACAGATTGTGTTCGAGTACAATTCTGCTGCTGCTGATGGCCCACAATGCCTCATGGATGCCCAGTCTTGAGTTGCTAGATCTGTTCGAAATCTATCCCATTTAGCACGATGGTAGTGCCACACAACACGATGGAGGGTATCATCAATGTGAAAGCTGGACTTTGTCTCCACAACGACTGTGCGGTGGTCACTCCTACTGATACTGTAATGGACAGATGCATCTGCGGCAGGCAGGTTGGTGAGGATGAGGTCAAGTATGTTTTTCCCTTTTGTTTGTTCCCTCATCACCTGCAGCAGACCTAGCAGTTGTCATTTGGCCAGCTGACTACCCATTCTTGCTGTGCGAAGTTAAAAATCTTATTGGTCATTTTCATTGTTGCTTGTGGCTTCAATTGGTTCCTTACCATTGTCAATACCTTTCTGTTTTATGTAAAAAATGTTTGGCCTAATTGAGAGCAAATAGGGTACAATATTTGCATGTGGGAAAGTATGATGTCCAAGTTTCATGCCTGAAGAGCAACACATGAATACTGAGCATAATGTACACATACTAACAAATTTCTTATGTGCCCCAAGTAAAATTGACACATTATTAATGGTCAGTTTTAAAAATTGCATATGCTGATAAAAGCTGCATAAGTGAATTAAAAAGGAAATATACAGTGCAATTAAAAGGGAACTGCAGCAACATGGAAAATTGGACAGAGGTACTTGGTAAACAATAAAATCAGTTGAGTGTATGCATACGCCTGTAGCTATATCTTTATATGTATTTGTTATTATGCAATCAAGCAATGAAGGAAAATGGGCTTGATAACCAGGGAGAAGTTGCTCCATTAAAAGATTTTGGTGGAAACACCACCCAAGACTTTGAACAGACGATCAGACCTCTAAAAAGTAAATGAAAAACAAAAAAAGCAGCTTGAAAGGCAAGATTAATCATGTTATTAGGAAAAAAAACATGGTTATGAAAAAATACATTAAAATGGTAAAACATATTTAAGGCATGAATATTTGAGTTTGATAGATGGGAAAATGATGACAAACATATTTTAAGCAAACTTCGCGTGATCTTGTATCACATTTTTTAACTGGCTGAGATGAAAAGACAGGTCACATATAGTTATTCAAATTCACCAGAAAGACTTGAGATGCACATGCACGCAAAGAAATATGCAGAAAAATAAACACAGGACTCTCAATTCACTGAGACTTCAGCATGTAAGTTCCTGCCTCTCTTCATGCACATCTCCATTCTTTCTGCATATCTATCTCTATGAACCTGTAAGTCTCACACTCTGACTTAACCTACATGTCATGTTTCTCTCTGTGCATATCTCCTTTTCAGTGCGTTATTCTTTCCATATATTCCTGTCACTGTATGTGTCTGTTCACCGCTCTGTACAGGAGTATGTGAGCACTTCAATTTCTACCCAGAAAGTGCGAACATATGAAATAGGAGCAGAAGTAGGCTATTCTGCCCCCCAAGCCTGCTCCGCCATTTAATAAGATCATGGCTGGTCTGTTTGTGTTTCAAATTCCACATTCCCACCCACCCCGATAACCTTTGAATCCCTTGACTAACAAGAATCAACCCCTGCCTTAAAAATTTTCAATGACCCTGCCTCCACACCTTCTGAGGCAGAGAGTTCCAAAGTCGCACAAGCCTCAGAATATATTTCTCTTTGTCTGTCCTAAAAGAGCGACCCCTATCTTTAAAACAATGCCCCCTAGTTCTGGACTCACCCAGGAGGGGAAACATCCTTTCCACATCTATTTTGTCAAGACTGTTCAGGATCTTATATGCTTCAATCAAGTCACCCGTCACTCTTCTAAACTCCAGTGGAAACAAGCCCAGTCTGTCCAATGTTTCCTCATCTGACATCCTGCTCATTCCAGGTATCAATCTAGTAAACCTCCACTGAACCACCTCTAACACATTTACATCCTTCCTTAAATAAGGAGTCCAAAACTACACACAATATTCAAGATGTGGGTCTCACCAATGCCCTGTAAAACTGAAGTATAACATGCTTATTTTTACGTTCCTCTTGTAATAAAGGATAGCATTCTATTAGCCTTCTTAATTACTTGCTGTATAAGTACCTGCGCACTAACTTTTTTGTGACTCTTGCCCTAGAACACCTAGATCCTGCTGCATCTTGGAATTCTGCAGTCATCTTCCGTTTAAGTAATATTCCGCTTTTTTATTCTTCTTGCCAAAGTGAATAACTTCATATTTTCCAACATTATATTCCATCTACCAGGTTTCTGCCCACTTAAACTTATCTATATTTGTCTGCAACCTCCTTATGTCTTCTTCACAACCTACTTTCCTACCTATTTTTATGTCATCTGCAAATTTAGCTACCAAGCCTTCGTCCCCTTCATCTAAGTCATTGATTAGAAATTGTGAAAAGTTGAGGCCCCAGCACAGACCCTGACGGGCTTGCACTAGTCACATCCTGCCAATCAGACAAAAACCCATTTATGCATACTCTCTGTTTTCTGCCAGCCAGCCAATCCTCTATGCTAATAAGTTACCCCCTGCACCATGAGCTTTTATTTTCTGCAATAACCTTTGATGTGGCAACTTATCAAATGCCTTCTGGAAATCCAAGTAGAGTACGTCTACAGGCTCCCCTTTACCACAGCGCATGCTACTCCTTCAAAGAGCTCTAATAAATTGGTTAAACATGATTTCCCTTTCACAAAACCATGCTGGCTCTTCCTGATTATCTTGTGTTTTTCCAAGTGCCGAGCTATAACCTCTTTAATGATTGATTCTAACACCTTCCCGACAAAAGACATCAAGCTAACTGGCCTATAGTTTCCTGATTTTTGCCTCTTTCCCTTCTTGAATAGAGGGGTTATATTTGCTATTTTCTAGTCCTATGGAACCTTGCCAGAATCCAGGGAATTTTAGAAAATTAACACCAACACATCTTCTACCTCATTAGCCACCCGTTTTAAGACCCTAGGATGAAGTCCATCTGGTCCCAGAGACTTATCAGCCCACAGCTCCATCAATTTGCTCAGTACCACTTCCCCAGTGATTGTAATTTCAAAAAGTTCCTCTCTCCCTTTCACTTCCTGATTTACAGCTACTACTGGAATGTATTTTGTATCCTCTAGTGAAGGCAGAAGCAAAATATTTGTTCCTTTCATCTGCCATTTCCTTATTACCTACTATTAACTCCACATTATCACTCTCTAGAGGACCAACACTCATTTCACTTGCTCTTATCCTTTTTAAATACCTGTACAAACTCTTGCTATCCGTTTTTACATTTCTAGCTAGCTTCCTCACACTCTAATTTCTTTTTCATTCCTCTTTTTCCTGATTAACCTTTTAGTCATTCTCTGTCGTTCTTTATATTCTGATCAATCAACTGACCTGCCACTCATTTTTGTGCAGTTATATGCTTTTTCCTTAAGTTTGATGCTTTACTTAACTTACTTAGTTAAGCACGGATGGTGGGTCCTCCCTTTAGAATTTTTTTTTTACAGTAGGAATATACTTATTCTGAGTATTCTGAAACCCCTTAAATGTCTGCCACTGCTTTTCTATTGATCTATCCTCTAGCCTAGTATCCCAGTTCACTTCAGCTAGCTCAGCTTTCATGCCTGTGTAGTTGCTCTTATTTACGTTTAAAAAACTGGTCTTAGATCCACTCTTCTCCCTTTCAAACTGGATGTAAAATTCAATGATATTGTGGTCACGGGGGGTGCCTTTAACCTGAGATCATTAATTAATCTGGTCACATTGCACAATACCAAGGGCAGTATTTTTACCTCGTCGGGTGGGCGGACCCGGGAGCGGGCGTGAAACTGACTGCTGCCCGCGATTGGACCCCGACTGCGATTTCACGCTGGCTGGGGAATTGACGACCAGCCAACTTGAATCGCGTGTTGAAATACGGTAGGGGATGGGAGGGGGGGGAGCAAGCGTGGAAGTCAATGCAGGCATGGGGGAGCACACAGTGAAAGCTCCGTGAACGCAGAGAGCTGCCTCAGGGAGCTGAAGATTTCTAACATTCAAAATAAAGATTTTAAAATTAAGGTAAACATGTCCCCTCATGTGACTCTGTCGCATGAGCAGGGACATGTTAAAAATGAGATTTAAAATTTTTTATTTTATTTTTAATTAACATCGGAAACCCCTCATCCCACCCATGGATTAGGTTTCCTCAAAAATCCACAGGCCCCTTGGCTTTTTCGCCCGCCCGCCAACCGTAAGGTTGGAAGGACAGGGAATAATTCAGCTTAATTAACTTATTAATAGGATTAACAGCCCTCTTAATTGTTGGCGGGTGCGCTGCCGACTCCAATGCACGCCTGCTGACCAAAATATCGCGTGCTATTTCATGCTCGCGCATGCCAAGCTGAAAATTCAGCCCCAAGTCTAATATAACCTGCTCTAAGAAACTATCTCAAAAGCATTCTGTGAACTCCTCATCCAGGCTACTACTGCCAATCTGATTTTTCCAGTTTATATGTAGATTAAACTCACCCGTGATTATTGTCATCCCTTTATCACAAGCACCCAATATTTCTTGTATACTTTGTCCTTCATTGTTGTTACTGTAGGGGGCCTGTAGAGCACTCCCACTAGTAACTTCTTTCCTCTATTATTCCTCATCTCTACCTAAACAGATTCTACATCCCAGTCTCTTGAACCAAAGTCATCTCTAACTATTGCACCAATGCCATTCTTGATTGACAGTGCTACCCCTCCACCTTAACCTAGCTTTCTATCCTTCTTGAAGGTCATATACCCCTGAATATTCAGGACCCAATCATAGCCATTATGATGACATGGCTGCAAGATGACAATCAGATCATATTTATTTACTTCAACGTGCGCTATCAATTCATTCACTTTGTTGTGAATGCTGCGCGCAGATACAAAACCTTTAGTTTTGTCTTTTTGTTATCTTTGTAACATCCAGTCTTGACTGTTGGTGTATGCTTAGCATTTCCACCCCCCCCCCCTTCCTGCCATTCTCTGACCCTCAATTCCCATAATATTTTGCTTTCCTGCCTTGACTCTATCCCCTCGGTTTGCTACATCTACCCAAGCTTGATCCCTTACCCCCACACCCCCTTGTTTATTTTAAAGCCTTTTCTATTTCCCTAGTTATGCAGCTCGCTAGAATGCTGGCCCCAGCACGGTTCAGGTATAGATCGTCCCAATAGTACAACCCCCACTTTCCCCAGTACTGATGCCAGTGCCACACAAACTGGAAGCCGCTTCTCCCACACCAGTCTTTGAGCCACGCATTCATTTTCCTAACCGTATTTTCCCCATGCCAATTTGCACATAGCTCATGTAATAATCCTCGCCCTGTTGGTATTGTTGGTACCTACATGTACCAGGGCAACTGGATACTATCCACCACCCCCTCGCCCCCCCCCCCCCCCCACCAAACTCCTCTCCAGCCCTAAGCAGATGTCCTGAACCCTAGCACTGAGCAGGCAACACAGCTGTTTGGACTATCACTCTTTGCTGCAGAGAACAGTGTAAATCTCCCTCACCATACTGTCTCCTACTACCACATACCTTTTTGCTCACCCCACTTGAACAGCTTCCTGTACCATGGTGCCATGGTCATTCTGCTCCTCCACCCTGCAGACCTCGCTTTCATCCACACAGGTGGCAAGCACCTGTTGGGTTGTAAACAACTATGCTTGAAACTGTCCATTTACTTCCAAGATGAAAGTGTTGGGCTCTCAAGGATAGATAACATTTCTTCCTGGATACAAGGCCCATGTGATTCATATTGCCATGGAAATGGCTTTGAGCGCGTAATGGTTTCTGAGATTCCCCCAAAATACTCAGACACAGTCAGTCTGCCAAGATCCAGTTGAGGAAGAGCAGCTACAGGCAGCAAGACACTGTAGTTCACTGTGCAAGAATGCAGTTGGAAGCTTTGCTCGAATTGGAAAGACCAATTTAATGGGGAGTTAAAACGAGGTTAGAAGATTTTCCTAGTTTTTGCTAGAAGGAAAAGTTGCCAGGAAAACTCACACTGTGAAAGACAGTTCAGGAGTTAAAAGTTTCCAGGCTGGGAAAGGAGAAGATCAGAAGTCAACCCTAGGGAGCGAAGAATCATTTTTGGACTGATTCTGGAGAAATGAAACATGTACCAGACAGTGGGTTTTTCAGTTCTAAAAGTATTGTTCTGTAGTTTAAAGTATAAGTTACCTACAAAAATAGTGCTTAGTGTTTTGAGTCTGATTGTTATAGTAAACATCTTAAAACATGAAATCTTGTTGCATCATCTGTTCAGCTATTAACTGGGAGTTCAAATTTCTTTTTAAAAGTTATCAGACTCTACAGAGATCGTAACACCATGCATGTTCAACTCAGTTTCAGGCAGAGGTCAGTCTTTGTCCACATGTACCTTTACATTACATAAAATGTATAGCACAGAAACAGTTTATTTGGCTCAATAGGTCTATGTCTGTGTTTATGCCCCGCACAAGCCACCTTCCACTGTACTTTGGCCCATCCTATTAATGTATCCTTGATTGTTTTCTTCCTATTGTACTTATCTAGTTTCCCCTTAAATGTGTCTATGATATTGCCTCAATAATAGCTTGTTCCACATCTTCACAACTGTCATGTCCATAATACATGAAAGAGGTCATAAACTGTAAATCAAACCTTATTTTCTGCTCATTTAAAAATGGACTTTGCTGGACCAAAACCATGGCTGTTACAGGTCACATGATTTGCAAGTTGGCTTCTGTTCTGGAAACTTCCAACAGTAATTACAGTACAAAGCTCAACATTCATTCATTGCGTGGACCCATTACAATCAATGAAACAAGGGAACGGCAGACAGTCTGGGTCCCCAGTCTGAACTTAAAAAAAAGAGCCATCGAAACTAGTTAGATTTGTGGAGGCACTAATAGCTACCATCTCCTAGGGTGAACAATGGATTTTGACCAGAGACAGAAACTGATAACCTGAAACTGGCTCATCAAAGGGCAACACCACATGACCTAAATCCCTTTGGCCTTGGGAAAGTTTTAATGTTACCTTCCTGAACTCCCAGGGCAGTCTGCTGTTAACATCCAGTCTGTCAACATCAAAGTAGGAGACCAGGCTGACAACAATGCTTGCCTCAAGTCTAACCCATCTGAAAGTTTGGTTCTCTGGAAGATACCTGCCATCACCTGTAGAGCAGACCAAGCCTTTGTATACCAACCTCATCTTGCTGCGTCATCACCAACTTTGAAGGAATGCAGCAACCCCTGCTTTCAGCTAGCTAAACCCACCTGAACTTTAACTCCTATGTGAAGGAACTCTCACTGGACTCTGACATTCACATGAATTAATATCCATATCTTTGTTTTTGTGCTCTAAATTGTTTCTAAAACTCTCTTCTTTCTTATCTCCTTTTAATGTGCATGTATGTAGCTGTGAAGACCGTCCCCTGGGTTTGAATGCATGAATAAACATTACTTCTGATTTAACCCTTAAGGGAGTTTGCTGCGAGTCACTTTAAAATTGACTTCACAAACATGAGTCTATAACTGCACAAGTTTGCTTTTCTGCTCATAATCCATTTTTCTACTGATGCACATCTCTTAACTGATCTTTTTTCTAATTTTGTGTATCCCTGTTTCTTTCTCAACTTGGACATCTGTTTTTGTTGACGTGCATATGAATGCCTCTTCCTCTATTCATACCTCCCTTTCCCACTTTCATGTGTATCTGTCTCATTGTGCATCTCCTCCCACACATTGCTCTTTATCTGTCCATCTCCCAGGCTGTGCTTGGCTCATGTTCATGTCTGCGTGTTATCCTTGCAACTTTGCTCATTCACATGTCTTACTCCATTTTTTCACTGTCTGCATAACACTCTTTGCTCCTAAGTAACTTCCTCTCTGCTCTGCTCACTCAGCTGTATTCTCAAAGGTATGCACATCTTTTTCTCTTTCCCCTTACACTGATCAAATGTAATCAAATCTCTTCTTAGCCCCTCCTCACCTTCATCTACAGATTTCCCATCATCTACAGACAAAGCATCAACTTCCATTCATATGCCAATGACAACCAGCTCCCTTGCATGCACAACCTGTTTGGCTGTCCAAATGAAAGTCTTGGATGGATCACGATTTACTTCAGCTGAGAATTGGGAAGACTGAACATATTGTTTCACATCCTCCACTCCCTCTCAACTCAACCTTGAACTCCATTCTCTTGCCACCAATTCCATCCTGCTCCTTGGCTAGTCACACTGACTTATGCAGGCAATGCAAAGCTTTGGTATTCTGTTCAACCCAGGGCCAAGCTTCAAACCCCACATCCTATACATTATCAAGTTTCCTTATTTCCACCTGTGGAACAGCTAAGTCAGGATAGGACTAAACTATGCAAAACGCATTATTCTTCTGGTAAATATGTCCCTTTAAGACTACTGAGTCCAACTGAAGTTACATTAACATTGCTGACTTCATTCAAAAGTTAACTGCTATTCAAGATGAAGATCAAAATATTGGATTTGTTTTTGGGAAAGTCAATTAATTGCCTGCAAACTTTGTGGTTCTAATATTCTGCATTACTAGAGAATTTTGCTTTCACTTTTCAAAATTTCAGTAGGCACATGTGCAAGGAACATCTGAAGTTAGAAGGATATGATATGTACAGACATGCAAATAGTTACATATGTATTTCAAATAAATTATGTAGTCCAAGTGTACATTAGCTGCATAGTTACAGGTCAGTAATGCAATCTACAATTAAGTGAAATTCACCCTATTCAAATTATTTGATCATTCAAATATTATTAAACATTACCTCTACCTTCTGATGTTATTTACATTTCTTAATTTTATGTATGTTAGTGCAAAAACTTAGAATTATCTGGATAAATTACATCTTCAAAATCCTCCAGTTGGTTACCTAACCATGACCGTCCAATCCCAAACCCGTTTCATTTATTTTGAGATTCTGCAAGTTTTCTCACAGATTACATCTTCATCCTGTGGAGTCATGAAGCTCTGCAGTAAATCACAATGATCTGCATACAGTATTTCACAAAGATTGCAAAGACTTTTATGAACCAGCTTTGCAGACTTTCAAGGACTTGGTGAAAGAATGCATTAAAAACGTACAACACTATTATGGGCAGATAGATCTATACACCAAACAATTTAAATTAAGCAAACAGTGTACATTTATAACATTGACTCACTGCTATATAATAAAAAAAATTGCATGGTAAATGAGGTCAGGGAATAAATAACACTGCCTTGTTATTGCTATCTAGAGGTATGGTTCCATACCAGGGTCGAACTAAACTCCTGAAACATAAAAAAACAGCATTCTCAAGCTATCAAGAGTCAGCGACAAATAAACTACCCCTTTCAATGGTAATAATAATTATAATGATATAATAATGTACTATGCATTATAAATATTTAGTGTGTCAATACGTCAGAGCTAGATACTGAAACTAATCCATGACATCAAAATATACCGTTTGCACAACTAAACACACTGTTCTGCTGACTGAAGTAGGGAAGTAGTCCCAGTCTCTGCAACTGAATATATTATGCAAATGAAACTACTGAACAACAAATTTATTCAGTGTCTCTCCACAAGTGATATAAACAATTAGTCACTGTACTGCATTGGATTTTGATTATATACAATTAATTTTCAAAGGGGGAAACCAACAAAGAGCTTTTCTGTCAGGACACATTATCACAACATGAAATAAAATCTTCTGACAATAGACAATTAGGGAAAGAATCAGCAGCTATCCCTAGCATGTCTAAACGTTTACTCTACGCAATAGTTTCTTAAAATTGCAAGGCTGCTATAATCACATAATTTTATGTATTTAGATTTTAAGAAAAAAATCTAAAAAGGAAGAAGCCCCACTGTCATTCAGTTATGCTTTTTTTATAAACGTTGAATAAGCTGGTTTCATCACAGGCATTTGCAGAATTAGATTACCTCAGGGCAAGTAGTTTATTATCTGTAGTCAAAGCGTCACCACAAATACCATTCTACACATAGAAGTGTCACATTCTATTTGTCTCCACACAGCAGTATTAACAGGGCAGCAGCCAGGCAGACAAACTCAAACAGCAGCGATTAGAGGACTAAATTAAAAATAAACAAGCTGGAAAAATAATTCATTTTCTGGTGCATATTTTTACATGAGTTTCTACCTTCCTTGATTTTCATTTTTTGCTCGAAATACCACCTCCACATAAAAGTCCTAAGTCAGCAAAAAAAGGTGCAATATTATAAACTCTGGCTGGTATACTGAAAATACTTGTAAAAACCTGAATAATCACGGGTGAAGATCTCAAACTAAATTCAAATGCTTCAAAAGCTGACAATACTCATTTACTAGGATATTTGAATGACAAAAGGCAATTCCTGTAAAACTAAAAATAGTTTCTCAAATTTTCATACCCGGTATATTAGTTTATAAACAGAGGTCTTGTGGCACAGTGGGTAGCGTTCCTGCCTCTTGAGCTAGCAGCTCTGGGTTCGAGTCCCATGCCAGGGCTTGATGGCCATGGAAGGTGCGATCATGATGTGACCAAACAGGATGATTACCAACCTTTAAATCTTATCATATGCCTTTGGCAGGCAGTAAGAGTAGGAGAATCTCCTGGTCAGCCATGTGTGGTGCCCCTCAAGCTATAGACTCTGGCGACAGGCTGGTGATCTGTACCAGGAAAATCTGGCCATGGAAACAGACATAAGCATGTGCTTCTTTCTGACTCATGTGCCACTAGGCACAGGAGAGAACGAAGGAAGGAAGAAAGTTTATAAACAATTGTTACTAAATACTTGAACTAATCTTGCCATTTGAAGTTCCTCTTTATTTAGCAAAGTAATGTTTCAAATATTAGTATATGCAAGTAATGCATAGCCTAACCAATGAATAGAAATTAATTTGCAATTTGACTAATTTCCACTTCTTTCCTCCCCTTCCAAATGTTGTATAGGGTGATAAGGTGACTGGTGCCCAGGTTTTGATCAACTCTACTCTGCATCCAATCTCTGTGCAAGCAATCTCTGATCACCTATTTTCCTGTAAGGGCAAAAATTCCTAAGAGCTATGGTATTTCCGCATTCCACTTCAGTTGTCTGCAAGAAGTTCACAAAATTTTACTAATGTTTTATGAATAATACGGTTGAGGAAGGGCAAATATTCACTTCACAAGGAACACCATGGAATGTAATCTTGTAAATATTCTTGAAAATACCAACAGTCAATCCACTTGTGGAATCTTTGGTTGAGGCTTCAATAATGTTTAATTCATTCACGAGATGTGGGCTTCGCAGGCTAGGCCAGCATTTATTGCCCATCCCTAGTTGCCCTTGAGAAGGTGGTAGTGAGCTGTCTTCTTGAACCGCTGCAGTCCACGTGGTGTAAGTACACCCACAGTGCTGTTAGGAAGTGAGTTCCAGGATTTTGACCTAGTGACAGTGAAGGAACGGCAATATATTTCCAAGTCAGGTTGGTGAATGACTTGGAGGGGAACTTCCAGGTGATGATGTTCCCATCTATCTGCTGCCCTTGTCCTTCTTGATGGTAGTGGTCGTGGGTTTGGAAGGTGCTATTGCAGGAGTCTTGGTGAATTCTTGTAGATGGTACACACTGCTGCTACTGTGCATCGGTGGTGGAGGGAGTGAATGTTTGTGGATGTGGTGCCAATCAAGTGGGCTGCTTTGTCCTGGATGGTGTCAAGCTTCTTTAGTGTTGTGGGAGCTGTGCTCATCCAGGCAAGTGGGGAGTATTCCATCACACTCCTGACTTATGCTTTGTAGATGTTCAACAGCCTTTGGGGTGTCAGGAGGTGAGTTATTCATTGCACAACTTCTAGCCTCTGACCTGCCCTTGTAGCCACAGTATTTAAATGTCTAGTCCAGTTCAGTTTCTGGTCAATGGTAACCCCCTCTAGAGTAAGTCAGCAGAAAATCAATTTGTAATAAAAACAGGATATCTACTCTGCAAGTAAGTGTGAATACAATTAGCTTAACTGTTGCCTTTTAATTTTTTTAATAATAATCTTGTGTAAAACGTAACTGCTAAATGAATATCTGGGGCTAGGGGAAAACCAAAGAAAGGAAAGCCAGCCTATGCTATAAGAGGGACAGAGATTACTCATACATTTGAGGAGGCAAGACTATTGAAGTACTACTGGGTTAATGATTGCATCTCTGATGTTAATATACCTTCTGTACACTGATGGGCTCAATAACTTCCCAGAGCTAATTCCCCCAATGAGGTCATCAGCACTCAGGAGCTCAACTGATAATAAAAACTCAAAAGATATGGATAATTAAGGACATTTGTTGTCACAAAAAATATCCTGCTGCTTTTCTTGCTAACATAAAAATGTGGGCAGCAAAAATTGAGGAACGAGAAGCTGGTCCAGGATCAAACAACACATATATGCCCTCATGCATTTTAGAAGGTTGCACAAAACACAACAGTAGAATGTTTTTGTCCCAATAGGCAGCTTTATTCCCCAGGTCAGATCTTTGAAGAGCAGTGCAACACATCCACTCCCAAATTAAAATTGCAGTCTCCCTCTGAACAAGGGGCAAAAATGTATTCGGGGAATTGTGAGGTAGAGAGATGGGAGGTTGTATGTGTGCACTGCAGCCATGGCAAATCGACTACTGTGTCATGACATCAACAGTTGACTTTAAGTGCTTAAATGTTCCAAGTTTCCTTCAACCCATTATCATCATGGTGGAAGGGAACGCAAAGGAGATTTACTAGAACGAAACCAGAATGGACAGGTTAAGGGGAGATTTCATATAGATGTTCAAAATTCTGAAGGATAAATATGGAGAAATTGTTTCCACTGGCAGGAGCATCAGTCACCAGAGGATACAGATTTGTGATCATGTGAAAGAGAACCAGAGGGGAGATGAGAATTTTTATTAATGTTGCAAGTTATGATGGTCCGGATAGAATACACACAATCCCGAAAGGGTAGTGGAAGCAGATTTAATAGTAACTTTCAAAAGGGAATTGGATAGATACTTGAAAAGGATAAATTTGTAAAGCTATGGGGGAAGAGCAGGGAGTGGGAATAATTGGATAGCTCTTTCAAAGAGCTAACAGAGGCACAATGGGCAGAAAAGCCACATGCTGTGCTGTCCACGTCGCCAGGAGGTAGACTGAAAATTCTTGCTACCTTTTCAGTGGGCAGATTAAGATGGGCAGCAGGGTAGGTAAAACATGGGTTGTTTTTAGCAGGAGACACAGGCTATAGGTGCCTGCTACCAAGGACGAAATGCCTTGAATTTTGTGGTCCGTGTCAAAGTGATGGCACTTTCCACTGAGCTTGGAAAAGGCTGCCCATGAAGCTCTTGCAATCTCTGTGGCATGCGTTTCAACTTTCTCAAAGTTAACATGATTTTGGCAGCTGTGTTGGTTTGTGGGGTCCAGCAAGAGATGTCATCAAGCTAGATAAGTAGCCAATTGAATTGAAGTATTCTCACAGACAGCAAATCAGAAGAAATATACAATGATATTAAAATAATAAAAAAGCAAAGGACAGAGCAAAGAGCAAAATAAGAAGCAACATATACTTGGGATTAAGGTAGGTTGAAATACCAACATTTAAAACAAATAATTTTTATTATATTAAAAATGCATGGCTTTTTTTAATTAAAAAAATCATAATGGAGAAATTTGATCTTCCACAAAAATACAATTAGCTTCAGGGCCAGGGAGTTTGTCCAGCCATTAAAAATCCAGTTATATGTCATTCAGCACGGCATAACTTTTTCCAAAGGTTTCTAAAAAGAGATTAATATGTGTAAAATGTATAAATTCATGTCAGTTCAAGCAACTTTGAAAGAAACCAAACAGGAAATGGAGTAGGTCATTTGGCCCTTCAAGCCTGTTCCCCATTCAATATAATCATGGCTGACCCTCCATCTCAGCGCCATACTCCTGCTCTCTCCCATACCCCTTGATGCCTTTAGGGTCCAGAAATCTATTTCCTTCTTAAATATATTCAGCGACTTGGCCTCCACAGCCTTCTGTGGTAGAGAATTCCACAGGTTCACCACCCTCAGTGAAGAGGTTTCTCCTCACCTCAGTCCTAAATTGCCTAGCCCCATATCCTGAGACAGTGACCCCTTGTTCTAGATCCCACCCCCCCCCACCCACCCACACATCCCCCATGGCTAGAGAAAACATCCTCCCTGCATCCAGTCTGTCCAGTCCTGTCAGAATTTTTATACATTTCAATGAGATCCCCTCTCATTCTTCTAAACTCCAGTGAATTCAGCCTAGTCGGCCCAATCTCTCTTCATACGACAATCCAGCCATCCAAGGAATCAGTCTGGTGTATCTTCACTGCATTCCCTCTATGGCAAGTATATCCTATCTTAGATAAGGAGACCAAAACTGCGCACAATACTCCAGGCATGGTCTCACCAAGGTCCTGTACAGCTGCAGTAAGACAACCTTGCTCCTGTACTCAAATCCTCTTGCAATGAAGGCCAACACATCATTTGCCTTCTTAACTGCCTGCCACACCTGCATGCTTGCTTTCAGTGAGTGGTGTACAAGGACACCCAGGTCCCTTTGTATATCACCATTTAAATAATGCTCTGTCATCCTGTTTTTCCTACCAAAATGATAACTTCACACTTATCCACGTTATACTTGATCTGCCATGTATTTGCCCACTTGTCAAAATCGCTCTGAAGCCCAAGGGGCCCAAGCGCTTATCCCTGCGTCACTAGTCGCTGTCTGCCACTCCAAATAAGGCCCATTCATTCCTAGTCTTTGCTTCCTGTCTGTTAGCCAATTCTCAATTCATGTCAACATATTACCACCAATCCCATGTGCTTTAATTTTGCACACTAACCTCTTATGTGGGGCTTTATCAAAAGCTTTCTGAAAATCCAAATACATCAAATCCATTAGTTCTCCCTTATCTATTCTGCTAGTTACATCTTCAAAAAGCTCCGGTAGGTTCGTCAAACATGATTTCCCTTTCATAAATCCATGTTGACTTCGTCTAATCCCATTGATATTTTCTAAGTGTCCTGTTATCACATCCTTTATAACAGATTCTAGCATTTTTCCTCGTACTGATGTTAGGCTAACTGGTCTGTAATTCACTGTTTTCTTTCTCCTATTTTAAATAGTGTGGTTACTTTTGCCACCCTCCAATCTGCTGGGACTTTTCCAGAATCTACAGAATTTTGGAAGATGACAACCAATGCCCAATATTTCCATAGCCACCTCCTTTAGTTCCCTGGGATTTAGATCATCAGCCCCTGGGATTTATTGGCTTTATGTCCCATTAATTTTTCCAGCACTTTTTCTCTCAGTATTGCACTGATTTAATCCTTAACTAACAATACCACCCTACCTCCTTTTCCTTTTTGCCTGTCCTTCCTAAATATCAAATACCCTTGGATATTCAGTTGCCAGCCTTGGTCACCCTGCAGCCATGTCTCCGTAATCACAATCATATCGTACCCGTTTACATCGACTTGCGCTGTTAATTTGTCGACTTTATTGCAAGTGCTCCATGCATTCAGATAGTGCCTTTAGACTTGTCTTTTTAACATTTTTACACATTTTTTTGTACTAAGGCCCAATGTGCTGCAAGCCCTTGTTTACTCTGCTATCCACTATTGCTTTCTATTTTTCTTTCATTTCTAGCTTTGTTTCCCTCCCGTGTCTCCCCCGCTGAGGTTCCCATCCCCTGCCACTCTAGGTTAAACCCTCCCCCACAGTGCTAGCGAATACCCCTGCGAGGATATTGATCCAGTCCTGCTGGGGAGAAACCCATTCAACTTGTACTGGTCCTATCTTCCCCAGAATCGGTCCCAATGCCTCAGAAATCTAAATCCCTCCCTCCTACACCATTTCTCCAGCCACACATCCAACTGGTCTATTCTCCTACTCCTGACATTGCTAGCATGTGGCACTGGGAGTAATTCTGAGATTACTGCTCTTGTGATTCTGCTTTTTAAATTTATTTCCTAGCTCCCTACATTCTGATTTCAGGACCTCATCATTCTTTTTATCTATGTCGTTGGTACAGATATGGACCATGACCTCCGGCTCTTCACCCTCCCCCTTCAGAATGCCCTGCAGCCGCTCATTGACATCCTTGACCCTGGCACCAGGGCGGCAACATACCATCCTGGTGTCACATCTGCGGCTGCAGGAACGTCTATCTGTTCCCCTTATGATGGAATCCCCCATCACTCTTGCTCTCCCGCTCTTTTCTCCCCCACTCTCTGTGCAGCTGAGCTACTTGTGGTGTCACAGACATGGTTCCTCCATTCCCCTGAGAAACCATTTCCCCCAGCAGTATCCAAAACTGAAAATCTGTTAGAGAGGGAGATTGTGATATAACTAAAGAAATTAGCATAGAAAGGGAGGAGGTTCTAAGTAGTCTGCCAGGCCTAAAAGTAGATAAATCTCCAGGCCCGGATGAAATGTATCCCAGGCTGTTGAGTGAGACAAGGGAGGAGATAGGGGTGCTGGCAATAATTTTCAATACCTCTCTGGCCACAGGAGAGGTGCCAGAGGACTGGAGGACAGCTTATGTGATACCGTTATTCAAGAAGGGAGGAAGGGATAAACCAGGGAACTACAGGCCAGTCAGTCTAACCTCAGTGGTGGGGAAACTATTGGAAACAATTCTGAGGGACAGAATTAATCTACACTTGGAGAGGCAGGGATTAATCAAAGACAGTCAGCTTGGTTTTGTTAAGGGGAGGTCATGTCTGACCAATTTGACTGAATTTTTTGAAGAGGTGGCCAGGTGTGTAGATGAGGGCAATGCATTTGACGTAGTCTACTTGGACTTCAGCAAGGCTTTTGATAAGGTCCCGCATGGGAGACTGATAACGAAGGTAAGAGCCCATGGGATCCAAGGCAATTTGGCAAATTGGATCCAGAATTGGCTGAGTGGCAGGAAGCAGAGAGTGATGGTCGAGGGGTGTTTTTGTGACTGGATGCCTGTGTCCAGTGGGGTTCCACAGGGATCGGAGTTGGGTCCCTTGCTGTTTGTGATATATATGCAGATGACACGAAAATTGGTGGGGTGGTAAATAGTGAGGAGCATAGCCTTAGATTAAAGGAGTATATAGATGGACTGGTCAAATGGGTTGATCAGTGGTGAATGGAATTTAATCCGGATAACTGTCAGCTGATGCACTTGGGCAGGACAAACAGGCACGGGAATACACGATGAATGTTAGGGCCTTGGGAAGTACTGAGGATCAAAGGGACCTTGGTGTGCATGTCCACCGGTCCCTTAAGGTAGCGGGACAGGTAGGTAAGGTGGTCAAAAAGGCATACGACATACTTGCCTTTATTAGCTGAGGCATAGAATATAAGAGCAGAGAGGTTATGCTGGAACTGTATAAAACGTTGGTTAGGCCACAGCTAGAGTATTGCGTGCAGTTCTGGAATCCGCATTATAGGATGTGATTGCACTTGAGAGAGTGCAGGGGAGATTTACCGGGGTGTTGCCTGGGCTGAAGGGTTTTATTTATGAGGAGAGATTGGATAGACTGGGGTTATTTTTCCTGGAGCAGAGGAGATTGAGGGGGGACATGATTGAGGTGTATAAAATTATGAGGGGCATAGATAGGGTAGACAGGAGGAACTTTTCCCCTTGGTGGAGGGGTCAATAACCAGGGGGAATAGATTTAAGGTAAGGGACAGGAGGTTTAGAGGGGATGTCAGGAAGAATTTTTTCACCCAGAGATGGTGAGAATCTGGAACTCACTGTCTGAAAGGGTGTTAGAGGCAGAAACCCTCATAACATTTAAGAAGTATTTGGACGTGCACTTGTGATGCCATGGCATACAAGGCTATGGGCCTAGTACTGGAAAATGGGATTAGAAGTTAGGTACTTGTTTGACCAACGCAGACTTGATGGGCTGACGGGCCTTTTTCTGTGCTGTAGACCTCTATGACTCTCTGGACCCAGGGAACTCCTGCACTATCTGCCTATTGCTTTTACTGCATGGCGGTCACCCATTCCCTTTCTGCCTGTGCAAAGGCCTGTGATGTGGCTAACCAAATGTACATCCTATCCATGAAGATCTCAGGCTTGTGGATGCTCCACAGTGACCCCAGCTGCAGCCCTGAGACGCAGATTTGGAGTAGCTGCAGCTGGAGACACTTCCTGCACACATGATCGTCTTGGATACTGGAAGTGTCCCTGACTTCCCACATTGCACAGGAGGGGCATTCCACATGGCCAAGCTGCCCTGCCATGACTTACCCTTAAATTACTCCCTTTACTTCCTCTAGTTTAAGGAATATTAAATATATATTAGGGACCTTACTTATACTTTAAACACTACTTAATCTAAACTATAGACCAAATTTTACTTCATAGACTGGACAATAGAAACACGCACCAGGTCCTACTGACCAAAGCCGCTGCTCCTCTCATGCTGGCTCCCAGTCCCGGTTCCCCTTGCTCTTTAAGACAGCCGCTCCTCTAGCATTATCAAATGCTAAAAGTAAAGGAGCACCTCTTTCTTTTCTTCCCCTAATTCCCTTAATCACCCAGCTCCCAACATTCTATTCTAAGTCGCACTCAAGTGCTAAATTGCACTAAATTGGCTGGTTTTACTCTTTCGAGTTATCAACAGTCACAGATTGCAACTCTTTGAGTACAATCACAGTTCTTGGTTTCCGGGAGTGGGACATGAGCCCACAACCCTCTGATTCAAAGGCGAGGGTGCTATGAACTGAGCCACAGCTGTTTTATATGCGCCTAAGACAAAGGCTAGCTGATCCAGTTACAGAAGAACCAGTTTCAGCTGCTTCTTTAATCTCCTAACTGCTCCCCCAGTGGAAACCTTGTTAAAACTCTGCTCAAGGCTGGGAACTTCAGAATTTAAACTGTAGATTTCAGTTAAATGCTTTTTACAAACAAAATAAGATTTTTGCAAAAAGATTAAAAAATTAAAACAAAAACAAAAATACCTGGAAAAACTCAGCAGGTCTGGCAGCATCTGTGGAAGGGAGCACAGTTAATGTTTCGAGTCCGCATGACTCTTCAACAGAACTTTTTTTTTAACCTGCGAGGCCTTCAACAGTATGCCTTCTGGAAGAGCAGTGAATCACTCACAGCAAATTCTGATTTTGGCATTTAAATATGCATGTATGGATGACTGAAGTTGCTGTCAGTTTCACAGTTATACCTACAGTGAATGGTGAGTTTTTCTGTCATTACAACTGCAAAATCCAGGTCACCAAAAGTTTAAGCCTCTTAGTGAGCTACATTAAATAGAGCACCCTCCAGTGAAGACCTACATCTCTGACCAGTAGAGATTTTTCACCCCATAGCTTTAACATGTTTATGGGAGGAAAGTAACGTAGGTAGTTGTAGATCTTCACATATTGCTTATTGGTCATCCAGGACCTGAAGTAAGCTGCAGTCCTGCTCTGGCCCCTTCTGACTCAATTACTATTATCTTTTCTCCATCCATTGTGTAGAAAATAACTCTATTCCCTCTTGTTTTATAGTTTGCAGAATTACTAACCTCTCCTCTACCTGATCCCTAAACTACAACTATGCATAAAATATTTTCCTTTAACAATTATCCCTCCAAAGTGCACAGACTGTCCAACCACTAAAGTCTTGTAATATTTCTAGTACGTGGATTAAACATTCGCTCCCACAATATTATTTACACTATTGAATTAATTGGGCCACTTTCAATTTTCATGCTGCTTATCCAGCCTTCCTCATTTATTTGGCTGTTGCAGAAATACTCCTTTGTGAAATGTTATTAATTTTGTGATCTTATTTTCAGCTAGAATTTATTTGGACTACTCATTCTAAAGTGGGCATGAAAGTTTACAGATTGCCAAATGCATACTTTCTCAGCCCTAGAGAACTAAAGAAAATGGATATTAACTGGAACATGGATTTGAGCAATAACTAAATCTCAATAATTAAAATTAATCTTAATCTGAACAGCCCTATGTTGGTCACATGCTTACCTCCACAGCTAAGTAGTATGGTGGAAAGCAATGCGAACAGAATGACTAACAGTCATCATATAGCCAATGAAATTATTAGAAAGTAATAGTAACAGCTGGAAAGTCAAACGACTACAAAGAGAAAAGATCTTAAATAATTATTGCCATAACTATTGATAGGCAAAACCGTCCCAGGTTTGTAGCGAGCAGGAGAAAAGTAGCTTTACCTGCCGGCCACAATGGCAGGTTTAGGCACCATATCATTCCATTCCACCTCATTAATTATGCAGCCACAGGAAACATGCCGCCTCACTGGCAGGCAGCCTCCAATTTTCCCACCACACCATTATCTCGCCGCTTCCTCACACAGCGTGCCATATTTAAACTGTAGCCACGTGCACACTTCTCAATGCTTGCAGTCCAGGACTGCTCCAGTGAAGACATGGCTCCAAAAGTCAAGAAGAGTGCAGCCCCCCCACCGCCCCCCCCGATTCAGTGACACATCCCTGGGATGCCTGCTGGATGGTGTGAATGCCTGTTGCGATGTCCTCTACCCCCGCTCTGGGCTCAGAAGGCCCATCAGTCTCAACTTCAACTTGGGAGGCGGTGGCAGAGGTGGTCAGTGCCAATGCTGCACACAAGTCAGCCATCCAATGCAGAAAACTAATGAATGATCTCATCCGTGCCCCATGGCTAGGCAACCATCCTATCACTCTAAGCACACACTCAACGCCGCCACACATTCACTGGCATCTCACTCACTGCCAGCTCAAGGGACATCACCACTCACTCACTCACAAACACCTTCAGGCCTCATCTTCACTGGAGACTGCCTCCTCAGCCCTCACCATCTTGAGGCCACTACCAAAGATCAACATGTAACCCCCCACACACCCTGGAATACCACCCCACCTTCCTCTGTACAGCCCTTGTCCTGCAGCCTCTTCCCTTGCTGGAGGCCATTTCTCCCCCTTTCCCAAGCAAGCTTGGGCCCTGCAGCTGTTGTAAAGCTACCCCTGCCTAATTCCAGGTCTGGTAGGTACAGACCTGCGCGTGAACCCCTCTAAAAGTGATGTGGTGATGCCTGTGAAGTCTGGCACTGATTGCTGCCCAAGCAAGGTAGGTGAACAAGCCTCAAAGTCCTGAGTGAAGTGCAGCTCACCAGGTGCACGTCACTTATGTACAGTTGTGAAACATGTCGGCATGCAATTGTGCAAACATGCCCAGATGATTCAGCATGGAGGGGATGGTTCTGGCAAGCAGGGCTTATAATGAGATGCTCAAGTGTTGAAATTAGGTTCCCGATGTGCAGTGGCAGGAAATGTGGCCCCGCCATTGATGGGCGGAGCAGACGATATCAAACTCATTTCAGGACAGCGTGAAACCAATTTTTGGCCTCCTCGCCATATTGTTTCCCCCTCCCCACCGCCCGCCATGATGGCCCAACACCAACGGGGCAGGAAAATTCCAGCCATTGTATAGGGAAAACATGGATATCTTAGCGCTTTCAAGGCAATAGTCTCACAGACATTGAGCTGTATAATAGGGAAGGATGATCAAGAACAGAAATCCTATGTGGATTTTCACAGTGTAATCTCAAATGCCAATTTCTGAACTCATGGGACATTAGATTAAGCGGCTGATAATGGGTAGGTGCTTTCTTACATGGGAGGGAAGGGGGCAAATGAGCTGAAACCAACAGTAAGAAAGCCTTAATGGGGCTGCTATCATTTTCAAGATATGTGTAAAATGGGGAAGGGAAGAATTTATTTTTCAATGTAAACAAAAGGTGGATGACAAAAAATGCAAAAATTATAAATTTGGACTGATTACTTTTTTGATTTTTTTAAATTCCGAACATTCTCAACTCTAGCCCGGTGGTACTTAAAAGTCCTACAAACATGCTGTGTTGTTTTTAACAGCTGTGAAAAGCAACCTGTTAGTAATCAGCCTGTTCTTCACAGATGTTACTGCCAGAATTCCATTAACAAAGAGCAGTAAAAGAGATAAGGCAAACTTCAATATACCAAAAAATAGTTCCATCTTAATATAAGAAAATAGCATTGTAATGATTTCATTAAAACTGTGAATGAAATGTATACAAGTCAACAATAAACGCTCTTCAAGAAGTCCATCAAATCCCAATCTTTTGTCTTGCTTTGAAAGCAACTACTCACTTTTGTCACTAGACCATTAAAACAAAATTTCAAGAGTAGGTATGTTAAAATGGCTCACAACGTTCAACATGCCTGAAATTCTCCTGACTACCACCATCAATCGGAAAGAAGATTTAGATAGAAAAAAAACTCTTTCCAAAAGTAAACAAAGTGTAAAGAGGGATCCTTACAGGGCTAACTAATTTTTTTGGTCATGGTTGAGGATCTGCTGTGCAGTAATTAACTCCCAGAGGATGATTTTGATAAAACAAAACTCACCAAGTTTCTGTGTTCCTGCCAATTTTAAATATTGAAATGCCACGCTATGCATCCTAGTTTCAGTGTTTAACTGGTACAGTCTATATGGATTGGAATCAAAATACAGGTCCTGGGGTGAAAGGATATGTTCTTACACCTAGCTCCTATGCAAAACTGTTTAAAATAATATTTCAAAAGGGAGAAAGCATCAAAGTGAATAGTGAACAATGACTATTTTTGCTGAGGAATCATCCCTGCTTGCTCCATTTGATCAATTCTAACTAAATTTAAAGCTGTTTGCATTTCCTTTTATATTCTAGGTTCCCCATTTTCTGGCTATCAATAGCCAGACAGGATTTGATTTATCCTTTTGAATGAAAACTAAATGCAAAACCGAAATCTCTGAAGCAAAAGGGAGCAGCTTCAAGACGAACTGCAACAAAATTCTCAACTAGTAATAAGCTACGCCACAGAATGGAAGAACATAAATTTAATCCTCCCATTTTACATTATCAATCTGATATTTGACCTTCAGTTGTCACTTTCACATCAAGAATGACAATAGAGAGAGTCTTGCCCCCAATTACTTTAGTAAGTATGCGCCACACCCTCTTTTGCTGGTTGAAAAGCACCAAGGCAGAGGCAGAGTTCTGCAGCAAGTCAACAGTTATATCAATTAGTGAGATAAATCAGATTTTTTGCACCAAATTATCAGTTATATGTTATGTACATCGCTTATGTCAAACTACTGGATAATTTAAAGTTTCAGCACAAAAATTGAATCATCTGAAATAAACGTATTTCATATATAAAAGTATACAAAAGCTAAAAATTGGCATCAAGTTCCAGACTAATGTCAAAATAAAAAAAAAGTGCTCAAATGTTCCCTCATGTGCCCCATTCCCCAGACAGTTTGTTCATGAACAGAGGCCCATGAGGTAATTAGCTACCACCTCCCTGAGCTATTAGGCTTAAAATGCCTATTTGATGGGGGCGGTGGGGGGGGGGAAGCTTAGGGAAATAAACAAATATTCTGTAGCTTTTCCCTCAATGCTACTTCACAACTAGAGATGTACATAATCCTGGTAAAAGAAACACTCCAAAAAGATTGTCAGTACAGAAAATAGCAGACATATAGAAGAAACCAAATTTAAATGTACCAAGAAAAGATTTAAATGAACTGAATAAGTCATGAAATAAAAACAATTTATTCAGATAACATCTTATATTTGAACACTTTTTAGGTAGAAGAACATTCCAAAACACTTCACAGAAGTGCAAAAATACACAGATGCCTATCAAGCAGGCATTAGAAGGCACAATCAAAAGCTTGGTCAAACGAGCAAGTTATTTGGAGGAGGGGGATGTGGGGGAAGGGAAATCTTAAAATAGAAGTGTGTAGAGGGTAAGGGGAAATAAAATTCCAGGGTGTAGGGGCTAGATAGATGAAGGAAGAGCTGCCATTAGTGAAGTGGGAGGGAGATGTGGTGGGTGAAGATGCATACTAGACAAGATTCAGGGCACAGTGCAGCTGTGAAACTGTATCTCAATAATCTCACTGCAAAGGCGGAAGCTGGTGAGGGATAAAAAGACAAGAATGAGCATTTAAATCTTAAGGTTATCGGGGACCAGGAACCAATGTGGATCATCCAAAGTGGGAATGATGGCCGAGCAGGACTTGGGATTCCCAGCCACAACAAAAACAAAAATACCTGGAAAAACTCAGCAGGTTTGGCAGCATCTGTGGAGAGGAGCACAGTTAACGTTTCGAGTCCGCAGGACTCTTCAACAGAACTAAGGAAAAGTAGAAAAGGGGTGAAATATAAGCTGGTTTAAGGCTGGGGGGGAGGGGGTGGCGGGGGGACAAGAAGAGCTGGATAGAGGGCCAGTGATAGGTGGAGATAACCAAAAGATGTCACAGGCAAAAGGACAAAGAGGTGTTGAAGGTGGTGATATTATCTAAAGGAATGTGCTAATTAAGGGTAGAAAGCAGGACGAGCAAGGTTCCAGCATCCGCAGTTTTTTGCTTTTATCTTACGATTCCCAGCCATTGAATCATAAAATGGTTACACAACACAGATTAAATCAATTCAACCCATTGTGTCAGTGCTGGCACGCAACAAAGGCAACTCACCTAGTCCCATTTCCCTGCCTTTTCCTCATAGCCCTGCAATATTTTTCTCTTCAGATAATTATCTACTTCTTTTTTGAAAGCTCCATACCTGAGGCAGCGCATTCCAGATTCTAACCACACAGGGTAAAAAAGTTTTTCCTCACATAACTGTTGCTTCTTCTGTCAATCACCTGAAAAGGATGTCCTCTGGTTCTTGATCCTTCCACCAACGGAAACATTTTCTCCCCATCTACTCTGTCCAGATCGCTTAGGATTTTTGACATCTTCATCGATTCTCCTCCCAATTTTCTTTTCTCCAAGAACAGCCCCAGCTTCTCCAATCTACCCATGTAATTTAAGTTCCTCATCCCTAGAAGCTTTCTAATGAATCATTTCTGCGTCCTCTCTAATGCCTTCATATGTTTTATTTAAACTTCACTTATCCTTAAATGTTTCTATTCTTTTGTGCTCTTTGATTTATAACTTATGCTATTCATCCTGTAAAATGAATCAAATATTTTAATTGGGGCTTGGTGATACAAAGACAGCCAACTAAGGTAAATACAAACCATTTGCAAAGTGGGCAAAATTTCATGTCATTAAATGTTTTGTGATTAAACAGATCTTGGGTGCCATTCTTACTGGGAATCATGGAATAGAGATCTGCCTTTTTGGATCGAGTATATCATACATGGATGAAAAGGCAGAAAACAATGGCAAAAAAAAATACATAACAGAAGTTAAGTACAAATGTACCAGTCTTTCCTAAGGTTGTTGCAAATAAAGCATTAGCCAATTCTGTTCTATAAGACCTTGTCTCCATTGTAGCACGCTCACTTCTAAGTGACAGGGTTGTGCGTTCAAGCCTCACTTGAGTATCCAGCACATAATCTAGGTTGCCACTATTGTGTAGTGCTATACTGTTGCTCTATCGCAGTTCAAGGTGGCAGCTCACCACCACCTTCGCAAGGGCAATTAGGGATGGGCAATAAATGCTGGCCTTGCCAGAAATGCCCACATCCCATGAATGAATAAAAAATATATATGAACTTGAATGAGGAAATTTAACTTTAGTAGAACAGTGAAAGTGAATACTGAAGTGATAATAGATAGGAGACATAAAAGAGAGACGATCAATTTATATATCTTGAGCAGTTTAAGTCTTTATATAGTAACACGAGACTTTTAAAGTGCCATGCTAGCTGAAAGGGATGTACATAGATGAACTTTAAAAGCTTTTCGCAGAAGTGATTTTTTTCCCTTTAGCATTAATGGGCTTTATGAGTTTAGATGGAGTTAATCTAACCCAATGATTATGAAGGAAAACAGTCCAGTTGGAAAAGTCTCTCCTGAGGTAATGGAAATGTTTATATCTGTCAGATGCAAGAACTTCAAATGCATTGGTTGACACAGCTTATGCTTTCAGTAGACACAGAAGCGTAGAGAAACTGACAAAACTAATCTAGGCTAATACATATATGATTGGACAAATATAAAATAACTATAAAATTGACTATCTGCAAAATTTGCTAATGCACTCCCCACATAAGATGACCAACAAATCATCTATTGTTCAAAAAGTCACAATTGTAATTTCCCATCAACTATATTATCAAATGATGCTACTTGGCTTACATATGAGCAGCTTGCTTGCAATGGCGAACTGAGCAAATGGAATTTTCTTAAAATTACAAATCACTTTCATGTACACTTTAAACTTGGGGGTGAATTTTAATATCTTCAAGATATGCAAGGCTTATTTCAGAGAAGCACCTAGAAAAATAAAGTAGGAATAATAATGTACAATCACATGAACTTCCTAAAAAAGGTCTAAGCTGCCCCAAATCGGAGATCAGAAAGTAAACTGAAGGGGAAGGAGGAAAGAGCTTTGTGAGAGTTGAACTAGATTCAAAGAATAAAGAAAAGGCAGAGTCATATTCTTCCTCTTACAGGATGCAATACACCTAGTACAAAATACAGAGGCAGGAGTTGTATACTTTTACTATCATAGCCACGAAGACCAGCCTGGAGCACAGCCATCCTAAATGTGCTTTAACTGACAGATCAAAGGAATAGTACTTGCTAAAAGCATACAAATTACGAACGTAGCTCTTAGAGTCAACATACGAAATAGGAGAAGTAGGCCATTCGGTCCCTCGAGCCTGCTCCGCCATTCAATAAGATCATAGCTGATCTGTTTGAGTTTCAAATTCCACATTCCCACCTACCCCTGATAACCTTCGATTTCCTTGCCTAACAAGAATCTAATCCCGCATACCCATCTACCCCGATAACCTTCGATTTCCTTGCCTAACGAGAATCTATCTCTGCCTTAAAAATATTTAGCGACTTTGCTTCCACTGCCTTCTCAGAGTTCCAAGGTCGCAGAACCACATCCCCCCCCAACCCAAAGAAAAAGTTCGCCTCATCCCTGTCCTATAAGGGTGACCCCTAATTTAAAAACAGTGCCCCCTAGTTCTGGACTCACCCAGAAGAGGAAACATCCTTTCCACGTCCACCTTCTCAAGGCCATTCAGGATCTTATATTCTTCACTCAAGTTACCCCTCGCTCTTCCAAACTCCAGTGGAAACAAGCCCAGCCCATCCAACCTGTCCTCATAAGACAACCCACTCATTGCAAGTATCAATCTAGAAAACCTCCCCTGAATTGCCTCCAAAGCATTTACATCCTTCCTTAAATAAGGAGACCAAAACTGCACACAGTATTCGAGGATTCACCTATGATAATCACAAGCACCCAATATTTCTTCTTATATACTTTGTCCTACATTGTGGTTACTGTTAGGGGGCCTGTAGACCACACCCATTAGTGACTTCTTTCCCCTACTATTCCTCATCTCCACCCAAACTAACTCTGCATCCTAATTTCCTGAACCAAGGTCATCTCTAATGACTGCACAAATGTCATCCATGATTGACAGTGCTACCCCTCCATCTTTGCCTAGCTTTCTAATCTTCTTGAAGGTCATATACACCTCAATATCCAGGTATCAATCTAGTAAACCTCCTCTGAACTGCCTCCAATGCATTTACATCCTTCCTTAAATAAGGGGACCAAAACTGTACACAATATTCGAGATGCAGTCTCACCAATGCCCTGTGTAACAGAAGCTTAACATCCTTACTTTCATGTTCAATTCCTCTCGTAATAAAGGATTCCATAAGCTTTCCTGATTACATGTTGTACCTGCATACTAACTTTTTGTGACTCATGCACAAGAACACCTAGATTCCTCTGCACCTCAGAATTCTGCAGTTCTTCTCTGTTTAAGTAATGCTCTGCTTTTTTATTCTTCTTGCCAAAGTGAACAACTTCATATTTTCCCACATTATACTCCATCTGCCAGATTTTTGCCCACTCACTCAGCTTCTCTATATCCATCGGCAAACTCCTTATGTCTTCTTCACAACATACTTTCCTACCTATCTTTGTTTCATTTGCACATCTAGCTACCATGCCTTTACCCACCTCATCTAAGTCATTGATATAAATTGTAAAAAGCTGAGGCCCCAGCACAGACCCTGCGGGACTCCTGCCAATCAGACAAAAACCCATTTATGCATACTCTCTGTTTTCTGTCAGCCAGCCAATCCTCTATGCTAATAAGTTACCCCCTGCACCATGAGCTTTTATTTTCTGCAATAACCTTTGATGTGGCAACTTATCAAATGCCTTCTGGAAATCTAAGTACAGCACGTCTATAGGGTCTTATCCACAGTGCATGTTGCTCCTTCAAAGAACTCTAATAAATTGGTTAAACATGATTTCCCTATCACAAAACCATGCTGACTCTTCCCGATTCCAAGTGCCCAACTATAATCTCTAATGGTTGACTCTAAGGCCTTCTGCATGAGAGACGTTAAGCTAACTGGCCTCTAGTTTCCTGCTTTTTGCCTCCCTCCCTTCTTGAATAGAGGGGTTATATTTGCTACTTTCCAGTCTGAAGGAACTTTTCCAGAATCTTGGGAATTTTGGAAAATTAACACCAACACATCTACTACCTCATTAGCCACCTCTTTTAAGACCTTAGATGAAGTCCACCTGGGCCCGGAGGTTTGTCAGCCCGCAACTCCATCAGTTTGCTCAGTACTGCTTCCCAAGTGTTTGTAATTTCACCACGTTCCTCTCTGCCACCCACCTCATGATTCATAGCTATTACTGGAATTTTTTTTATATCCCCTATAGTGAAGACAGAAGCAAAAGGTTTGTTTATTTCATCTGCCATTTCCTTATTATCTACAATTAACTCCCCATTCTCACTCTCTAGAGGATCAACACGCACTTATCCTTATGCCTATTTAAATACCTGTATAAACTCTTGCTACCCGTTCTTATATTTAGAGTCATAGTCATAGAGCCATAGAGATCTACAGCACAGAAAAAGACCCTTCGGCCCATCAAGTCTGCGCCGGTCAAACAAGCACTTAACTATTCTAATTGCATTTTCCAGCACTAGGCCCATAGCCTTGTATGCCATGGCATCGCAAGTGCACATCCAAATACTTCTTAAATGTTATGAGGGTTTCTACTCTACCGCCCTTTCAGGCAGTGAGTTCCAGATTCCCACCACCCTCTGGGTGAAAAAATTCTTCCTCACATCCTTTCTAAACCTCCCGTCCCTTACCTCAAATCTATGTCCCCTAGTTATTGATCCCTCCACCTCTGCCCTATCTATGCCCCTCAATTTTAGACACCTCAATCGTGTCCCCCCTCAATCTCCTCTGCTCCAGGGAAAATAACCCCAGTCTATCCAATCTCTCCTCATAACTAAAACTCTCCAGCTCAGGCAACATCCCGGTGAATCTCCTCTGCACTCTCTCAAGTACAATCATATCCTTCCTACAATGTGGATTCCAGAACTGCACATAATATTCTAGCTGTGGCCTAACCAGCGTTTGATACAGTTCCAGCATTATCTCCCTGCTCTTATATTCTATGCCTCGGCTAATAAAGGCAAGTATCCCCTATGCCTTTTTAACCACCTTATCTGCCTTTCCCACTACCTTAAGGGACCGGTGGACATGCACACCAAGGTCCCTCTGATCCTCGGTATTTCCCAGGGCCCTACCATTCATTGTGTATTCCCGTGCCTTGTTTGTCCTGCCCAAGTGCATCACCTCACAAATATCTGAATTAAGACACCCCTCGACCATCACCCTCTGCTTCCTGCCACTCAGCCAATTCTGGATCCAATTTGCCAAATTGCCTTGGATCCCATGGGCTCTTACCTTCGTTATCAGTATCCCATGTGGGACCTTATCAAAAGCCTTGCTGAAGTCCAAGTAGACTACGTCAAATGCATTGCCCTCATCTACACACCTGGTCACCTCTTCAAAAAATTCAATCAAATTGGTCAGACATGACCTCCCCTTAACAAAACCATGCTGACTGTCCTTGATTAATTCCTGCCTCTCCAAGTGTAGATTAATTCTGTCCCTCAGAATTGCTTCCAATAGTTTCCCCACCACTGAAGTTAGACTGACTGGCCTGTAGTTCCCTGGTTTATCCCTTCCTCCCTTCTTGAATAACGGTACCACATAAGCTGTCCTCCAGTCCTCTGGCACCTCTCCTGTGGCCAGAGAGGTATTGAAAATTATTACCAGCACCCCTATCTCCTCCCTTGTCTCACTCAACAGCCTGGGATACATGTCATCCGGACCTGGAGATTTATCTACTTTTAAGCCTGCCAGACCACTTAGAACCTCCTCCCTTTCTATGCTAATTTCTTTAATTATATCACCGTCCTTCTGCCTGATTTCCTTACCCACGTCATCCCTCTCACTTGTGAACACCGACACAAAGTATTCATTTAGAACCCTACCTACGTCTTCCGGCTCCACACACAATTAACACTATGGTCCTTAATGGGCCCTACTCTTTCCCGAGTTATCCCCTTACTCTTAATATACTTGTAAAATAACTTTGGATTTTCCTTTATTTTACCTGCCAATGTTTTTTTCATGCTCACTTTTTGCTCTCATAATTTCCTTTTTAAGTTCCCCCCAACAAATTCCATACTCCTCTAGGGCTTCCGCTGTTTTTAGCCCTCGGTAGCTGCCATAAGCCTCCCTTTTTCTCTTTATCCAATCCTGTATATCCCTCGACGTCCAGGGTTCCCTGGCTTTGTTGGTCCCACCCTTTGTCATTACTGGAATATGTTGGCCCTGTGCTCTCCCAATTTCCTTCTTGAATGAGTCCCATTGCTCTGATGCAGATTTACATAAAATTAGATGCTCCAAGTCCACTCTGGCCAAATCATATCTGATCTTATAAAAATCGGCCTTCCCCCAATTTAGAACTCTGATTTCTGACCCATCCTTGTCCTTTTCCATAACAACCTTGAATCTAAAGAAGTTATGATCACTATAGCTAGCTAACTATTTCTATTACAAAAACAAAAATAGCTGGAAAAACTCAGCAGGTCTGACAGCATCTGCGGAGAGGAACACAGTTAATGTTTCGAGTCCATATGACCCTTCATCAAAACTAAAGAAATGTAGAAATGTGGTGAAATATAAGCTGGTAGAGGGGGTGGGACAGGTAGAGCTGGATGGAGGGCCAGTGATAGGTGAAGGCAAAGAGATTGCCAAAGATGTCGTAGACAAAAGGACAAAGGGGTGTTGACAGTGGTGATATTATTTAAGGAATGTGCTAATGGTGACATTAAGGGTAGAAAGCAGGACAACCAAGTGACAGATGGCCCCAGTGGGGGTGGGGTGGGGGGAAGGGATCGAAATGGGCTAAAAAGGTGGAGATAAAATGATAGATTTAAAAATAGGTGGGAAAAGAAAAATATATTTTAAAAATATAAATTATCGGAAAAAGGGGAATTGGAAAGGGGGTGGGGATGGAGGAGAGAGTTCATGATCGGAAATTGTTGAACTGAATGTTAAGTCCGGAATGCTGTAGAGTGCCTAGTTGAAAGATGAGGTGCTGTTCCTCCAGTTTGCGTTGAGCTTCACTGGAACATTGCAGCAGGCCAAGGACGGACATGTGGGCTTGAGAGCAGGGTGGTGTGTTGAAATGGCAAGCGACAGGGAGGTCTGGGTCATGCTTGCGGACAGACCGAAGGTGTTCCACAAAGCGGTCACCCAGTCTGCGTTTGGTCTCTCCGATGTAGAGGAGACTGCCTTGGGAACAGCAAATGCAGTAGACTACGTTGAGGGAAGTGCAAGTGAAGTGCTGCTTCACTTGAAAGGAGTGTTTGGGCCCTTGGACGATGAGGAGGGGGGAAGTAAAGGGGCAGTTGTAACACCTTCTGCGATTGCATGGGAAGGTGCCGTGGGAGGCGGATGAGGTGTATGGGGTGATGGAGGAGTGGACCAGGGTGTCCCGGAGGGAAAGATCCCTGCGGAATGCCGCCAGGGGTGGTGAAAGTAAGATGTGTTTAGTGGTGGCATCATGCTGGAGTTGGCGGAAATGGCGGAGGATGATCCTTTGAATTTGGAGGCTGGTGGGGTGAAAAGTGAGGACAAGGGGGACCCTATCATGGTTCTGGGAGGGAGAGGAAGGAGTGAGGGCGAATGCACGGGAAATGGGCCGGACACGGTTGAGGGTCCTGTCAACCACTGCGGGTGGAAAACCTCGGTTAAGAAAGAAGGAAGACATGTCAGAGGAGCTGTTTTGGAAAGTGGCATCATCAGAACTGATGCTATGGAGGTGAAGGAACTGAGAGAATGGGATGGAGTCCTTTCAGGAAGCGGGGTGTGAGGAGCTGTAGTCGAGGTAGCTGTGGGAGTCGGTAGGCTTGTAATGAATATTGGTGGACATTCTATCACCAGAAATTGAGACAGAGAGGTCATGGAAAGGGAGGGAAGTGTCAGTGATGGACCATGTGAAAATGATGGAGGGGTGGAAATTGGAAGCAAAATTAATAAATTTTTCAGGTTCAGACGAGAGCATGAAGCGGCATCGAAGCAGTCATCGATGTACCGGAGAAAGAGTTGTGGGAGGGGGCCAGGGTAGGACTGGAACAAGGAATGTTCCACATAACCCATAAAAGAGGCAGGCATAACTGGGGCCCATACGGGTACCCATAGCCACACCTTTTATTTGGAGGAACTGAGACGAGTTTAAGGAGAAATTGTTCAGTGAGAGAACAAGTTCAGCCAGACGGATGATACTGGTGGATAGGGATTGTTCGGGCCTCTAGATGAGGAAGAAGCGGAGAGCACTCAGACCATCCTGGTGCGGGATGGAGGTGTAGAGGGATTCGACGTCCATGGTGAAGAGGCGGCGGTTGGGGCCAGGGAACTGGAAATTGTTGATATGATGTAGGGCGTCAGAGGAGTCGCAGATGTAGGTGGGAAGAGACTGGACAAGGGGAGAGCGAATGGAGTCAAGATAGCAAGAAATGAGTTCCGTGGGGCAGGAACAGGCTGACATGATCGGTCTGCCGGGACAGTCCTGTTTGTGGATTTTGGGTAGGAGGTAGAAGCAGGCCGTCCGAGGTTGGGAGACTATGAGGTTGGAAGCTGTGGAGGGAAGATCTCCAGAGGAGATGAGGTCAGTGACAGTCCTGAAAACAATGGCTTGATGTTCAGTGGTGGGGTCATGGTCCAGGGGGAGGTAGGACGAAGTGTCTGTGAGTTGACGCTCAGCCTCTGAGAGGTAGAGGTCAGTGCACCAGACAACAATAGCACCACCCTTGTCAGCAGGTTTGATGACAAAGTCAGGGTTGGACCTGAGAGAGAGAACGAGTGGCCATCTGCCACTTGTTTGTCCTGCTTTCTACCCTTAATGTCACCATTAGCGCATTCCTTAGATAATATCACTATTGTCAACACCCCTTTGTCTTTTTGTCTATGACAACTTTGGCAATCTCTTCTTTGCCTCCACCTATCACTGGCCCTCCATCCAGCTCTACCTGTCCCACCCCACTCAACCAGTTTATATTTCACCACATTTCTATATTTCTTTAGTTCTGATGAAGGGTCATACGGACTCGAAACCTTAACTGTGTTCCTCTCCGCAGATGCTGTCAGGCCTGCTGAGTTTTTCCAGCTATTTTTGTTTTTGTTTCCGATTTTCAGCATCCGCAGTATTTTGCTTTTATCTTAGCTATTTCTATTTCTAGCTAGCTTCTTCTCATACTCTAATTTCTTTCTCCTAATTAACCTTTTAGTCAATCTCTGCCATTCTTTATGGGCTGACCAATCATCTGACCTGCTATTCGCCTTTGCGCTGTTATATGCTCTTTCCTTAAGTTTGATGCTTTCCCCAACTTCTTTGGTTAACCACAGATGGTGGGTCCTCCCTTTAGAATTCTGCTTTCTGTTAGGAATACACTTATTCTGAGTATTCTGGAAAATCCCCTTCAATGCCTGCCACTGCTTCTCTATTGATCTAGCCCCTAGCCAAGAATCCCAGCTTAACTCAGCTAGCTCAGCTTTCATGCCCACATAGTTACTCTTTATTTCAGTTGAAAATACTGGTCTTAGACCCATTCTTTTCCCTTTCATAATCTAAGAAATTGGGATCTTGAATAAACAGGTATTTTCTGCATAATATAGAACGTTTATAGGATTTTCTAAACAGCATTGATTCTCTCTCTGGAAAGAGGATGTTGACATTCCTAAGCTGATAGAATTATATATGCAAGAGTTTTGAAAGGGCCAGGACATGACCCTCAGCAAGATGTAAATTAAAATTGATCTCGAGTAGGATGACAAACAGGGGAGGTGGTAACCGCCTTGATTGTTTGGAGTACCTGTCTTGTCTGCATTAGTCAGAAGAGTTTGGATAGGCAATTGACACTGGGTAAGCTCCCAGCACCCCCCAAAAGGATATATTGAGATGTTGGTGAGGTGGCAGTGCTCCTTGGGTAGCTGCCTTCTTCAGATGGAAGATGGACCAAAGGAGGAGGAGGAAGATTGAGGGTAGAATTTCCTAACACTTCGCCTAGAGAGCAGAATGCTGTTATCACAAGCTGTTATGGGTCATATGCTTTTTCTGTCTAATTAGTTAATATGTTATAACTAATCTGTTGTTTCTTAATATACTTAATTAACCATCTTAAAATTACTTATGATTAGTCGACTGCCTATTTAGGTATCTGTGGTCCAGAACCCTGAAATCTTACAATTGGTGTCAGAAGTTGGATATACAATAGTCGAGGTATAATTGGCTTGGAATTTGAGAAGCAACGGCTTTAGATTGTAGTTAAATGTGTGGTGTAGTTATTAAGTGAAGCCAGGAGTCACAATGGCATATGCTGGGAAACGATTGATAAGAGTGTTTGACTGTGAAAACAAGCGAGCCTGAAATGACAGGTTACAGTGTATGTTTGATAAGCTTTCTAGAAACGTTCAGAAAGGTAAGATTGAGTTTGAAAAAGTCCAGAATAAGTTGGTCTACGGTGCATGTATGTTTGCCTTACAGCTGAATATAAAATATAAGGAAATAAGAGAACAAGTCAGTAATTTAGAAAAGGGATTGACCCGTTCGATCAGTTCTGCTGCGAACAGGAAAAACACGACAGAGTAAGTTATACAAGGTGAAAAATTAGATGAAACACTGGAACCCACAGGGTTGAAGTGGCTCCAGAGAAGCCACCCAAAACTTTTTCAGAATTAGACAGGGACCAAGGAGGTTTCAAAGCAGTTAGAAGGCCATAAATTTAAACAGATCCTAGCTACAGGCTCCCTAGGATCAAAACAAGAGATGGACCAAGACACTCACAAGGTCCTAGTTAGCATCAAGCAGGCCCCCACCGAAAGCCTGAGTGTATTTGCAGAGAGATCGGACTCCTGCACCGTCGTTATCCATGATCCTTACCCCGGCTGGCCTTATGGAGTACTTTTGTCCAGTTGAGTATATAGTACATTTGAGTCAGGTCATTGCTAAAGCAGGGTGTTTGCAAACATCAAGGATTCAAAAAAATTGGGTTCAGGGAAGAAGCTAAAATGTTTAAAATTCAAATGACATGTTTTACTGAACTTACACTGCTGAATGTCTGTTTAGAAAAAGATTCCAAACTGCACTAGTATACAACTGTGATGGCCAGTTTGTTCCCAAAATATAAAGATAAGTCCAGAGTTTAGCAGCAATCCAATTTGAACTTTTCAAAAATCATGAGTAAACTGAACTGCTATAATTCAAACTAAAAACATGTTTTACTGATGTTTCCTTTCAAACTAATTGATTAAGCAGCAAATATTGGAAATTGTATTAAATCAGAGAAAGAGCTAGGAAAGATTCTGTCTAATTTCTACAGCTAGAGTATAAGGATATTGGTCTTAAAATCCTGGTGGCATAAAAAAATTAGGTGGGAAACATCTTACAAAACGTGAGAATGTTTCAAAATAATTGAAATTTAATCTAAAACTTTGGTAAAGTTGAAGAAAATTGAACAAAAGGATTTAATAGAGCAAGTTTAAAATTAAGTTCGGTTTCTTGTGCGCTTGGAGAAGTCATTTTAAAATTACGTATGTTAAGTGACGCAATTGCATGCCAAGTTTTCTCCGCCCACCGCACCACCCAAAACAGGTTAGAATTAACTCTTTCAGCTGACAGCTGCTTCTTTTTTAAAATTCAATCACACAATCTTCGGATTACTGATGTATATTGGGCATTATTAGATTTTAAGGTTCTAAATTTACAGATATGATTGGACATATTAACCCATTGGGCTCTTAGCCAGAGCCACAATGGATTGTCTGTGTTTTTTTAAACAGGTGATGATGGTTTCTAGCTGCATGTGAACCCTGTACTTTTGAGAATTAAAGCACAGCAAAAAGGCTTCGCCATGCAGAGGCTGGGCCTTAACTATTCAGGCCATTTGTTACTATTTGTTATCTTTCAAGACAAGTGTTTGAGTGTGGAAGGTATGGAAATCTAAACTTGCAAACGCTTTTGTCTCTGATTTAAAAACCCCAATTAAAATCACCAAACCTGTTTCTGGAATTGGAATTGATAAATAACTGGACATGAATTGCTTTTTCAAGCATTCAAAGGGAAATTTACTTGAAGTTTAAGGGCATAAACAAATTCTAATTTTCCCCCAAAAAAGCTAATGGAGAAACAGTCTAGGTGGATTCTCAATATATAAAAAAAACAAATAAAGTTTGTTTTTGGAAGAAACACATTGAACACTAAAAAAACCTGTCAGCCAACAACACTGCTGTTTGAATTTGGGAAAATTTTAAAATAAAAAAAATGTCAAGCACAATCTAGTGCATGCTTGTCCAACCTTTTCGCTTGTGGGCCATGTGTTACGCCAAACAACACATATCTGTATCTTTGTGAACAAGCTGCAGATGAGAAGACTAAATTTACCGCCTTACCTCCATCACCCATTGAGCACTGATTCAGCGAGACATCTGCCCTTGGTTTTGCTTGCCATGTAAAGTCAATGCCTGCCCAAGTACTTGATTCAGTGCCGTGCTGCATCCCAGACCCGATGCCCGTCTGTCAGCCGTGAAGAGCCCTCCCTCCCCACCGCACGTTATATCAGGGCTCTGCCATATCTGCCTCATGGGCCAACCCTTGGACAAGCTTGACATAGTGGGCTACCTTTGGGAAAATAAAATGTTGTTAAAGTGGAAGAACAAGCAATGAAAAATTGTTAATGCCGGAATCAAACAGAAATGTTTGATTTCTGTTTTAAAGCTATTATGAAAACATGTTATTGGACTATAAAGATTCTACAGAACTCCTGAAAGAGATTAATGGTAATTAATGGGATGCCCCACTTAGAATAAGAGATAGAGTTAGGGAAAAAGGACAACACCAAATAGGAATTGGAGTAACTCACCTTGGGTGTAGTTCAATGGAATATATAAATCCGGTATTGATATACGTTCTAGTGAAAGAAAAGTGTAGATGAGATGAATGAGGTGACAGCTTTCTCTTGGAGATACTCCCCCCTCCCCCCCACCCCCACCCTTTGATCTTTTGAGGAGATTACCGGAAAGTCAGGAAGAATTATCCAATGGTGAATCCTTTTGAAGACATTGAAATCCCGGATGATGATGCCGATTGACAAAATTTACAGCATGATCCCTTTAGACCTGATAATCCTTCCACAAATGCAAAAAAATTGAGGGAGGGGGCAGAGAGATTACCACCAAGCATGATGAAATGAAGTGTGGTGAAAGGAATGCTTTCTGAATAGAAAATTTGGTAAAAAGAGAATCACTAGAGACCACAGCCAAGAGATAGGGAAATGTGTGAAGTTGACTAACGAATGTGAAATTCCAATAGAGGATTAAGGGAGGAATTCGGACACCAGTGCAAGGGTGCAGAAATGATTTGTAACTTATTAAGTAACTGACATGAGAGTACATGGTGCAATTGCACTGAAGAACAAGTTCAAGACTTGCTCAGCTATTTGACAAACAGCGTGACATGAAATGGTTAATATGGCCTGAAGAGTAGGAAAACATTTTTAAATGATCAAGACACTGACACATGCTACATGGAGAAACTGATTTTAAGACAATTAATTTTACTCCTTCTAATCATTAACATCATAGAGTCAAATTAAAGTAAAAGGAATTTTAGATTGGGACAAATGAAGGCTAGGGAGAAATAATATTTAGTAAGAATTATCCACAAGATGGATACAGACGAAGGGAAGCTGGAGAATCTTTTAAGTCCATGCATAATCTATTGTTTTAATTGTATGTGCTTAAATGCCAAGTGCTCAGAAATTAGCAGCAGTCTGGCAAAAGAATAAGGCCAGGATTTTCCAGCTCTGCCATTGGTAGGACCCACAGCAAGGGATGCGGTGGGCCAGCCAAACGTCCACTGACTTTCAGTGGGATCGGACAACCCTGGAAAATCACCTCAGGATATTTCCCTCTCAAAAGGGGGGAAATGTAAGATCTGCAGGTGGGAGTGCCAAACCAAGTGATTCTAGTAGCTTTAGTATGTTATCTACAATATGTAATCAGGGAATTAGGGAAACAGCTTGGGCAGAATTTTGCCCTTGATGGGCGGGTGGCCCCACCAGCTCGGCGGCAGGCGGGCAGCCGATCGCCACCACCGATAGAGGCCCCGCTGCCATTTTGATGGGCGGGCCCAGCGGGCCACCTGATGGGAAGCGCTATGTGCTTCCTGTGTGTGGGTGGGGGGAGAGAGGGATTCCCCAACTGTCAAAGTGTGCTCTTTCACGCGCAGCTCCCTGAGACTAAGTGCTGTCTCAGGGAGAGCGCTGAAAGTTTTATAAACTTAAAAAACAGAAAAATAAAAAATTATTAACATGTCCCCCTCATGTCCCATCTCGTGTGACATTGTCACATGAGGGGGACATGTTAATAAATATCACATAAAGTTTATTAAAGTTTTTAAAAACAGACATGAAACCTCATCCCACCCGTGGATTTTTAGAAGCCCGCTGGGGCTCCTGGCCTGCCCGCCAGCCTTAAGGTTGGACGGGCAGGGCTTTTAATTGGCTTAATTATCCTGTCAATGGCCTCAATTGGACATTGACAGGTCGGCGGGCAGACAGCTGATTTCGCTGTCCGCCCGCCTTCCTGAATATTTAAATGGGGCGGGATGACGTCGGGGGTTCCCGAGCGGGCCCCACCCCCAACTCGCCAACGGAAAAATTCTGGCCCTTGTATTTTAGAAATAACTGTTATCTGAAAATTTGCTGTGAGAAGTCAATAAGGATATTTCCTTCTCAAAGGAGGGAGCTGTGAGAAATTGGGATCTTGAGTAAACAGGTAATTTCTGCACAATATAGAACCTTTATAGGGTTTTCTAAACAGCATCGATTCTCTCTTTGGAAAGAGGATGTTGATATTCCTAGGCTGCTCTAAGAAATAATCTCGAAAGCATTCTATGAACTCCTCACCCAGGTTACCACTACCAATCGGGTTTTTCCAGTTTATATGTAGATTAAAGTCATCCATGATTATTGCGTCCCTCTATCACAAGCACCCAATATTCCTTCTTGTATATTTCGTCCTACATTGTGGTTACTGTTAGGGGGCATGTAGACCACTCCTACTAGTGACTTCTTTTCCTCTACTATTCCTCATCTCGACCCAAACTGATGCTACTTCCTAATCTTCTGAACCAAGGTTATCTCTAATGATTGCACAAATGCCATCCTTAATTAACAATGCTAACCCTACACCTTTACCTAGTTTCCTATTCTTCTTGAAGTTCATATGCCCCTCAATGTTCAGGACCCAATCCTTGTCATCCTGCAGCCACGTCTCTGTAATGGCTATCAGATCATATTTATTTACTTCAATGTGCTCTATCAATTTGTTTACTTTGTTATGAATGTGACCCACATTCAGATACAGAACCTTTAGTTTTGTCTTTTTCCTCTCTGTGGGCTGCACAGTTTCCATTAACATCTTGCACGACAGATACTAAAAGGTCTTGTTGCTCTGCTTTAAGGATTCATTGCTGAAGAAGTAATACTGTTATGATATGGTTAGGAACCAATAACTTTTAGTTTAAAGTAGGTAAAATTTGAAATCCTAGGTATTTAGGTATCCTAAGAGAATAAAGCCACAAGATTCCATGGTTTCAAACAAACAAGATAAACTTTACTACACAAAGTCAGAAAAGTAAAACAATTTACAATATTTATCTTATACCCTAACAGTCAGAATTAACAGGAGATACATACGAATTAACAAACTGTGGTCGAACACACCAAACTGCACAATGGCAGATATGACTAAGACAGGTCCCACGGATTTCGCAGTACCCCAACCAGATATCAGTGTTCACGGTATCTCGTGAAAACTGTCTCCCTCAAAAGGGATTACATGTCTCCACTTTCGAACATCTAGTCTCTGAATTCCCCCAAAAACTGCTCTGACTCGGACTGCCTCAATGACTGTACACCTCCTGATGGTTCGATCTCTTCTCAAGACTGCCTTCCATGGGATTCAAAGTTGCACTCCAGCATCTAATTACTGGCACAATTGCAGCTCTTTAGCAGGCCACTAGCTTCACTGAGCTCGCACTGCCCTGGGTTTCTCCAAACTCCAATCTCCCGGCTGCACCGAGCTATAAATGGCTCCCAGGGCTTCTTCTGAGTCTTAACCTTTTCCAACTCAGAGCCAGGTGACCTACTGTCACCATCTCGGCTCCCCAGGCCTTCTACTGAGCTCCCGCTACATGGAGCCTGCCAACAACAGCATTTTTGCTGCCCAGAGCCTCTTCTTCTGTATCTCACCCAGTCATGTAGGCTTATCTTTTCCCACCATACTGGGTCCCATGGTCAGGTTTCCCGCTACCATTACTACATAGGCTCCCTGATCTCTGCCACAACCCCAAGAAATCAGAACGCTGGGCTGAGCATACGTGGCCTGCCCCGCTCTGTGGATGTGCCGGACCTCTTGCATGAGCCAGGAAATGGAGTCCTCAGCCTCTACCTGGAACAAGTCAAGTTCATAATTCTGAACAATAGCAATGAAGAACAAAAACAGAAACTGCTGGAAATACTCAGCCCGTCTGACAACATCTTTGGAGATAGAAAGATTTAATGTTCAGGTTGATAATCTTTTCAAGCCTCCAGGAACACAAAATTCAAAGCAAACAATCAGCAATTAATATAGGACACAGCCGCCTTGGCTTCAAGGGCTAGCTTACTTACTGCAGCCCAAAGGCTGGTGGTTAGACACCCTACCTGATTGCTGGACAATAAATAATTTCACTAGTCTGCTCAGTACATAATGACTTACTTTTTACACTGTAGGAAAAAGCAATAGTTCTTCAATGCTTTCCGAAAGTTAAAAAAAAAATCTCTTTATTCAACTCATAATCAGTGGCATTATTTTCCATTTGATCAAGTGATTTGATCAGTACAGTTCAGTTGGGTAATTGAACAGTCCAAACCAGCCCCTTAGCACAGCAACATCAAGATCAAAATGCCTATGGAGAACATTTTTTTTGAAATAGTTGCTTATATTGAAGAATTTCCATAATACACGTTTCACTTTTTATATGACATTCAATCATGATTTGTAAAAATTTTGAACAAACATGCAAGGCACACGCTAACAAATGCCATGAACAGCAATAGGGAAGCCATTACCAGAATTAAAAGTGCAACCAAAATTTCAGCATAAATATTTTGTTTGCTTCCCAAAGAAAAACTAAGCTGTTTTTCCCCAATTCCCTCAGGAGTTAGAACCACCACAAGTAGGAGGGCTGCCATATGAGGTTACACCATGCAACAGATAGGACCAGTGGTCATCCTCTCTCATTCCTCCTTTTTTATGTAAAACCATTCTGGAACAGATGACATGGATTGAATAGGTCAAGGAAAACTAATTGCAATGATTTATCAAGCCGCAAAATTGCTTAAACTATATTGATTTATCCTGATCCCAATGTGTATAGTCCCACAATCATTCTGACAAAAAGATCTTAACGTCAGTGTTAACGCATTTTCTCTCCTTATAAAAAGGCTACTGATCACTTGTATATTGTGTTATTTCAGATTTTAAGCATTTTTTATTTTTCTATTACAGACTTTGATAACAATGCGCGTAATTCAATTTGGTCTTGTCCTCTCGTTCACTTTATTGTTCCCGAACCAAAAATTACTTAATTTTACAAATAATTACTAACTTGATCCTCCAGTTCATTAGAAAGCAGTTGTCTAGAATTCAGTTTCCCTATGGATCCCAAAGGCAGCAATTATGAAGGTCCACTTACAGTAGGCACTGACTAGAAGAAAAAAGCTAACAAAAATATATTGCAATTAAAAAGCCACAAAACTAATAACTATGTTCCTCAAACTCGAAAGGTTAGTCATGCCCCATTTCACTTGGGCAAAATGCTACAAACTGTGTGAAATTGTGCAATTCCCTACACCACACAGACTTTTAAAAATTCATTTATGGGATGTGGGTGTCGCTGGCTAAGCCAGCATTTATTGCCCATCCCTAACTACCCTTCTTGAACTGCTGCAGTCTATGTGGCATAAGTACACCCACAGTGCTGTTAGGGAGGAAGTTCCTGGATTTTGACTCAGCAATTTTGAATGCAGTGGTTCAAGAAGGTGACTCACCACCATCACCTTCTCAAGGGCATTAGGATGGGCAATAAAACATTGACCTAAAAACCCATGAAAGAATAAAAAAGATTTTTGAATACTTGAAGAATAATTAGTTCGAACTGCCAAGCATTCTGCTTGCTGTGCAATTAAATTGTATTATTCTTTCAAACAAGAAAACCATTAGTCCTTTACAAAATTTGACTAAAGTAGACAGATATTACAAAGAAAAGTTCCAGCTAGAGGTGGAGAGTAGGGAGGGTGTCCCATTTTAAAGGTCAATCACATGCAGCTTTGACAGAAGCCTAAAATTTATCTGGCCTCACGTTTAACAAAAATTAATAAAAATTTAATCATCAACTTAAGGATAACCGGATTTCACAGCAGTTTTGGCTAGATTGCGGCCTACTAGTGAGGCAGTTTCATTTACTATCAATTGAAAGGAAGCAAGAGAACAAACTAAAACATCAGGCTAATTACTGAGCTTGTAAGAAAATTAGCTAAACTGCAGCTTTGACTTGTGTGTGAAATACTATTTCATGACAGAAAAAGTCAGTAACTCATTTGGATAAACTACATATAAGCTATATAGAAGAGTCTCACGGACTCGAAACGTTAACTGTATTCCTCTCCGCAAATGCTGTCAGACCTGCTGAGTTTTTCCAGGTATTTTTTTTTTGTTTCAGATTTCCAGCATCCGCAGTTTTTTGCTTTTATATAAGCTAATAACATGAGTTTACTGCCCTCGAAAATTGGTGGCTGTGCCTTCAGCTGTCTATGCTCTAAATTCTGGAACTCACTACCCAAATCCCTCCACCTCACTACCTCCCACTACACCTTTAATATGCTCCTTGAAAGCTGCTTCTTTGGGCAAGTCTTTGGTCATCTGTCTTAATACCAAGTTATACAAGGAGGCAATAAGTTTGCTAATACTCCTGAGGAACAGGTTGGAGTGTTTGCATAGGTTAAGGGAGATATATAAATGCAAGTTGTTGTTGTGCATTGCTATATAGGTAGAGTTTCTCTTTGTTTGACACAGAATACACACCATCAGCCCATCTACACAGACTACTAATCCAAGTGCAGAGAGCTTAGGTGCAAGCTGGAAAGAGCTGAGCATTAGAGATGTCAAAGTGCACGAAAGGTTATTGCTAGTTAAAGCCATGCAGTTTATCAGCACAGAACACTGAAGATTCTCACTGCTTAAACAATTAAGATAATTCTAACACCTTAGAGCTTAATGTTGGATCTTGCATGTGGGTAAAGGAGGCCCCCTTCTGTTTGACTATATGGTCAGAATCACAAAAGAGAATGGTTTTGACGTGTGTTAGATTGGGACTTTTCTGTAGCTGAATAAAAATGAGAAAGACCAATGAGCCTTTTGTTCTCCTTCAGCAGGATCCAATAGTAAAGGCTATTCCCAAGCAATGTGATATCCACCAGGACTAACAGATATGGCAATGAATTTGGATAAATGGTTCTTTTATTTCCCAATTAAGAAGTCCACCCAATTTCACCTTCCTCAGTCCAACTGGGGAGGGGCAATAATTTCCAGCTTTGCCAGCGACATCCACATTTTAAGAATGAATAAAAGAAGTGCTGTGATTCTTATAAGCATGGTGAGCTTCATAGCTCTAAGGAGCTAGGAAGGGGTAGGTATTATTTATTTATTTAGCAAAATCCTCCCCGATGAGATTAAACGAGTGCAATAGGGACCATGCGAGATGATAAATATCCTGGGAAGAAGTGGGCCAAATGGCATTTTCTCATTTTCTGCTTCCTTATTTGGGACATCCTGGTAGCAATGGTGTCAAAATGTTGTCTAAGTTTACCTGTCCAAGATGCACAAAGAGTTTCACACAGAAGTTTAATATTTCGACATGAGGAGTGCTGAAGGGAAGAAAGCATAGAAATTGAAAATATGAACTAGTTTCAAAAATATTGCAGTTGCTTCTGTATAAGCTTCCTTCCTACCCCAGAATAAAATATTCATTCTTTATATGGATTGCAACCCAGGCTTAATTTTTTATGCTTTATAAATTACAGCTTATATTGAAATAAATATGGTTCTGCCAAGAACTGCTTGCGATATTAGAGGTCGCAATTCATTACAATCTCTTCTTCCCAACCCCTATCAGCAATTGAAAAGGCGTTGTGGTTAAATGAGGATGAGGGAAAACTGAATATAACTCAAAAAATTATTAGCATAAAGGGACACAATGGTGTCTGTCATAAAACATATGCCAAAACTTACCTTTTCCTTCCTCCATTAACTTCTGTTAAAGCCTGAAAAGTGCATAAGATGAAGGACAATTTTGTATAAATGTAGTTATTGCATTTCTTTAGTACGCACAATATATAGAATTCAACACTCACTTTTGTGTATCAGTCTGATTATCTTCTAATGCATAGCACAAAGCCATGTGCTTCAGCTTTATAGCAAGAGGTGTGATTTTATCTGTCATGAATACTTGAAAAAATCTTTTGATTAAGAACAAAAAGCTGATCATGTTGTGCGTGGTAACTTCTTTAAAAGCAACATCTATGGAGTTGTGTGTTTTAAAAATATAGCTTCTAAATAATTACTGTTCTTGTTTTGGGTTAGGAAGGGGTTGGCAGCCTTCTCTAGGGAAATTCTCCACCTCACAGAATTGTTACGGTGCAGAAGGAGGCCATTTGGCCCATCATGTCTGCACCAGCTCTCCAAATGAGCATCATGACTTAATGCCATTCTCCTGCTTCTTCTCCCGTAGCTTTGCACATAATCATCCATTGCCCTCTTGAACGCCTTGATTGAACCTGCCTCCGCCACACTTCCAAGCAGTGTGTTCCAGATGCGAAACACTCACTGCGTGAAAAAGTTTTCTCACATCACATTTGCTTCTTTTGCAAATTACTTTAAATCTGTGCCCTGTACCTTCCTGGTATCTTTCTAAAATTGTCATTCTTCATGTGAACGTCTGGAGTTGCACATGAGCATGATACTGTTCTCACCTGATATTCACATTGGTACAATTTGTAGCAGGAGACAATGGATAACAATGATAACCCTTGGCTGACTTTTTTTCAAACCATTCCTTCCCTAGTCTAGGGATATTTCGGCTATTGTATTATCCAGCTGTTAACTCACCACAGGCCAGGAATTAAATGTTCTGTATGGCACAGCACAGCAGCAGGTTGTGCTTTCACCCACTAGCCCCATTAGGGAGCCATGAGCTTCTTAAAATTTGTTTTTTAATCTTTTACTAAAAATATGAATACACAGCATGTCCCAAGGAAGTTCATTACCTCATTTCCTTAAAAAGTCTCACTTAATCTTTTAAATGAAGCACAGAAGCATGCAATTGCTATCTGGAGGACAATGCTCATTTCTAGACCTCGCAAACTTTGGTGATATATAAACTTAGCTTAACCTACAGTGCATTCACTCTTAGATCAAAAAATTGTGGTCTTGTGCCCTTTATGACAAATGCTGACAGTCTATTTGACAGTTCAATGCTGTAATGAAAGGATTCTGCATTGTTGCAGCTGCCAGCATTCAGCAGCACATTAAACCCATTAAAGGATGTAGTTGCATTGGAGGCGGTTCACTAGATTGATTCCAGAGATGCGGGGCTTGTCTTATGAGGAGAGATTGAGCAGTTTAGGCCTATACTCGCTAGAGTTTAGAAGGATGAGAGGAGATCTAATTGAGGTATATAAGATGATAAAGGGGATAGACAAAGTAGGCGTGGAGCGAATGTTTCCCCTTGTACGGTATTCTAAAATGAGAGGCCATAGTTTTAGGCTAAGGGGTGGTAGATTTAAATCAGAGATGAGGAGGAATTACTTTTCTCAAGCGGTCGTGAATCTGTGGAATTCACTACCACAGAGTGCAGTGGATGCTGGGACGCTGAATAAATTTGAGGAGGAGATAGACAGATTTTTAATTAGTAACGGGTTGAAAGGTTATGGGGAGAGGGCAGGAAATTGGAGTCGAGGCTGAAATGAGATCAGCCATGATCTTGAATGGTGGGGCAGGCTCGAGGGGCTGAATTGCCTACTGCTGCTCCTAGTTCTTATGTTCTTAAACCAAGGCTCTTCCAGCTTATACTCATGGTTCAATTAGCCATTGAAGACCTCAATGGCTTAAGAAGTCTTTAAAAAATTTCTCAGCATCTTGGCCAAGAATCGTCTCTCAACCAAAACCGCCACAAATAAAATCACTGGTCATGCAACTTGCTACTGTTTGTGCGATATTGCTGGCAAAAAATGCTGCTATGTTTGCCAAATAGCAGCATTATGTGACGTGCTTTGAGACATTTCAACATATTTGGATCACAGTGTGAAATGTAACAATGACAAAAAAATACCAATGGTTGCATAGTGGTTCCAACTTGTCACTCAGCACCGTCCAGAGGCAGTGTGTCTAGTCCAGGTAGTGACCCCTTGGAATGGCTTACAATCAAACAGCTGCTGAGGACCTGTTACCACTGAGATATGCAGCTCCTAATGCTTAGGGGCAGATGACATAAGCCATTGGAAACAACAGTGCCTTATCTTGCTCTCTCTTATGCTTGCAGGAGAAGTGGGGTGAGTGTACAATGCAAGGGAATGGGCCCAGAAGGTTGTGGAGGGGGGGGGATGCATTTATTTTTAAAGAAACAAATTACCCCAATGGAGCAGACAGCAATTGAGATATCCAGTATTGTGTAAGAGAACACAATCAAGGCCTGAGAAAACAAAAGTTTTGGGGGAATCTGGTGATGAGAGGGGGCAAAATGGTCATTAAAAGGGGTGTAGTGCACTCCACCTTGTCCAAAAGCATGTGACACACTGAGTAGCCACTCCCTCCATGGGCCCCAAGCAGCACGAAGCAGCAGCAGCATGGTGCCTTATGAACGCACCGCCCAGCGCAGATAATCTCACCTGGGTGGGTCCTTGTGTGTACATAGATATGAAGTCACAGGATGCTGATCACAGCACTGGTATGAAAGAGGAGGTGCCAGATGCAGAGAGAGCGGTGGTCAGTTCCCCTTGGGGAACACAAACTTGTTTAGCTGGGCACAGGTGCAAGGCCTCAGGGGTCACTGGAAAGGAGGGTCTACCTAAATCTGTAGCAGGTTGGAGTTCCTAAGGCAGTGCAGGTTCTTAGGCAGAGAATGGAGGTGCCCATCCAGCTCACATGTGCGGCAATAGCTAAGGGCAATGAGTGCATGAACTCTTCCATAGAAATAGAGTGGCGTGGGGGAAAGACGACAGCCAAATCTGGAATTAAAAGTCTAACAATGACCATGAAACCATTGGCGATTGTTGTAAAAACTCATCTGATTCACTAATGTCCTTTAGGGAAGGAAATCTGCTGTCCTTGCCTGGTCTGGCCTACATGTGACTCAAGGCCCACATCAATGTGGTTGATTCTTAAATGCCCTCTGAAATGGCCAAGTCAAAAACTGCTACAAAGTCTCAAAAAAAGGAACAAAAGCGGATGGACCACCCAGCATTGACCTAGGCACCGGAAATGACAACAGCAATCTCAGCCCTGTCGACCCTGCAAAGTCCTCCTTACTAACATCTGGGGGCTAGTGCCAAAATTGGGGGAACTGTCTCACAGACTAGCCAAGCAACAGCCTGACATGGTCATCCTCACAGGGTTATAACTTACAGATAATGTCCCAGACACCACCATCACCATCCCTGGGTATGTCCTGTCCCACCGACAGGACAGTCTCAGCAGAGATGCCGCACAGTGGTATGTAGTCAGGCGGGAGTTGGCCTGGGAGTCCTCAACATTGACTCCGGAACCCATGAAGTCTCATGGCATCAGGTCAAACATGGGCAAAGAAACCTCCTGCTGCCCTCCCTCAGCTGATGAATCAGGGCTTTTCCATGTTGAACACCACTTGGAGGAAGCACTGAGAGTGGCAAAGGTGCAGAATGTACTCTGGAGGAACTTCAACGTCCATCATTAAGAGTGGCTGGGTGGCACCACCACAGACCAAGCCGGCCAAGTTCTAAAGGACATTATTGCTAGACTGGGTCTGTGGCAGGTGGCGACGGAACCTACAATAGGGAAAAACATACTTGACCTCATCCTCACCAACCTGCCTGCCGCAGATGCAACTGTCCATGACAGTATTGGTAGCAGTGACCACTGCACAGTTCTTGTGGAGACGACGTCCCGTCTTCACATTGAGGATACCCTCCATCATGTTGTGTGGCACTACCGCTGTGCTAAATGGGATAGATTTTGAACAGACGAAGCAACTCAATACTGGGCATCCAAGAGGTATTGTGGGCCATCAGCAGCAGCAGCAGAATTGTACTCAACCACATGGCCCAGGATATCGCCCACTCTACTATTACTACCAAGCCAAGGGATCAACCCTTGTTCAAAGAGTGCAGGAGGGCATGCCAGGAGCAGCACCACGCATACCTAAAAATGAGGTGTCAACCTGGTGAAGCTACATCACAGGACTACTTGCATGTCGAACAGCATAAGCAGCAAGTGATAGACAAAACCAAGCGATTCCACAACCAAAAGATCAGGTCCAAATTCTGCAGTCCTGCCGTACCCAGCCGTGAATGGTGGTGGGCAATTAAACAACTAACTGGAGGAGGAGGCTCCACAAATTTCCCCATCTTCAATGATGGGGCGAGCCCAGCACATCAGCACAAAAGATAATGCTGAAGCATTTGCAGCCATCTTCAGCCAAAGTGCCGAGTGGATCTTCCAGAGGTCTCCAGCATCACAAGATGTCAGTCTTCAGCTAATTCTATTCACTTCACATATCATCAAGAAACGGCTGAGGGCATTGGCTACTGCAAAGGCTATGGGCCCTGACAATATTCCAGCAATAGTACTGAAGACCTGTGCTCCAGAACCCGCCACACTACTGGCCAAGTTGTTCCAATATAGCTACAACACTGGCATCTACCTGGCAATGTGGAAAATTGCCCAGCTATGTCCTGTACACAAAAAGGACAAATCCAACCTGGCCAATTAGCACCCCATAGGTCTGCTCTCCATCGTAAGTGATGGAAGGGTCATCAACAGTGCGATCAAGTCGCACTTGCTTAGCAATAACCTGCTCACTGATGCTCAGTTTGGGTTCCACCAGGGCCACTCAGCTCTTGATCTCATTACAGCCTTGGTTCAAACATGGACAAAAGAGCTGAACTCCAGAGGCGAGGAGAGTGTGACTGCCCTAGACATCAAGGCATCAAGTGTGGCATCAAGGCACCCTAGCAAAACTGGAGTCAATGGGAGTCAGGGGGAAAACTCCACTGGTTGGAGATAGACCTAGCATGAAGGAAGATGGTTTTGGTTGTTGGCGGTCAGTCATCTCAGTTCCAGGGCATCATTGCAGGAGTTCCTCAGGGTAGTGTCCTAGCCCCAACCATCTTTAGCTGCTTCATCAATGACCTTCCTTCCATCATAAGGTCAGAAGTGGGGATGTTAGCTGATGATTGCACAATGTTCAACACCATTCGCGACTCCTCAGATACTGAAGCAGTCCATGTCCAACTGCAGCAAGACCTGGACAATACCTAGGCGTGGGCTGACAAGTGACAAGTAACATTTGGGCCACACAAGTGCCAGGCAATGACCAACTCCAACAAGAGAAAATCTAACCATCACTCCATGACGTTCAATGTCATCACCACTGCTGAATCCCCATTACCAACATGCTGGGGTTACCACTGACCAGAAACTGAACTGGACTAGCCATATAAATACTGTGGCTCGAAGAGCAGGTCAGAGGCTAGGAATTCTGTGGCGACTAACTCACTTCCTGACTCCCCAAAACCTGTCCATCATCTACAAGGCACAAGTCAGGAGTGTGATGGAATACTCTCCACTTGCTTGGATGAGTGCAGCTTCAACAACACTCAAGAAGCTGGATGCCATACATGACAAAGCAGCCCACTTGATCGGCACCCCACCCACAAACATTCACTCCCTCCACCACCGATGCCAACACCACTAAACACCTAACAAATCTCTCTAACCATGTACTCTCAGAAAGTGAGGAGTTTGTTCCTGGCACATGGTTTCAATTTTGGTGTCCCTTCATCCCAAATCTAACAAAGAAGTATTTGCTGAGTTCAAACTCCTCTACTCCCAACTATTCTGCCACAAACCAGTGTCCACTGAGGACGTTGAATCTTTGGAAGCGCGCCTAGCTGATCTAGCACATGCATATTGCCGGATTCCGAACAACCCATCTGATTCTCACGTGCAACGTGAACATCTTACAGCATTGCAAGGCCTTAAGACCAACATGGACATGCACATCAGTAAACCTACCAAAGGACAGGAATACTCATCCTTAACAATCATGGCTATATCAACAAAATACATGCCATTCTTAATGATGGGCCCAAATTCATATCCATTGGACCTCCCACTCAACATGACCAGACAGCCTTGCTTGAAAGCAAGCTAAAAAATGCTTGCTGGACTTGTGTAAGAGCGATGTGCTGCCACGATATATATGATTGGGCTCATCCTCATGGTTGCATCTGCGTATCTATGGGCTGCCCAAGAGACAAAAAAGTGTTATCCCTTTACGACCTATCTTGTCAATGACGGCTTCTGCACAGCATTAAATGGCCAAATGGTTGGGCAAGTTGTTATAATCAGTTTTGAACAAGTTTTCCAGATACACGGTGAAGGACTCCTTCACATTTGCGAAGACCATATAGGACTTGCATAACAATAGCAATGCTGTGTCCTTGTGCTCATTTGACAGTGCTAGCCTATTCACCAATGTTCCACTTAAGGAAGCCATAGATATTTGTGCTGCAGCACTATATGGTGAATCAGACCTGCCACCACTGCATGAGTCAATAATCATTGAGTTAATGAACTTGGCAACTTGCAGAGTTCAGCTTTAACAACACCATGTATGCCCAATAGATGGTGTTGCCATGGGATCCCCTCAGCCCAGCTCTCGTAAACATCTTTGTTGCGCTCCATGAGAAACATGTCTTCGATGGGATGACATTTAACCTCCTACCCCTTGCATGTTTCCAGTATATGGATGATATGTTTGCTATATTTAAATCCATAGCAGCATGTAATAATTTCCTTGCATGGCTTAATGGGCTCAAATTCATCTTTGAAATGGAGCAGTCAAATGAACTCCCTTTACTGGACGTACCGGTTGAAGAATCTGCCAGGAGTTCTCTACCACGGTCTACCACAAGCCTATCTTCACTGATCAATACACACGTTGGGATTCTTATGGTTCCATGCGTTAAGATTGGTCTTATCGGCAACCTCGTAAATAGGGTCCAAGACATTTGCTCGCCATGCAAGCTTGATGCTGAAATAGGACACATCAATGAGATCCGCGGGATAATAGCTACTCTGATCATTTTATGCTGTATATCACGAAAACCATGAACATGCCCAAGATTACCCTGGAAGGGCAAGGCATCTCAAAAATATGAGCTACAGGTAAGCTGGCTGTTTCACGCTGCCACAATGCAGTAGCAACACGAGTGGTATTTTCCACTTACAGGATGCTGCCGTCAAGCCTAAAAGACATTCTGCTCATCACACAAATGAGTAATGTGGTATATGAATTTCAGTGTCAGTGTGATGCTAGGTTTGTAGGCGGTACATCCCAAAGACTGGTGGATCATATCAACCAGCATGTCCTAGCTGCTATTCTCAATGGACTGTATCCATCCAGCCCGTGCTTACAAAACTCAAAACAGTGTCCAACATTAGATGCGATTCTGTGATTGGACAGCATTTGCTAAATAATCCTCAGTGTGCTAAAAATTACGCTGACAACCAATTTAAGATTGTCAGTCAGGCTAGCAGTGTGACGCATTTGTGTGTATTGGAAGCTACATACATTAATACACAGGGCCCTGTTCTTTGTAGACAGAAAGACCACATTACACACATTGCGCCTGTTTCAGTTAAACAAAATAAGTGATAGCCATTCACTGGTTCATTCCTCAAGGCAATGCCTTGACCAGAGTCAAGCTGCCTGGTTTAAATTTCAAACAATGCTTGGCAGTTACTGTCAGTCATAATTAACTGGTGCATTCTCCATGGCAAAGCCTCTACCAGTGTCCACTTGCCAACCAATCAGCACTCTCTTCTCATAAAGTATAAAAGTTGTTGTTTCCCCTGACATTGGTATTCTTGTGATTGTCCTGATGATTGCAGGACGAAAAACTTTGACAAAATGTCTTTTTGCAGGAATATTAAATACATGTAGTAATACCTCTATCTCTTCCCTAGATTTTTAAAAAAATACATGGATGCAATCCATCCAGACAACAGCCTTTATCGTCTTTGAGTTCAATTAGTTTATTCAATACATCTCTTTTTTTATTTTAAATGCACTTACCTCATTATCCATCTCATCATTCAATGCCATGTCTACCTGTTCTATCTCCCTAGTAAACACAGATGCAAAATAGTTATTAAACATTTTTGCCATCTCTCTAACATTACCTGTGGTATTTTCCTGTCTATTCTTTAATGGTCCTATTCCCATCACAGCCTTCCGTTTTTATTGATCTGCCTGTAAAATATTTTATTATTTTGTTTCATGTTCTTTGATAATTTAATTTTGCAGTTCTTTTTAGTAGTTCCAATTGTTTTCTTCACTTCTCTCCTAATCTCGTTGCTTTCTCTCTTATCATGCACTTCTCTGCAGTCCATGTAATTGTTGCATGCCTCTTTCCTAAACTTTACGCCTTTATTTGTCTCTCTAGTGTTTAATTGATTCTTTCCTTTTAGTGAAATATATCTTTCCTTCACAACAAAAACAAAAATAGCTGGAAAAACTCAGCAGGTCTGACAGCATCTGCGGAGAGGAACACAGTTAACGTTTCGAATCCGAATGACTCTTCATCAGAACTAAAGAAATATAGAAATGTGGTGAAATATAAGCTGGTTGAGGGGGGTGAGACAGGTAGATCTGGATAGAGGGCCAGTGATAGGTGGAGGCAAAGAAGAGATTGCCAAAGATGTCGTAGACAAAAGGGTGTTGACAGTGATGCTAATGGTGACACTAAGGGTAGAAAGCAGGACTAACAAGTGGCAGGTGGCCCTAGTCGGGGTGGGGTGGGGGGAGATCGAAATGGGCTAAAAGGTGGAGATAAAATGATAGATCGAAATAAATTTAAAAATATATTTAAAAAGTATAAATTATTGGAAAAAGGGGAATCAGAAAGGGGGTGGGGATGGAGGAGAGTTCATGATCTGAAGTTGTTGAACTGAATGTTAAGTCCGGAAGGCTGTAGAGTGCCTAGTCGGAAGATGAGGTGATGTTCCTCCAGTTTACGTTGAGCTTCACTGGAACATTGCAGCAGGCCAAGGATGAACATGTGGGCATGAGAGCAGGGTGGTGTGTTGAAATGGCAAGCGACAGGGAGGTGTGGGTCATGCTTGCGGACAGACCGAAGGTGTTCCGCAAAGCGGTCACCCAGTCTGCGTTTGGTCTCTCCAATGTTTTGGAGACCGCATTGGAAGCAGCGAATGCAGTGTACTGAATTGAGGCAAGTGCAAGTGAAGTGCTGCTTCACTTGAAAGGAGTGTTTGAGCCCTTGGACGATGAGAAGGGGGGAAGTAAAGGGGCAGTTGTAACACTTTCTGCGGTTGCATGGGAAGGTGCCGTGGGAGGGGGTTGAGGTGTATGGGGCGATGGCGGAGCGGACCAGGGTGTCCCGGAAGGAACGGTCCCTGCGGAATGCCGCCAGGGGTGGTGAAGGGAAGATGTGTTTGGTGGTGGCATCATGCTGGAGTTGGCGGAAATGGCGGAGGATGATCCTTTGAATGCGGATGCTGGTGGGGTGATAAGTGAGGACAAGGGGGACCCTATCATGGTTCTGGGAGGAAGAGGAAGGAGTGATGGCAGATGCGCGGGAAATGGGCTGGACACTGTTGAGGGCCCTGTCAACCACCGTGGGTGGAAAACCTCGGTTAAGAAAGAAAGAAGACATGTCAGAGGAACTGTTTTGGAAAGTGGCATCCTCAGAACAGATGCGATGGAGGCGAAGGAACTGAAAGAATTGGATGGAGTCCTTACAGGAAGCGGGGTGTGAGGAGCTGTAGTTGAGGTAGCTGTGGGAGTCAGTGGGCTTGTAATGAATATTGATGGACAGTCTATCACCAAAAATTGAGACAGAGAGGTCAAGGAAGGGGAGGGAAGTGTCAGTGATGGACCATGTGAAAATGATGGAGGGGTGGAAATTGGAAGCAAAGTTAATAAATTTTTCCAGGTCCAGACAAGAGCACGAAGTGGCACCGAAGTAGTCATCGATGTACCGGAGAAAGAGTTGTGGGAGGGGGCCTGAGTAGGACTGGAACAAGGAATGTTCCACATACCCCATAAAGAGGCAGGCATAACTGGGGCCCATACGGGTATCCATAGCCACACCTTTTATTTGGAGGGTGAGACGAGTTTGAGGAGAAATTGTTCAGTTAGAGAACAAGTTCAACCAGACGGAGAAGAGTAGTGATGGATGGGGATTGTTCGGGCCTCTGTATGAGGAAGAAGTGGAGAGCCCTCAGACCATCCTGGTGGGGGATGGAGATGTAGAGGGATTCGATGTCCATGGTGAAGAGGCGGCAGTTGGAGCCAGGGAACTGGAAATTGTTGATATGATGTAGGGTGTCAGAGGAGTCATGGATGTAGGTGGGAAGAGACTGGACAAGGGGAGAGAGAATGGAGTCAAGATAGCAAGAAATGAGTTCCGTGGGGCAGGAACAGGCTGACACGATCGGTCGGCCGGGACAGTCCTGTTTGTGGATTTTGAGTAGGAGGTAGAGGCGGGCCGTCCGAGGTTGGGAGACTATGAGGTTGGAAGCTGTGGAGGGAAGATCTCCAGAGGAGGTGAGGTCAGTGACAGTCCTGGAAACAATGGCTTGATGTTCAGTGGTGGGGTCATGGTCCAGGGGGAGGTAGGAGGAAGTGTCTGCCATTTGACACTCAGCCTCTGCGAGGTAGCGGTCAGTGCGCCAGACAATAACAGCATCACCCTTGTCAGCAGGTTTAATGACAAAGTAAGGGTTGGACCTGAGAGAACGGAGTGCAGCAAGTTCAGAAAGAGACAGCTTAGAGTGGGTGAGAGGCGCAGAGAAATTGAGATGACTGATGTCACGCTGACAGTTCTCAACGAAAAGATCAAGAGCAGGTAAGAATCCAGAGGGAAGGGTCCAGGTGGAGGGAGAATATTGGAGGCGGGTAAAAGGATCCGTTGAACGGGGAGAGGGCTCCTGCCCAAAGAAGTGGGCACGGAGACGAAGGCTGCGGAAGTAGAGTTCAGCATCGTGCCGAGTCCAAAATTCATTAAGGTGAGGGCGTAAGGGTATGAAACGGAGTCCTTTGCTGAGCACTGAACGTTCAGCATCAGAGAGGGGAAGGTCAGGGGGTATGGTGAATACATGGCCGGGCCTGGGATAGGAAGACGGGATGGGGTCAGCGGGACAGACAGGGGTGGAGGGTCCTGGATGGGCATTGGTGTCGATGAGTTCTTCTCTCCGACAGGATTTCCACTTGTCTCATTTGCCCTGTTCACCTTCACTGCTTTCCATTTCTCTCCTGGTGTTTGACAAGGTGTTTACTAAAACTCGCTTTCACAGCCATATTTCCTTCCTCAGTGACTGCCTCCGTCTCTGACTCACCCCACGTGGATTCCAACTGAAATTCCATTCCTCATGTTTCGAACCGACCCAGGATTACAGGTATCTCCGGGACATACAACGCTCCTCGGACTGCTGTTCTCGTCGCATTCTGAGATCCACACTCATGCGCCGCCAAATGAACACACTCGGCTTCTCCCATCAGCAGCACGGACTCACCCTATCTCTAAGCTGTCCTTGCCCCCAGTTTAATTTTATTCTTCGTCTCATCTGACGCCTCAACCAGAAACTTTGTCTCTTTCTTTCAGGTGCAAAAGAATGCAAGCTCCAACCACTCATCGACACCAATGCCCATCCAGGACCATTCACCCTCATTCATCCTCCGCCATTTCCACCAACTGTAGCATGATGCCACCACTAAACACATCTTCCCTTCACCACCCCTGGCGGCATTCTGCAGGGATCTTTCCCTCCAGGACACCCTGGTCCACTCCTCCATCACCCCATACACCTCAACCCCCTCCCAAGGCACCTTCCCATGCAACCGCAGAAGGTGTTACACCTGCCCCATTACTTCCCCCCTTCTCATTGTCCAAGGGCCCAAACACTCCTTTCAAGTGAAGCAGCACTTCATTTGCACTTCCCTCAATTTAGTCCACTGCATTCGCTGCTCCCAATGCGGTCTCCAAAACATCGGAGAGACCAAACGCAGACTGGGTGACCGCTTTGTGGAACACCTTCGGTCTGTCCGCAAGCATGACCCACACCTCCCTGTCGCTTGCCATTTCAACACACCACCCTGCTCTCAAGCCCACATGTCCATCCTTGGCCTGCTGCAATGTTCCAGTGAAGCTCAACGCAAACTGGAGGAACAGCACCTCATCTTTCGACTAGGCACTCTACAGCATTCCGGACTTAACATTGAATTCAACAACTTCAGATCATGAACTCGCTCCTCCATCCTCACCCCCTTTCCGATCCCCCTTTTTCCAATAATTTATATATTTTTAAATATATTTTTCTTTCCCCACCTATTTTTAAATTTATTTTGATCTGTCGTTGTATCTCCACCTTTTAGCTTATTTCGATCCCATCCCCCCACCCCACCCCCACTAGGGCCATCTGCCACTTGTTTATCCTGCTTTCTACCCTTAATGTCACCATTAGCACATTCCTTAGATAATATCACCACCATCAACACCCTTTTGTCTATGACATCTTTGGCAATCTCTTCTTTGCCTCCACCTATCACTGGCCCTCTTTCCAGCTCTACCTGTCCCACTCCCTCAACCAGCTTATATTTCACCATATTTCTATATTTCTTTAGTTCTGATGAAGAGTCATTTGGACTCGAAACGTTAACTGTGTTCCTCTCCGCAGATGCTGTCAGACCTGCTGAGTTTTTCCAGCTATTTTTGTTTTCGTTTCAGATTTCCAGCATCCGCAGTATTTGCTTTTATATTTTTCCTTCACTTTGTCAAATATAATATGATTCTTTAGAAATGGAAGAAGTTCTGAAAAACCGTGAAATTTGACTCCAAACTTTAACTCTGTTTCTCTCTCCACAGATGCTGCCAAACCTGCTGAGCACTTCCGACACTTTGTTTTCATTTCAATTATTTGATCATACCTGGTTACTACCCTCTAATATTTCCCCTACCAATGATTGTTTTAGTCACTTATGCCTCTTTGAAACATCTTTACATTAAATTTGCTTTAGCTATAAGTTGTTGTTTTGGCTGTATAAGCAGCAAGATGTTTATCTGTATTTTTATTTCATTGGCAAGCTGCGTATTTTCAGCTGATTAAAAGTCCAGCTGCATCTTTGTGCACATCTGGGGATTCCTAAGTGTTGTTTGGGCTTGGGTAAGTAGGGTGCATCTCCAATATTAAGCAAATAGACATGCTTGCCTATCTGTGTTTATCTGGTAACCATGTAGATTTAATCAGCCTCTATTTTCACCAGATCTTCTTCTAACATCTCCATGATCTTACTACCTACCACCCTTTCACACCTCTATCCAAAGGGACCATTATCTTTTGGGGATACTCTTGCTTGTTCATTCTTCAAATACCTCAACTTCTATCTACTTTTGCTCTAGCACTTTCCTCACAACTGCAGCACATGTAGCATCTTCACATTCCCATTTTGGCTTCCCTTAATACTTCAATCAAGTTCGATGCAAACTACAAAGATTATATACAATCTTTCCCCTAGGCATTCTACAGCCCTTTGATTTGAATACTGTCTAAAGTTATTCTGGTCATTAGCTAGATCTCCTAATTACTTTTGAACAGCATGTTGCAGGTGTGTAGCAAATCTGTTATTGTCCATGGGGTGGGCAGGTGAATTGATGCTTCAGGTCTAGGCTTAATCAGAGTATACTCCGGTGGGCTATGTGCCCAGCACATCTGCTGTGTCTTTTCGACATTTTCTGATTTCATTTCAGACCTCATGCCTTTCTCGGTGTTATCACCATCCAAACTATGTACATACTTTTGTTCTTCCAATGCCCTAATGCCTTTCTGCTGTCTCACTGATATCATTCAATGGGTTCTTGCTTCTCCACTAAGCAGTTTGCTATCTTTCCTTCCTCCTCTGTTTTTTTTTCTACAACCTGACAAAGGAGATAGTTTACTTTTCACTTCTGAAGATGAAAAGATGTGACAAACAAGTTTTCTCTTTAGATGCTGTAATACCAGCAGTGCATTTCAAACATTTTCTGCTTTTAATTCCATCATTTGCAGTTTCTTTTCCTTTTACAAGTATCCATTTTGTATATATTTCCTGTACATTTTCCCTCCAGATGTTGGAAGAGTACAATAAAATAGAAAGTAGTCCTAGACTTTCCTGCCCTTTGATTAACTAGAAAAGCTAAAACTCTTTAAACGCTTTTTTGTTGTTTAGATTTGTAATAGTACACACAGGAAAGGTCCAAATCAAGATATGGGAGCACAACCACCACCATAACCATGGTAGCATTGATACACACTTCGAGACTGCTATCAAATTCCACTCACATTTCAGAGACTCCAGTGTTTTACTGGGACATGACAAACGTCGCGAAGGTGGGTTCTGTGTTCGCTGAAGGCAGGCCAACATGATGGAGGAGCTGCGTCTATTCTCGCAGTCAACGCCCTCAACTATCACACTGTTAAATGAAGAGAGAAAAGTATAAGAACCAAATACTTAAGAAAAAAAGGAAAACGGTAATATTTCAACAGTGAAACACAAATTACACTGATGCATAATTCTGTGCAGGTAAGATCTGAGGACTAACTAATTCAAACTACAAAATTCCTCAAAATTAAGAATTCTAAGTAAACAGGTTATTCAGCCATGTGACGTAAAATCATTGTAACAGTATTTCCCATTTTTTTTGTCTGGAGATTAGCTTTAAATTTAAACAAGAAAGTTTATCTGGGGCTCCTTAATTTAATAAACAATCCTGATCAGAAATAAATCATTTAACTTTGATGTGATCGACCACACAAATCTCCTGCAACACCTCTCCACTATCATACAGCTGGATAGGACTGGCCTGGCTCCATTCTCATCTATTCAATGGTAGCCGGAGATCACCCACAATGGTTTTTCATCCTGCGCTTGTGCCGTTACCTCTAGTGTTCCCTAAGGATCTATTCCTTGGTCCCCTATTTCTTAATATGCCACCCTTTGGCGACATCATCTAAAAATGCATTATCAGTTTCCAGATGTACTTTGACAAAATCAAGGGATACAACATTATGGGTCGGTGAATTAGTGAATGTCACAAAATTAATTGGGCACCTTGTGAAGCTTTATGTTGTAGTATTTTCTCTATCTGCTTCAGAGATAATTGGCTTCTTTGTTTTACATCATTGATATTTTTGTTCATAGCATCATTTAACAAGTTTTTAAGCAGAAAATATAATCAGTGACATTGGAGTTGTGTGTTGAAATCTCCCACAAACCACATTAGTGAAACAAAACATTTTTAAGCAAAAAATTGTCCTTGGGTGATACTTCTATTATTACATGGTTCCAATGAATCATTTACTAACATGGAGCCAATGAAAGCCTATGGCAAAGGGGAGCAACAAGGCTTGAGATTTCCTATGTCCTTTAAGTTCATTATAAACCCTTGTAGATGGTGGCAGTTTTACCAATACAGGGTGCAATGGTATGTTAGGCCTGGACTAACAATCCATATGTTAATTCAAATTCCATCTGGCAGCTCGAGCAACAGCATCAACCTGATTTATATAGTATCTTTAATGTTGTAAGCTTTATAAAACAAAATTTGACACCAAGCCTCATAAGGAGATATTAGGGTAGATAGCCAAAAGATTGGTCAAAGCGATAAGTTTTAAGCAGTGTATTTAAGGAGAAAAGAGGAAGAGCAGCGGGGAGAGGTTTAGGGAGGGAATTCCAGAGCTTACAGTCTTGGCAACTGAAAGTAGAGATGCTAGGGGTAGAGAAGGATTTTTAAAAAATCATTCACAGGATGTGGGTATCACTGGCAATGCCAGCATTTATTGCCCAACCCTAATTGAGCTCGAGAAGGTGATGGTGAGCTGCCGCCTTGAATACAACTGAGTGACTTGCTAGACCATTTCTGAGGACAGTTAAGAGTCAATCACATTGCATAGATGGCAGATTTCCTTCCCTGAAAGGCATTAATGGGCAAATATCTGGTGGTTATGTGGTTACCATTCCTGATGCTAGTTTTTTCATTCCATTTATTTAATTAAATGAATTTAAGTTGCCCAGTTGCCTTGGTTGGATTTGAACTCCTGTCTCTGGATCATTAAACCAGTAACAATAAATTTTCAACTATGTTGAAAATACTACAACATAAAACTTCACAAGGTGCCCACCTAACTGTGCAATTTAACAAAATCTGAATTGCTGAAAGCTATCAATACTTCCTGAAATGCCCACATTTTTGTGCCATAAGATTGGATTAACTGTAGTGTGAATACACGAGAATGTGCTTTTGCTGTTGGCGCACAGCAACGGCTGAAATGCACTTTGTAAAAAGCCTAGTGTAAATGAGACCGCAACATACACCCTGAAAATGGAACCAGAGAAATTGTTAACGTGAGGGCCAAATTTTCTACATGTTAACAAAGATCCTTTAGATCTATGGTCAGTATCTAATCCCTGGGTCAATTCCCTAATAAGCAGTAGTGCAAAAATATGACACTTCTGTGAATTCTGACTTAATTTCCCAAGGGTGAAAATAGAGCAATTTGTTAGGAACAATGAAAGTAAAACTCTATAATCTGCTACTTGTAGGTATATTGGGAGGGGGAGCTGGGTGGAGGAAACAATTGATGGTCCACAAACATAGGGGATTTCTTAGTTCATGTGTTGGTGTCTATGGGTCCTATAAATGATCTGAATACACCAACTCCTGAAAAAAAAGGTAGGACACTTGTTATGAAATCCATTGATCTCTGGGTCCCTGTGTGCTAAATTAGCAGTCTGTGGAGATTGTAACATTTAAGGTTCAGGATGTTCCAGTACTTGTTACATTTGTTCCTGTCTAATAACAAGGGTGGAACCCTCTTGCAGTGTTGTGATAGGTCACTAGATAATTTCAAGAGTCAGTGAACAGCTCTTCTTGAGTCGGTCAGTTTCAGGAAGCTCGCCAGCCAACAAGTGCCACAGAGGTACGGACAGGCAGGGGTACCAGTTGAGTTAAAAAGTTAGAGAAAGAGCCGCGGGGAGCAGGCTTTAAGTAAAGAGGGCCAATGGGGCAAAGGTAACCCTTTGGAGTAGTTACTTCTGCTTGGTATGGCCACAGATCTGAAAGTGTGCTTGTCACTAGTGTTTGAGTGTACTCTGAAATCCAGGAAGAAGGAATCTTGGAAGGCTAGATTGAAACCCTGTGAGGTGGGCCATTGTTAAAGCTGTCTGAGTGGGAGCGCCGTTTGGAAAGAATTCCAGGGTGGAATCTTCAAATGTGGAGATTGGAAGCCTTTATGAGAAAGATGAAATTTAAGAGAGATTGTTGGCTCACAATGTGACAAACGTCTGGGTAGGTGTTGAGAAATCCATGGAATTGGACTTCATACTTACCCTGAATGTTAGAGTATAAGACAGATTATTAAATTGTTTTATCTTTCTGACCTTGTATAGTAAAGTTTATTTTTGTTTGTTCAAAACCCGTGGAATCTCGTGACTTTATTCACTTGGTAAGCATCTTGAATCTCAAAACTTTATCTACTTTAAACAAAGCGTTATTGGTCTCCAACCAGATCTTCCCCCAACCCCTTCCCCCAATGTCCTGAGGTCTGGCCAAGAATTGTAATACACAGAGCTCAACAAAGTCAGTGCTAGGCAGAGGTAGAGGGGTTATTGGTAGGCACTTCTAATTTCTTCAGAAAAGTATCCTAAAGCTCTGAAACAAAATTTGACTTGATAGACTTCAGCCCATCCGATGAAGAGTCATATTGCACTCAAAACGTTAACTGTGTTTCTCTCTCTATAGATGCTGCCAGACCTGCTGAGTTTTTCCAGGACTTAATTTTTAATTCATTTGCACATGTTCCTTTGTGAGAAAAAATATCACCAAAAAACTGTTTAATCCAATATAGGTGACAAACCATTTTGGGCATGAACCCCAGCAAAAGGTTTGATGTGTCATGTATTTCTAATTAATGTGACCACTGATAAATCTACTTTTGCCCCTTCTCCCCATTTACTCACATTTTAGCTCTTGCACTCTCGCTCACTTTTCACAGGGTCTTGCTATGAGTTCCACATCTACTTTGCTCCCCTACTTCACATCTCTCAGTGGGCCAGGAAGCATTTGTTTGAGCAGGAGACACAGCAAATCAGATGTGCAAACAGGCAGACCAGGGAGGCAGGTAAGGGAAAAGGCAGCTTGGGGCTTGTGTTTGGCACCCACACTACTAACTGACTGCATTTGTGATGCTCTTGTCATCGGAGACAGCGAATGGCTTTAAAAGGTCGTTTTGCTGTGTCCCCCTGAAGAAATGTACGTATCAGGGGTTTGAACACAAATGGCTCAGTCTAAATCGAGACAGAAAATGCCCTCAGCCTTCGACTTTTGGAAAACGCTTGAACACCAATGCCCTACATGGATTTGATACCAACACCAAAAAAATGTAGATTGAAAAGTTGCACAACTCATGGACAAATGGGTGATTTGTACCCAGGGAAGGTGGCACAATTATGGAGCTTTTTTTTTGAGTGCAAGTCATTAGAACTAATTGTGGCTACCTATACAATGGAAGTTAATTGCTTACCAACCTGCATTCTTATAGTATTTTTAATAAAGAAAATGTGCTAAGGCAGTTCACAGGCAGAAAAATGGACTGTTTATGGAGGAGCTGAGTCAAACAAAGGCATGATTGAATGGATGGGTTTTTAAAGGGAGCTTAGGAAAACAAGAATTTGCATGTTAGAATGGTATGGAGGGGGAATTCCAGAGAGTAGGCTGAGGGGAGGAATACATTTCAATTGGAAAGATATCAAGATCAATGGCAAGATCAGACTGCACAAGAATAGTGAAATAAACTCAAATTTAAGAAATTTTCAGGGAGGATTCATTTGACAAGTTAGATATATGAATTTCCTAATAAACAACATAATAGGAGGCAAGTAATATAATTTGCACATACGATAATACAGCACGTGAGTCACAGTCCAAACAGCTCTGTTAAGTGGAATAATAGAATATATTATCTAAATATTGTGTGGACAACCAGCAGGATAAGTGTATCTGGACAGAATGACTACTGGTTCAGAGTTAAACATATGCCTCTGATTAAAATTGCATTCAGGCCCACTCCATAAAGCCCAGCAAGCAGAGACCAGAGCACCAGTTCTGGATAAACATACAGAAGGTGTACTTGTGGTCAATGGATACAGATGGCCCCCACATTGTAATGGCTAAGTGGAGCTCTTGGTTGCAAGGGGTTTGAGAGGGTAGATGCTGGGAGGGTGTTTCCCTTGACTGAGGAATCTAAAACACAATCTCAGAATAAAAAGGCAACCATTTTAGACAAGAATGGGAGAAATTTTTTCACTCAAAAAGATCGTGAACTCTTGGAATTCTCTACCCCAGAGAGCTGTGGATGTTTATCCAATGAATATATTCAATACAGTATCCAAAAACCTCTAAAGGAATTAAGGGATATGGGGATAATGTGAGAAGGTGAAACGGAGGCCGAAGGTTAGCCATTATCTTACTAAATAGCAAAGTAGGCTCATTAGGGCCAAGCTGCCAATTCCTGCTCTTATTTCCTATGCGTCTAACAATGGGCTAGACAACAGAAACATTTACACTTCCTGAGCAAGTGGTTCAACTAACTTGTGTTATGGGACTTGATTTCAGGCTTTCCCTAGGACAGGCATGCATCAGGCCATGCAGCCGAACTGGTCTACATCAGAGCTAATGCTCCACATGAGCAAATAGTCCAGATCACATTTACCCAGCTTGCTCACGTGTCTCTTAATCCCTTTTCCAATCTAATCTTGAGTAGTATCTGCCTCAACCACGAACTCTCTCGGATCTGTTCCAAGTCTCTATTGTTCTACTGGAAACAGTCTGCTTCTTTCTGCCCTGTCCCATTTCTCTTATAACTTTCAACACTTACCTTATCAACTTATTAGCTGCACTTCTCTAGCTGGAGAATTTTAGCTGCGGTAACATTAAATGAATAATCTTCGACAGAGCCTGTTTGATTTGCATCCCGTGAAGCACATTAAACATTCACTCACTCCACCGCTGGTGTACAGCTGTTGCAGTGTGTACCATTTACAAGATGCACCTCAACAAAGCATTTTTGACAGTACCTTCCAAACCTGAAACAGAGAAGGATAAGGACAGCAGGTGCATGGGAACCACCTGCAAGTTCCCCTCCAAGTCATACACCATCCTGAGTCGGAAATATATTACTGTTCCTTCATCATCACTGGGTCAACATCCTGGAAGTCCCCATCTAACAGCACTGTGGGAGTGCCTACACAATACAGACAGCAGCAGCTCAGGACGACAATTCACCTCCACCTTCTCAAGGGCAATAAAGGATGGGCAATAAATGCTAGTCTTGCCTGTGATGCCCACATCTCATGAACATATAAAGAAAAATCTTACCAAACTCTAATTAAAGCCGACACTGCTACATCTTTTGAGTGTTTTATTTCTTAAATACCAGTTAAAAACACTTGAGAGCTAGGCCATGAAATTTATAATCAGTAGAAACACTGCTGTTGTTTGACTGTGTTGGGAAAGAGGTCAAGTGTTGGCAGGTACTAATAATAATGGCGTTGAGTTATGGGAAAGACGAATAGTCACATGGAACAAATACTAGGGGTGTGGGTTGATTAGGGACAGTGATCTGGAGTCTGATGAGGAGGAAAGAGGTCAGGATCTGTAACTACTTGTGAACTCTGCGATGGTCATGAGTGCAAAGGGCAGTCACCCCTCACCCCGACCCCTTGTTTACACAGATGCTTTCTTCATACTGAGCTGAGAAGCCTATTTGAGTTATTTGAACTGTTTTTGTACTGCAAATGACTATTTAGTCAGTTGAAAGGAAAGTAGTTTGTAGGAGCCCATCCCTAAAATAAGCATCGTAGGCACAGAAAAAGGCCTTTTGGCCTTACTGGTCTACATTAGTGTTTATGCTCCACATAAGCCTTCCCCCACCTGACTTCATCTCAACCTATCAACATATTCTTCTACTCTTTTGTTCATGTACTTATCTAGCTTCCCTTACATACATAATTGCTATTTGCCTTAACCACTTCATGTTGTCACAAGCTGCACATTGTCACAACTTGGCTGTTGCTGGGGTGGCTGTCCCTATTAAGGATGACCACCTGCCCCTAACAGCTAACAATCAATGCAAGGCATTTGGAAGAGGGTGCAATGATGGACTTCTTCACAACCAGGTAAGTGGGGTCTGTGGATGCCAGGGCCAGTCAGTCAGGCGTTGGTGAGGTGTGGTGGCAGGGGAAGGGTGGGGGGCAGTGCTGGATGGGAAGAGAAGGAGATGATGATGACAGACAGCACTATTGTTGCAGAGGCGGCCATCATAGGCCAAAGGGTACCAAAAAAGGAGGGCTTAGCAGCAGGAAGACACTGGGGACTCCCCCTGCTGCCTTCCCTCACCATTTTACAGGCCTGACACCTTCCAAATCATCTGCAGAGGGCTGATCCAAGCATCAGCCAGCAATCTTCTGTATTATAACATTACAAAGAACCAGCATTACGGTTATAAAAGCATAATTCTGCAGATGCTGGAAATCTGAAACAAAAACAGAAAATGCTGGAAAAATTCAGCAGGTCTAACAGCATCTGTGGAGAGAGAAACTGGGTTAACGTTTCGAGTCCGTATGACCCTTCTTCAGAGCTAAAGAGAAGCAGAAATGTGATGAAATTTATACTGTTTAGGGAGGGGTGGTGGAGCAGGTAAAGCTGGATAGAAGGCCAGTGATAGGTGGGGGCAAAGGAGAGATTGACAAAGTTATCATGAACAAAAGGACAAAAGGAAATGTTAATGGTAGTAGTAAGAGCTAAAGGACGTGCTGATAGTGGCATAAAGGTAAGAAAGCAGAACATGATAATCGCAGAACAAGTGTAAGCACTCTGAAAAGAACACCATAAACACAATTAACAGATGCCCCTCATGTGTGGGGTTGGGGGAAAAGTGGGGGTGATATTCTCTACATTGGAGGGACCACACGCAGTCTGGGTGACCACTTTGTGGAACACCTTCGGTTTATCCACAAGCATGACGCAGACCTCCCTGTTGCTTGCCATTTCAATGCACCATCCTGCTCTCATGCCCACATATCTGTCCTTGGCCTGTTGCAAAGTTCCAGTAAGGCCCAATGCAAACTGGAGGAACAGCACCTCATCTTACGATTAGGCACTTTACAGCCTTCTGGGCTTAACATTGAGCTCAACAACTTCAGACTATGAACTCTCTCCTCCATCTTCAACCCCTTTTTCAAAATTCAATTTTATTTTTTACCCATTTACTTTATTTATTTTCATTTTTATTCATTGTTTTATCCCCTTTTCGATCCTTTATCCCTACCACTATCCCCACCCCCACAAGGGCCATCTGTTACATGCTCATGTTGTTCTTAAAATGAACTGTTTTGCATTTCTCTATATCTGCTACCTATCTAATCAATTCATTAAGCAGTCAATGCCCTCCTGCAACCTCAAACATTTTTATTCAGATTGCCCTTCACTGAATTCAATGATAGCGGAATTGTCCCAGATTTGCACCAAGTGCAGTAGTGGGCGTGAGAAAAGCCATTTTACCTGCCGGCTGCAATTGTGGATTTTTGCGCTGAATCGTACCGTTCCTGGCTCATTCCGCATCATTAATAATGCATTCACGGGAAACACTCTGGATCGCTGGTAGGCGGGCTTGGGTTTGGCCTCCATGCCGTGACCTCAGTGTTTCCTCGCTCCGGGTGCCATATTTAAAGCGCACCAGAGCGCAGACTACTTTATGTCTTCAGACCAGGACTGCTCCAGGCAACAGATGGCCCTGAAAGCAAAGAAGACAGCAGTCCCCAAATTTAGTGACGCCTATTTGGGGTGCCTGCTGGATGCAGTGGAAAGCTGCTACGGTGTCCTCTATCCCCGCTCTGGCTGTAGGCAGTCCATCAGCCAGGGAGGCAGTGGCAATGGTGGTCAGCGTCACCAGAGCATAGAGGAGATCAGCCATCAAGCGCAGGAAGAGGATAAATGCTCTCATCTGTTCTGCCAGGGTAAGTCAACCATCTCATCACTCAACTCTCACACTCACAAACCCATCCCACACCTCAAGGCCTCAAAGGACAACACCACTAACTCTTACACACACCCTCACATCTCCATCAGGCTTATGACCACTAGACCTTCCATCCTCATCCCGTCCATGGCTCCGCTCACCACACAAACATTCTATGCAGTGCCATACATCCTGCTCACACAAACCCTATCTGTTTTCACGCAGGAAATGCTGGCTCACAACAGCAGGGAGGAGTACCAGACCAGGGGCCCACATTAGGCTCCGCACTCTGAGGAGTCTGCCATTGCGCTGACTGGTGAGGATGTAGACCATGCCTGCTACAACGGTGAGGTCTGTGACGAACACCCACGTGAGGATCCTGCACCACATCATCCTTCTCTCAACGCAACTGAGTGCTCTGACTCCTGCTTTTGACTCTGCTCCCATACACTAATTATCTCTACTTTGGTTCACAGGGAGCTCTGCTAAGCAACTAACTCCCTCAGCCAGCCAGTTCCTCAGCTCTATCCAGATCCTCACCTCCAGCCAAGAGGATAGCTCCTCCATTGAAGAGCTGTAAATCAACAGCATGGAAGATCCATCACAGCGGTTACTCACACCCTCCACCAGTGCTGAGAAACACGTCGGTGGGACCTAGATCTAGAGCAGGCTTGGGTTCACAATCTGGAGGTCGCCGCATGGACACGTATCTGAAGTAGGAGGCAGGTTCAGCCGAGTTCCCTGACACTCAGAGGACTGCTGGGGAAGAGGCATCTCCGAGGTCAGAGTCAGATGGCCAGCCTCTGGATTCGGCCTTCCAACTCGTGGAGAATCAGCAAAAGACAAGGGCACATCATGCTGTTGGAAGCCATCAACAGAGTGGCAAGCAAGTTGGAGGAGTGTGTTCACCTACTCTCTGATGAAGTGGTGCCCACATGTGCATTCATGGGAAGGATGGCGGTCCAGCAGAACGCAGAGATGCACGCAGACCTGCACTCCATCGCGGTAGCCACGGGCAAGTTCCCGCAGTGGCAATGCGAGGGGTGAACAGGGTACCTTGACATCCCCCCCAGGTGCTCCTTCCCCTCAAGAAGTCACGCCAGGGGCCTCGGGCACCCGAAAAGAGGAGCAGCAGCAGCCGGACACCCCTGGGTCATCCACTCAGGAATCTCAGAGGCTGTCTGCTCCCTCCAAGTCCCCTTTGCCTGTGACCCTGAACTTCGTCCTCTGTCGCTGCAGAGGGAGCAACTGGCCCACACGAGGATAGTCAAAGCAAACTGGGGCCCTCAAGGCGTCGGCTCTCCAGAGGATACACGCCAAAGTCGTCAGAGGTAACAGGGCCAACCATTGCACAGGCTGACTCCATCCCTGCTGCAGATATCAGGGCTACACCTGGGAGAAGTGATAGGCCTAAAAAGCTAAGAAATTATGATCACAGGTAGTTGCACAGGTGAACACATTTTGTCACTTAATAATCTTAAAATATATTCACTTTCACTGAGTAATGTGTAATGTTGTCTTTCAGCTTCTTCACAAGTCCTCCACTGCATTCCCCCCACCTAGCAGTTCAGCTGCACACAGCCACACCATGAGTGATTCTGGAGGGAGACGTGTAAGTGTGTGTGTGTGTGTATGTATGTGTGTGTGTGTGTGTGTGCGCGCATGTGTGTGTGCTCTATCATGTAAGCACTCTTCCACGCATGAGGAGCCTTCATCCACAACAATCATCTTACTGTCCCTAGCATTTTCAATGCTGACCACTAGGCTTCTCTTTCAGTTGTCCATCTGAGCTGACCTGCATCTCTGCCCACTTACTGATTGCACTCCCATGCATCACCTGTGCCTATCCAACACAAGTCTCTGCTCAACTTCAATTTTGACAACGATGATTATAGTGAAGTTGTGGATCAGCTCTCCCATCCTATCCCCCAGTCACCCATGTTCTTTACCCTGTCACTGTCGACCCCCTGGTGTCACCTTCTACTTCCCACCATCACCTACCAACCCGAACCCTTGTCTTTCCAGGATGTCCAGGTGAATGTGCATGTTCCCTACCTTCCTGGGAATTCCACCTCCATCCACATCGAGGCAGACACGGACCCATGGGCGGGAAGGGGGAGGTCGGGGAAGTCAGAGTCCCCACCAACCACCCTCAGTGTCCCTTATTCTGTTACTGATACATTCTTACTCTCCCATCCTTCCAGCTCCCTCACATACTCACCATTCCCTCCTATCACACCCACCCTCAGTTTGCTACCCAGGAGACAGTCATCGACTCCACAGGCCACTCCCTTGCACATTCACCTGGACACCCCTACCCTTCATTCCATCCTCCACCTTTACTCCCTCCTCCCCCCCAGGATACCATCCCCGTCCAAACTCCCTTCATACTCCCCACTTCCAACCTCATCCCCAGATGCCTTTGTTCCCCCACTTCCAGTACACCTTCCGCTCCCAGTCTCATCTAGACCTTCCTCTCCCATCACCCACCCTCCCAATCCCCCGGTACGCATCCATCTCCCACTCAGTTAGTCCTTCCTCTCTCCCCACCTCGCTGATCATCCCGAGCAGCCCATGTCCAAGACTGTGATGTTCTGAAGCAGACCCGAAACATCAATGGAGACCTCCCAGCTTCCATGAGCCATTTCACAATGGGGCCATGTCCATGAGAATCCACATAGCATGTGATGTACATGTTTCTCCAGGGTCTGGTAGCTGTAGGGCTCCAGCATCATCATCTCCTTGGACATCTGCGATCTGATCAAGGCCCTAACAGAAGTCCCGAATGATGCATGTCACACTTGTCCAGACATGTTCTGGGCTGGTGTGTTTTCCCATTGGCGTAATGGTAAATCTGGTGTGGGGGGGGGGGCCGATTCCGGTCGGGCCTTACTTTGCACCCCATTACCAGGATGCAAATTGGGTTCATGCCAGTCTCAGTGGAATTTGTATTCCTCCATGGCGGACACCATTGAATGATCCCGTTGTGATTTCACGCTGGCGTGCAACCAATTTTTGGCCTTCTCACCATAATGGTCCCCCCTGCCGGTCATGACGGACATTGCTTTCAATATCATTCATTTTCAATCTGTAAACAATTAATTTATATAACTGGAAAATATTCAGTTACATTAGAGATCCCTGTGGCACACCATCGCCCACATCCTGATAATTTGAAAGATACCCATTTCATTGCTTTTTTTTGCTTTCTGTACCTTCTTTCTAATCACGCATATACATTATTTTTAGTACCCTGTGCCTTAACTTTTCTAACATGTCTCATTTAGGTTATCAAATGCCTTCAGATGCATATATGTAGCTTCTATATTCCATTGAATTGTACACCAATTTCCTCAAAAAATTGTGTTGTGTTAATCAAACATGACCTGCCCTTACAAATCCATGTACAAGGCAATACAGGGGCCAGATCCCACCATCATTTTTAATTGTAAAAATATAGCAGTGTGGTTTTTCAAATATATGCTACATTAAGACTAAGCACAGCACAAAAGTACCACTACACTACTGGATACATTCTATAGGTCACCAACTGGTGGAAAGATACAAATGAGCAAATTTGCAGGGAAATCACAGATGGAAAAATTGGAAGGGGGAGTAGTGCAAAAACAGAGACTTGGGGGTATATATGCACAAATCATAAGGCAACAGAGCAGGTTGAGAAAGTAGTCAAAAAGGCAAATGGGATCCTGTGCTTTATAAATGCAGGCAGGGTATAAAAGTAAAGAAGTTATGATGAACCTTTATAAAATACTGGTTTGACCTCAGCTGGAATATTGTATCCAATTCTGGGCACTGCACTTTAGGAAGGATGTGAAGTCTTAGAAGTGGTGCAGAAAAGACTTGTGAGAATGGTTTCACTGATGAGGGACTTCAGTTATGTGGATAGACTGGAGAAAGTGGGGTTGTTCCCCTTAGAAAGAGTTGGTTGAGAGGAGATGTGAAGGAGGTGTTCAAAATCATGAAGGGAAACTGTTCCCATTGGTGTAAGGGTTGAGAACAGAGGACGTTTATTTAAGGTAATTGGCAAAAAGAACAATGGATGAAGAAATTCCTTTCTATGCATTGAGTAGTTAGGAGTCTAAATGCACTGCCTGAGAGTGGAAGTAGATTCAGTTGTGACTTTCAAAAGAGAATGGGATATGCACTTGAAGAGAAAAAAATTACAGGGCCATTGGGAAAGGGCAGGGAAGTGGAACTAGCTAAATTGCTTTTTCATTAATCTGATGGGCCAAATGGCTTCCTGTACTGTAACTATTCTATGACTTTTTAAAATGCTTAATGTTAAAATCATGGTTTTGTGTATAATGGCGATTTCAAAACTTCCAACACATATTTGTAAGAGTATTTATCACTCTAGTACTGTGATTAAAAAGTTCATCATAAGTAACTATTTGTTGTAAACTGATAAACTGATGTGGTGTAGTACTCGAGTCTGCTGCATAATAGACAGGGTTGATTACTTTTTCCAAGTCCAATGTTGAACAGGACATATAATTAGGGCAGAATGGGTGGGAGTGGGATGTGGTTTGAGTCAATCTACACACAAAAATAGCATTCTGGCTGCCAACAACCAGAAAAGTACAGGAATTTTCTTTTTACATGATGAAGAAAGTTGAATGTATTCTATGAGGATTGAAGGCAATAAGCAAATGTTAGTAGCTTTATAAATGTATTAAACAAGTTTATAGTAATTTGAGGTAATCACATTACTCTATGCATAAAAAAAGGCATTTTATATCTCAAATAAAATTTAGTATGCTTTGATGTTAAGTATAGTTGCATACACCAATTTTGGGACATCAGACTGACATTAGATAATTTTCAATCTGGACATGAGGAAAAGCAGATTTAAGCCATGGAGGTCATGTCAAAGGCAAAGGCCAACTGAATTGCTGGATTTTTTTTTCTTCTTAGTGTACTTTTAAGAGGCGATGCTCCTGGGATCAGAACAAAAATAAGAAGCGATTAAGTATCAATCATTTTGTATGATGACAGACATGCATGGTCTCACCTCAACCTCTTACAATTGACTGGATTGGCTGTAAAAGCCATGTAACTAGTTTTTCCAGATATATTTTGGGGAATAAAATGCACTTTTACCCATCAATTTTTCCAAATTTCCCAGCTTTGTATTAGAGCCAAGATCTATCTTCTTCATCCCTATGAAAAAGGCAATCACATAACTATCTTCCATTAGCTGATATTTTTCTATGAACAGGTTTACTATGACACAAGTGGAACTCTAATTCATACTAAATTCTGGCCCTTCTAGATCTATTGCAGTGCTATAATTAACCTAAGCACTTTGAGGAAATTGGGAAGAAGGGAGAAATGGGTCAAGCGCAGTAGCTACAATTTTTTCTTGACCCTCCAATAAGAATGAAGGATGTCAGATGGTTTATGACAAATTGGAGTGCGTATGGACAATGCTTGTACATTACAGCTTATAAAAAAATATACATCTTAAAATGTGCAACATATCCAACTCAGTTAAGAAATGTATGCTCGTTCGTCCTTGTCCACTAACTCAGAAAGTGGGCAGGGGTAAACAGATCAAAATACCAGTTTCCAATCATTTATATGTACTCTCCTGTCAACCCTCTTGCACTGAACCATCTAAATTACTATCACACACCAATGAACCATGAGTACAGAAAGTTGAAGTGCACAAATGAAGTGCTAAAAAGCTTTCAACATTTCTTACCATGGGCGTCATTGAAGTTTATTGCCTATATGTAGAAGGATTTAAAATTCCTGTCCTAAGCACCAAAAAGGAGCAAAATAATGCAATAGGTACCTCCACCAGGGGACAGAATTTACAGGACAAAAGCTGTGTTAATTCTATTTGGTAAGGAAAGAGAAACTAAGTTATCAAGGAACTTAAAACAAAATAGTAAAATATTTTACAAGCACAATAAAAAAAGGCTGGAATTGGAATAGGACCATTAAAGGGTAAACAGGATAAATCCACAAGTAACAATAGAGATGGCAGAAATGTTAAATAACTATTTTGCTTCAGTATTTACCAAGGAATGAGAATAGGTAGACATGACATTGAATGGGAGTTGAGCAATGAGATAAGTGCATTTTAAATTTAAAAAATGGAGGCATTGAATAACCTAATTAAGCTCAGGAAAAATCCCCGGTCCATGCATTTTAAAAGAATCTAGGGAAGCTATAGCAGAAGCATTTAATAATTTGTGAGAAAGAGATGTATGCCAGAGATAGCTAACTTAATTCTTATTTTTAAGAAGGGGGACAAAACATGTCCAGGGAATTATAGACCAGTCAGTTTAACATTGATGGTAGGAAAAATAATGGAATCCCTATTGAAGGACAGGATAGAATGATGTCTAGAAAATAAATATTTCATAATTAATAGCTAGCATGTATTTCAAAAGGGAAATTGTTTGACAAACCTTATTGATTTTTTGAGCTAACAGAGAGAGTAGACAATGGTAATATGGAAGATGTAATTGGTCTGGACTTTCAAAATGCCTTTGCTAAGGTGCCCCATAATAGACTAATGATTAAATTGGAGAATGTGGAGTCAGGAGACAAGTAACAAAGAGAGGGACCACCTTGAACAACTTCTGCTCGCCCACACACAACACCTTGAAGTAGGCAGACTAGTTCTTATTTGGGTAGCTGTGCCTGAAGTTATACACCTTTCGAAATCTAGCCATGCAAAGGTGATATAACACTTGGACCCATAGTGATTGCATTATCCTTTAATTCTTCACAATGATTGTAAGAATGTAAACTCTAAGCCTGTTGTACAAAAAGGAAACTTTTGCAAATCACTCAGACTGCAATCCATACCCAATTATTCCAACATTAACAACATGTTACAATCCCCATAGAAACTGATAACTTATAAAATGATGTTGAATTCCCAATAAGGAATTACACAAGTTTTCAAGACGTTTACTGTATCAAAATGCAACATTGACTCAACATTATTTAGTAGGCATCCAGCACTTCAAACTACAGAAAAGATACCCCCACTTTAACTCTTTAAACATGACAGAAAGCCCCATGCCACAGTGATACTTCACTGCCTGCTTGTCACAGAATTGCAGTTTTACATTAACCAGGCCTGTACACCACTCCCAGCTTCCAGTGGATTCGCTTCTTCCTGTTCCACGGAGTCGTAACTTCAAGTGACCTTCAAAAGATGCTTCTCTGTTTCTGGAGAATTCCCAAATCAAATATCAGAAAAAGGCCCACTCTGGCAATTCTTTTCAGCCATTCACCACCGCCCCCTCCTCCTTGGCCATGCAAAACTTTCAGATTCCTTATATTGCCATAGGAATGCATCTCTTCAACCAGGGACCATCTTCCCTCCTGCAATCTGCCTGGTAGCTCACAGAAAGGCAGCATACTCCTCCCTGCCAACCACATTAACTGCAGTCCATTGTCTCTGAGATTTCTCCTTCTCTGTCATCCTGTCCAAAATCTTGACTTGGACACCACCCCATCCCCACCCCCAATCCCTATGGTAACTAACCCAACCAGGCTTGTTGTTGAACAGAACTCAGAACAGAACACATAACTCTCCAATACCCTATTTTACCTTAGGTTAACACCTGTGGCGAGTAATTCATTTCCTGACTCCCCAAAGCCTGTCCACCATCTACAAGGCACGTCAGGAGTGTGATCGAATACCCTCCAATTGCCTGGATAAGTGCAGCTCCAACGATACTCAAGAAGCTCGACACCATCCAGGACAAAGCAGCCCGCTTGGCCCCATTCAAAATTCACTCCCTCCACCACTGATGCACAGTGGCAGCAGTGTACCATCTACAAGATGTACTGCAGGAACTCACCAAGTCTCTTTCAACAGCACCTTCCAAACCTGCAACCTCTACCACCTAGAAGGACAAGGGCAGCTGACGCATGGGAACACCACCACCTGCAAGGTCCCCTCCAAGCCACACACCATCCTAACTTGGAACTATATTGTCATTCCTTCACTGTCGCAGAGTCAAAGTCCTGGAGCTCCCTTCCTAACTGCACTGTGGGTGTTCCCACACCACATGGACTGCAGCAGTTCAAGGTGGCAGCTCACCACCACCTTCTCAAGGACAATTAGGGATCGGTAATAAATGCTGGTATAGCCAGCGACACCCACGTCTTGTGAAAGAATAAATAAAAAACCTTATAACCTTCACATTCCAATACACATTACGATTCCAATTTACTTAAGTGTTCATTTGCCTTTTATTTTCTCTTCTAATAGAACTTTTCAACATGTCACATCTGTCACATGAGCTGGGACATGTCAATTATTTTTATTAAAAATGTAACACAAATTTTAAATCCTTCATGAAACCTCATCCCGCCGTCGAACTGTCAAAGACCTATTACGGCCCATTGAAAAGTAATTAAAACAGTTAAAGGAGCTGCCCATCCAACCTTAAGGTTGGTGGGCAGGCGAAGAGCCCAGGCGGCCTTCAGAAAAAACATGAAACCTCATCCACGGGCGGGATGAGGTTTCATGAGGGATTTAAAATTGTGTTACATTTTTAATAAAAGTAATTGCCATGTCACATGAGGGGACATGTCAATAAAATTTCTCTCATCGTTTATTATCTTTTTAAAAGTAACACTGATCTCCCTGAGGCAGTGTGTTGCCTCAGGGAGATCTGTGCGCTCTATCGTGCACACATGTGCGAAAAGAGCGCACTCCTGGCTCAGGGAATTCCCCCTCACCCCCGCCCGCACAGGGAGCACATAGCGCTCCCTGGTGCACGTCACACTGGGCGGGCCTTAATTGGCCCACCCACGTAAAATGGCAGCGCGCCCCAATCAGGGGCGCCGATCGGCAACCCCCCCGACGGGGTGGAAAATGCTGCCCTATGTTTCCTTTTTTAATTGCTTTGCTAACCTACATTGCTACTTTTAATGATTTTTGAATCCGTATTCCCAAACTTTTTTCACATAAATACTTTATTCATAAAATTTGTAAAAGTACATTCCAAAACATGTCAAATTGAAAATTACAGAAAGTACAACAGAATTCAACTTTTCTCCTTACAGCATGCTCTACTCTTGAGGTGCCTCAATACAATTTCAATATCTGTTTGCACTTCTACCCTATATGGACATTATTTTCCAAGGAGTAGATGGCCTCATTATTCCAACCAAGATGTACCATTTCACATTTACCTACATTGAAATTCTTTTTCCATTTACATACCCGTTCTGCAAGTCTGTTAATCCCTTTCTTGCAGTTGGTTGCATTCTTCCTCAACATACCCCAAAATTTGATTTCTTTCACAAATTTTCATACAAATAATTTCAGAGTCAAAATAATTCATGTAAATGGTGAATAACAGTGGTCCCAGCACTGATCCTTGTGGAACATCATTTCCCACCTTCTAAAACTCTGTACAACTATTTTTACCACTATTTTGTGACCAGTTTGCTATCCATTCTGCTACTTGTCCCCTGGTTAAGAAACCTCGCTGAGTTGTTGCAGTAGATCATGTGTACTCTACCACAGTAGGCTGATGAAGTGGGTGGACATTGGGCCTGGTGATGACCAAAAAGACGGACGTGTTGGCATATCTTCACACATCCAGGTTACTGGCAAACATGTCCACAATTGTCATTGAACAGGCACACTCTAAATATTATCTAAATGATGAGAGTTGCAGAGCTCTGAGATGCAGAGGGATCTAGATGTTCTGGTGTATGAATCACAAAAGGTTAGTATTTGGGTACAGCAAGTAATTAGGAAAGCTAATAGAATCTTATTGCTTATTGCGAGGTGAAGTGAACACAAAAGTAGGAAGGTTACGCTTCAGTTATACAGGGCATCAGTGAGACAACAGAGTCAGAGCTATACAGCACAGAAACAGGCCCTTCAGCCCTTCGTGTCTGTGCCGGCCATCAAGCACCTATCTATTCTAATCCCAATTTCCAGCACTTGGCCCGTAGCCCTGTATGCTACGGAGTTTCAAGTGCTCATCTAAATACCTCTTAAATGTTGAGGGTTCCTGCCTCTACCACCCTCTTGGGCAGTGTGTTCCAGATTCCAACCACCCTCTGGATGAAAAAATATTTCCTCAAACCCCCGCTAAACCTCCTGCCCCTTATCTTAAATCCATGCCCCCTGGTTACTGACACCTCCGCTAAGGGGAAAAGTTTCTTTCTATGTACCCTATCTATGCCCCTCATGATTTTGTATACCTCTATCAGGTCCCTCCTCAGCCTTCTATGCTCCAAGGAAAACAACCCTAGCCTATCCAGTCTCTCTTCATTGCTGAAACGTTCCAGCCCAGGCAACATCCTGGTGAATCTCCTCTGCACCCTCTCCAGTGCAATCACGTCCTTCCTATAGTGCAGCGACCAGAACTGCACACAGTACTCCAGCCGTAGCCTAACTAGCGTTTTATACAGCTCCAACATAACCTCTCTGCTCTTACATTCTATGCCTCGGCTAATAAAGGCAAGTATCCCATATGCCTTCTTAACCACCTTATCTACTTGTGCAGCTGCCTTCAGGGATCTATGGACATGTACACCAAGGTCCCTCTGATCCTCTTTACTTCCTAGGGTCCTACCATTCATTGTGTATTCCCTTGCCGTGTTAGTCCTCCCAAAATGCATCATCTTACACTTCTCAGGATTAAATTCCATTTGCCACTGCTCTGCCCATCTTACCAGCCCATCGATATGATCCTGTAATCTAAGGCTTTCCTCCTCACTATTTATGACACCACCAATTTTCGTGCCATCTGCGAACTTACTGCTCATACCTCCTAAATTCACGCCTAAATCATTAATGTACACTACAAACAGCAACGGTCCCAGCACTGATCCCTGCGGTACACCACTTGTCACAGGCTTCCAATCGCAAAAACATCCTTCGACTATCACCCTCTGCCTCCTGCCACTAAGCCAATTTTGGATTCAATATGCCAAATTGCCCTGGATTCCATGGGCTCTTACCTTCTTGACCATTCTCTCATGCCGGACCTTGTCAAAAGCCTTACTGAAGTCCATGTAGACTACATCAATTGCACTACGGTCATCTACACAACCAGTGACCTCCTCGAAAAATTCAATCAAATTTGTTAGACATGATCTCCCCCTGACAAAGCCTTGCTGACTATCCCTGATTAATCCCTGTCTCTCCAAGTGGAGATTAATCCTGTCCCTCAGGAATTTTTTCCAATAGTTTCCCTACCACTGATGTTAGACTCACTGGCCTGCAATTACCTGGTTTATTCCTACTACCCTTCTTGAATAATGGTACCACATTCGCTGTCCTCCAGTCCTCTGGCACCTCTCCTGTGGCTAGGGACGATTTGAAAATTAGTGTCAGAGCCCCTGCAATCTCCTCCCTTGCCTCACGTAAAAGCCTGGGATACATCTCATCTGGGCTAGGGGATTTATCCAATCTTAAGCCCGCTAAAACCTCCCCCCTTTCAATGCTAATTTGTTCAAGTGTATCACAGCCCCCCTCCCTGATTTCTACACCTACATCGTCCTTCTCCGTAGTGAACACAGATGAAAAATAATCATTCAAAAACTCACCTGCATCCTCCGGCTCCACGCACAGGTTGCCACTTTGATCCCTAATGGGCCCTACTCTTTCCCTGGTTTTCCCCTTGCCCTTAATATATTTATAAAATGCCTTGGGGTTTTCCTTTATCTTGCCTGCCAGTGTTTTTTTAAGCCCCCTCTTCGCTTTCCTAATTACTTTAAGTACCCCTCTACACTTTCTATACTCCTCTAGAGTTTCTGCTGTCTTCAGCCCTTTGTATCTTCAATAAACCTCCTTTTTTACCCTTGTCCAATCCTCTATATCCCTTGACATCCAGGGTTCCCTGGACTTGTTGATCCTACCCTTAACCTTTACAGAGACATGTTGGCCCTGAACTCTCACCATTTCCTTTTTGAATGACTCCCACTGGTCTGATGTAGACTTTCCTACAAATAGCTACCCCCAGTCCACTTTGGCTAGATCCTCACATCTGGAGTACTGTGTACAGTATTGGTCTCCTTATTTAAGGAAGGATGTAAGTACATCAGTTGCAGTTCAGAGAAGGTTTACTAAACTAATACCTGGAATGGGAGGGTTGTCTTATGAAGAAAGGTTGGACAGACTAGGCTTGTATCCACTGGAGTTTAAGGGTAAGAGGCAACTTGGTTGAAACATATGATCCTGAGGTCTTGACAGGGTGGATGTGGAAAGGATGTTTCCTCTTGTGGGAAAATCTAGAACTAGGGGTCACTGTTCAAAAATAAGGGGTTGCCCATTTAAGACAGAGATGAGGAGAAATCTTTTCGCCAAAGGGTGAGTGTCTTTTGAACTCTTCCTCAAAAAGTGGCAGAAGCAGACTCTGATAGATTCTTGATAAGCAAGGAAGTGAAAGGTTATCGGGCGTAGGTGTGAATGTGGAGTTGAGATTACAATCAGATCAACCATGATCTTTTTGAATGGTGGAGCAGGTTTGAAGGGCCGTGGCCTACTCCTGCTCCTAATTCATATTTTTGTATGTACTCCTGACCTCACTGGCTCCCGATTTTAAAATTTTCATCCTTGTATTCAAATCCTTTCAGTGCCTCTCCCCTTTTCATTTCTGTAACCTCCATCAGCTCTATAATCCTCCCAAATCACTGCACTCCAATTCTGGCCTCTTGTGCATCTGATTTTCACTATTTCACCACAGGCAACCATGCCTAAAACAAAAGATCTGGAATTTCCTCCCTAAACCTCTCCACCTTTAAATCACTCATATAATCTACTTCTGACCAGGCTTTTGGTCACCTGTCCTATTATCTCTGTGCTTTGGTGTCAAATTTTGACATCTTGTCAAGTGCCTTGGGGCATTTTAAAATAAAGGCACTAAATTCTTATAAAGTTTAGATTTTTGCTGCATTACATACAGCCTAGACATTCCAGAAGCTTCCAAAAGTCTTACTCCATAACTGGAACATCATTCTTAAGCAATGGTTTTCAAGCATCCCTATGTAGGGAACTCCTCCATATATTAACACATACTCACAACAAGTCCCTCCTGTTCTGCTGCAAACAAAATGATGCACAGGGCACAAAATCTAACCAAAGAGGTCACAGAAACTGATTCCATGCTGCAACCAGCCCAAATGGCAGTTCTACCAATTCTAGTAGATTTTCACACCAGGACTCTTTTATACATAGGTTATAGGTTTGTTTCAGTGCTTAACACTCGTACCTCTTACAAAGTTGCAAATTCCAGTCTCATTCCAGAAACTTGTGAGCGTAATCTAGGTTGACACTTCAAAACAATACTGAGGGAGTCCTGAGAGGTGCAATCTTTCAGATTATACTTTAAGGCAGCAGACAGGTCTTTGGTTTAAGTGACCGTCAAAGATCCCATGACATTATTTGAGGAATAGAGGCATTCTCCCATTGTAGAGAGAAATACATAGCCCTCAACCAACACCATTAAAATAAATTACCTGGTCATTTATCTCATTGCTGCTTATGGAACTTTGGTATATAAATTGGCTGTGGAGTTTGCCCTAATTACAACAGTGACTACATTTCAGTAGTACGTCATTGGTTGTAAATGTCATTGGAATGTACAAGGACATGAAAGGCCAGATATAAATGAAAGTTCTTTCTTTCATATGTAAAAAGCATTTTTTCCAGGGCTGTTTCTATGCCATTCTGTACAGTAGGAAAATAGGCTTTAAGTAGGCAGGAGATCACAATTTCCAGAAATAGGAGTTTTAAAATATTATTCCATGGTGTGTTGAAAAGAAAAAAAAACACTTGATAACAATAAGCTCATTGCTAGGATTTGAAGTGATAATTCACAGCTGGAAAGCACAAGGTGCAAAAAACATAACAGTAAAATAGCCAGACTGTACTTTGGCTTGCACATCAGTAAAAGTGGTGCTAGCCTACAGATTATTTGGTGCTCATCTTATTTTGCAATTAAAAACAAACAATGCATTTGGGAACGTGCACGCAATGAATACTGAATCTAAATTTCAAATTCATACTAATGTGTTCAAAATATTGGTTGGTGACCTCAGCACCACAGAACTGAAGAATCTGGAGTACTGTGTACAGTATTGGTCTCCTTATTTAAGGAAGGATGTAAATGCATTGAGAGCAATTCAGAGAACGTTTGGTAGCTAATACCTGGAATGGGCAGGTTGTCTTATGAGGAAAAGTTGGACAGGCGAGGCTTGCATCAGCTAGAGTTTAGACTTCTAGAGTACAAGGCGACTTCATTGAAACCTCTAAAACCCTGAGGGGTCTTGACAGGGTGGATGTAGAGAAGATGTTTCCTCTTGTGGGAGAATCTAGAACTGGGGTCACTGTTTTAAGAAAGGGTCACTCACTTAAGACAGATGAGGAGTATTTTTTTCTCTCAGAGGATCATGAGTCTTTGAAATTCACTTCCTCAAAAAGGTGGTGGAAGAAGCAGAGTCTGAATGTTTTTACAACAGAGGTAGACATATTCTTGATAAGCAAGGCACGAAAGGTTACCACGGGTAGACAGGAATATGGAGTTGAGGTTACAATCAGATCAGCTATGATCTTATTGAATGGCAGAGCAGGATCAAAGGGCTGAATGGCATACACCTACTCCTAATTCACATGTTCATATTATCTATGGCAATCAGTTCAAAAACTACTATCCTCATAATATGGCTCAACTCAATATCCCCACCACCTCCCTGGACCCTTCCACTGTCTGATTTGTCACACTGCTTGTTTGACACCCAATATAGGATGACCAGAAATTTCCTCCAACCAAATATTGGGAAGACTTAAGGCAATGTCTTTGATCCCCACCACAATCTCTATTCCTTGACCACCCTTTCCATCTCTGAAAGCTGGCTGAAGCTGAGCTAGGCCATTCACAATCTTGGTGACGGGTTTGATCCCAAGATTAGCTTTTGAACACATATCTGCTCTGTCAGTGAGAGTGCCTACTTCCACCTCTGTAACATGGCATGATGTCCAGTCCCATCTGCTCCTGCAATCCTCATCCATGCCTGTTACCTTTAGATTTAACTATTCCTATTCTTTCCTGACCAACCTCCCTTATTCCATCCTACATAAATTTAGTGATCATCCAAAACTCTGCTGCCTATAACTAACTCACAAATCTTGTTTACCCATCACCTCTGTGCTTTCTGACTTACACTGGCTTCCACTCTGGCAGTGCCTCAATTTAAAAATCATTCTTGTTTTCCAATCCCTCTATGGCCTCACCCCTCCCTTTCTATGTAACCTCCCCCAACCTTACAATCCTTCAAGGTCTCTACCCTCCTCCAATTCTGGACTCTGTATCCTCAATTTGAATCACTGCAGTTACCTCCCAAAACCTCTCCACCTCCCTCTCCTCCTTCAAGATGCCCCTTAAAACCCACCTCTTTGGCCAAGTTTTTGGTCACCTGTCCTGATATCTCCTGTGGCTTGGTGTCACACTTTGGTAATACTCTGAACAACCTAGTGACATTTTGCTACCTTAACAGTGCTATATAAACACAAATCATTGTTGTTCTTGTTGCAGGCTGTGGGACCGTTTGTAGCTCTCTCCTTTCTCACCTGTGGACTTCAGAAAACCTGAGGTTCCATGTGCCTCTGGGTTTCCATTCAGAGATTACACAGATATACAGGCTCTAAAGCAAGGAAAAGTTAGCAAATTAACCTTTAAAGAAACTGTACTGAGGCCAAATCTCTCATTGCCCTTGTGACCCATTTCAACTGCAAAGCACAAAGACATAGGAAATAAGTACTGGTAATTTCATACCACATGATTAAACTCAATTAAACCATTGAGCTCCAATCCTATCTTCTTGCTCAAAGTTGAGTTAATGAGGCCCACAAGGTGTCTTCAGCTGGTCAATTTAGCACAAAATGTCAGATCTTTCGGACAAGGCCTATGTACGCAGTTGTGTACACAGCTCCCCAAAAATAAAAAAAATGCTAATCCTGCTGATGTAAAAAGAACTCTTGACAGAGCAAACAAAATCCTTATTAATCCCTTCCCTGCTCGCCATCCAACAATTACCTAGGAAATTAAGTCTTCTCCTTTACTTACATTTGCAGCAAGTTATAAAGTCGCATGTTGCCATTCTGCTAATGGGATTATGCCCAGTGCTATTTGCAAATTCAGAAGTCAAAACTGGTTGGCACAACACCTTAATTTCTGAATATTAACTATACAAAAGCATTACATAAACCAGGCATTCCATTCAATACTGGAAATAATCTCCATGTTAATTCATGGTGCATCAGCCTAACAACCCAGTTGTAATGCCTACCAACTGGGGTATACATCATGTTATTACATAACATTTTTAATGCCCCTTAACTGATATGCTTTTGTATGCATATGTTGTGAATGCTTTTCTCCAAATAGAAAACTAAATCTTAGCCATAATAAAAACAGAAAATGCAGGAAATACTCAGGTCAGATAGCATCTGTGGGAAGTGAATTATAGGGTTAACATTTCAAGTCTGTAGTCCTTTATCAAAACTGCTCTGAAAAGTATCAGACTTGAAATATTAACCCTACCATCCTCTCTTCATATTGATTTGATCTGCTGAGTACTTCGTTTTCTGGTTTCATATAATTGGATACTTAGTTTAGCATTGAATTGTTAGAAATATCCCATAGATTTTCACATTTCAATACACTGCCTTCAGAAATGGTTAAAATGATCCACATAGTGTTGCAGCCGAGAAATGAAACTAACCTTTTAGTGAGGAAAATAAGCCAGCCATGGCAGAACAAATCAAGCCTTGTTCAGTTTAAACTTAAGTTTGTCTGAATCACACTGGCAAGCTTTTAACAACTCTAATTAAATTTGGAATAAAAAAGCTAGGACTCCCAGAGACTTATCTGTCAATCTCAGCTTCCTTCATAAAAGCTAAAAGCTTCATTTATATAAACAGATTTGGTTGGAGATTTTTTTTTAATATTGTTCATAGGGTGGCAGCTGACATTACTGAATTAATCCTATCCTCCAGGCTTTTAATCGCTATTTGAGAATGGGAAGAGAGAAAGGAATCAATATCATTTTAGACATTTTTTCCTAAAGGGGTACAGATCAAAGAGGTTACTCAAAATGTTCTAAATGCACTCAGTCTATTTATAGAAATTAAATTGTCTCATGACCAGAAATTATATAAGAACATAAGAAATAAGAGCTGGAGTAAGCTATTTCACCCTTCAAAGCCTGGTCTACTATTCAACAGGAGCATGGCCAATCTTTTTGCCTAAATCCCACTTTCCTGAAACATGCTCATATCCCTTAATTCCCTTACCATCCAAAAATCTATCGTCTGCTACCTTGAACATGCTCAACAACTGACTATCCACAGTTTGTTGGGTAGAGAATTCCAAAGATTCAGAAACCGGAGTGAAGAAATTTCGCCTCATCTCATCCTAAGCAGCTGACCCCTTAGACTGAAATTGTGACCTGCATACTCAAAATTCCCCAGCCAAAGGAAACATTTTCTCAGCACTATCCCTTAGGAATTTTATATGTTTCAATTGGATCACCTCTCATTGTCCTAAATTCCAAGGAATATAGACATAGTCTACCCAATTTCTTCTCCTAGAACAATCCCTCAGCTCAAGAACTAATCTAGTGAAGCTTTGTTCTACTCCTTATAGGCTAATTACCTACATCCATCCTAATGAAGGAAACACAGAGCTCCAAGTGACTTCACCAATGTTATGTATAATAGTAAGATTTTGTTACTCTTATTCTCCAATTCCTTTGCAACAAAAGCTAACATATCATCCATCCTTGGCCTGCTGTAATGTTCCAGTGAAGCCCAAAAGAAACTGGAGGAATAGCACCTCACCTTGCTATTAGACACTTTACAGCCTTCCAGACATAATATTGAGTTCAACAACTTAAGGCCATGAGCTCATGTCCCCATCTTTACCTCTTTTTAAAATCCGATTATTTTACTTATTTTTATTATTTATTTTTATTTATTATTTAAACATTTTTTTCAAAATCCTTTTTCCCAAACCCCCTGCCCCCACAGGGCCACCTGTCACTTGTTTCTATGTTGTGCTTTCACAGAGTGCTGACCCTTGTTCTGCTGTGAGCACATGCTATCTTTCTTATATGCCACTATCGGCACCTTCTTTAGTCTTTAACACTGCCATTAACACTCCCTTTGTCATGTGTCCATTAAATCTTTGTCAATCTCTCCTGAGCTCCCAACTATCCCTGACCTTCTATTTTGCTCCACCCCATCTTAAACAGTATTTCTATATCTACATCTCTTTGGCTCAGAAGAGTCCTATGGGCTCAAAACATTAACTGTTTCCTTCTCCTGCTGCCAGACCTGCTGAGATTTTCAAGCATTTCTGTTTTTATATCTAACACGTAATTTGTCTTCCGAATTACTTAGGGGAGAGAGAGAGAGAGACAGACAGTGAGAGAGAGAGAGAGACAGACAGAGAGAGGGAGAGAGAGACAGAGAGAGAGAGAAGACAGAGAGAGAGAGAGAGAGACAGAGAGAGAGAGAGACAGAGAGAGAGAGAGAGAGAGACAGAGAGAGAGAGAGACAGAGACAGAGACAGAGAGAGAGAGAGAGACAGAGACAGAGACAGAGAGAGAGAGAGAGAGAGAGAGAGAGACAGACAGAGACAGAGAGAGAGAGAGAGACAGACAGACAGGGAGAGAGAGACAGACACACAGAGACAGAGAAACAGAGAGAGAGAGCGAGACAGAGAGAGAGAGAGAGAGCGAGACAGAGAGAGAGAGAGCGAGACAGAGAGAGAGAGAGCGAGACAGAGAGAGAGAGAGCGAGACAGAGAGAGAGAGAGAGCGAGACAGAGAGAGAGAGAGCGAGACAGAGAGAGAGAGCGAGACAGAGAGAGAGCGAGACAGAGAGAGAGCGAGACAGAGAGAGAGCGAGACAGAGAGAGAGCGAGACAGAGAGAGAGCGAGACAGAGAGAGAGCGAGACAGAGAGAGAGCGAGACAGAGAGAGAGCGAGACAGGGAGAGAGCGAGACAGGGAGAGAGCGAGACAGGGAGAGAGCGAGACAGAGAGCGAGCGAGACAGAGAGCGAGCGAGACAGAGCGAGACAGAGAGCGAGAGAGAGAGCGAGAGAGCGAGACAGAGAGAGAGAGAGAGCGAGACAAAGAGAGAGAGACAGACGGAGAGAGAGAGACAGAGCGAGCGAGACGGAGAGCGAGTGAGACGGAGAGCGAGCGAGACGGAGAGAGAGCGAGCGAGAGAGAGAGCGAGCGAGAGACAGAGAGCGAGCGAGAGACAGAGAGCGAGCGAGAGACAGAGCGAGCGAGAGACAGAGAGCGAGCGAGAGACAGAGAGCGAGCGAGAGACAGAGAGCGAGCGAGAGACAGAGAGCGAACGACAGGGAGAGAGCGAGAGAGAGAGACAGTGAGAGAGAGAGAGACACAGACAGGGAAAGAGAGAGAGAGAGAGAAACACAGACAGAGAGAGACAGAGAGAGAGAGAGAGACACAGAGAGCGAGCGAGAGACAGAGACAGGAAGAGAGAGACTGAAAGATCAAGACGGAGGCGAGACTGAGACCGAGGGAGAGTCCAAGACCAAGACAGAAAAGCTGCTGTAGTCAGCAGAGGAAAAAAGACTGTTTTTCTGTTTGGCTATCATAGAGAACATGGGTGCGAAGGCATTATCTGATCAGAGACAGAACCCATGGAAACTGAAGGACATTGGAAGATTTATCCTGGTGTGGCTGGGGGAAGGGATCACTGGAGTGAACCATGCCACTGGTGGTCGGTTCAGGATACCTTGGAAGGCTGAGCATAAGAGCCTTTAACGGTTACTGGACGTTACAGCTCAGCAAAACAGGGGAAATTTGAAACCTGGGAGTAACTCTTCCAGTAAAGACTACAATTCTAATGCAACATAAATGCAGCATGGGGTTTGAGTGTTATAATTGTTAATAAAGGGATGTATTTTCTTTGGTTTAGTATATTAGTTACCCAAGTAATATTTAGTCTATGTTGATTTTTGTTTGTTTGTTTATAGTATAAGTATTATAACGTTAAATCTTGTGTGATCCTTCGAGTGAGTCACTGGGAATTCAAATCTCTTTAAAAGTTATCGATCTTTATGGGGATTGTAACAATGTTTGCTGGAATAACCTTGCAGATTCTGTGGATTTTTATCCTGTAAAATAGACTAGGACAGGGGACAGCAATCAGAAGAAAACAAGAGGAGCCAGTTTTTACAATTTAGTCAAAAATGCAATATCTTAAGAGCCACAATGCTGTTACTCAAATGCCAATAATAATGAAAAACAAGACAGACATTTCAACAACATTTTAAACAAATTAACAAAACAAAAAAAGTTGGCAGTTGCGCATGTCCTTAAATGAGCTGCAGCAGCTCTAGAGTCACAGATTGCAAACCCCCTGGTCAAGGATTAAAAAAATGGCAGGTTTCCGTTACATAGACCACAATATCCCAGTACACTGGAGAGACACTCTGTGTTAGGTCTAGTGCACATTGTGAATGGCAATAGTCACTCATAAAATAAACACGGCCAGTTGAATCAAATGAGCTGCTTCTGTGCTGTACACGTGATAAAACTTGATAATATATATTTACAGCTTCAATTATAAAATGCTAACTTATTTACCTGGGTTGGGTGAGAATTTCACTGGGCAACATCAATGACCAAGGGCATCACTTCTAGTTGACTACCAACAACTTCTTGCTGCAAGTGAAGTGTTTCTTAGATTAGTGTCATTGTTCTAAAAGCTTTAAATTGAGCAAATATTTAAAACTTGCATTTGTTCCAGCTGCTTTGCACACACTTTGTTAGCACCATGAGCTGTTTTTTTATTAAAAGTTTCCTGGCGAAATGTGCTGGAATGCCATTTTGTGTATGTTTGGTCACCCGCCAGTACCTCATCCAAGTGCACCCTTGATAATGAGCCTAGCTAGTGTGCCTTAGTAGCTTTTTGACTGTGAATACCATCATAGTTAGAGTAGGTGGCAGAGGAGATTTACTACAATGGTTTCAGGGATACTGGACTTCAATTATGTGCTGAGACAAGAGAAGTTGGAGCTGTTCTCCTTAGAGCAGAAAAGCTTAAAGGGAGATTTAATAGGGGTGTTCAAAACCATGAAGGGTTTTGATACAACAAATAAGGAGAAGCTGTTTCCACTGGCAATGGAACAATAATCAAATAATACCGATTTAAAGGTAACTGGCATGAGAACCAGAGGCAAGACAAGGAGAATTTTTCTTTATGCAGCAAGTTATCATCACCTGGAAACGGCACCACCTGAAAGGGTGATGGAAACTAATTCAATAATAACTTTCAAAATCAAGTGAATGAATGCTTGAAGGGGAAATATTTACAGGGCAATAGGGAAATGGCAAGGAATGGGCCTAATTGGATAGCTGTTATCAAAGAGCCAGCACAGGCACAATGAGCCAAATGGCCACCTTCTGTGCTGTAAAATTCTATGCTTCTATTTTTGTTTAAGGAAAATTACATAAAGTTAGGAAACATACAAATAGACAAGAACTAGCCTCTTTCAATGCTGCATCATTCTATGATAACTGTAGTTAAGACTTATCCTGTCATTATGCAATACCCACATAAAAAAACACTTTCCACAAGTTTATTTGTTACAGTAAAAGTCATAAAACATGAAATGTTGTTGTGTGATCCTGAGTCAGTCACAGGGAATTAAAATCTCCTTTTAAAAAGTTATCAGTCTCTACAGGGATTGTGACAATGTTTGCTGAAATAACCTTGCAGAATTGTGGATTTTTGTCCTGAAAAATAGACAAGACCAGGGGGCAGCAATCAGAAGATGACAAAAAGAGCTATTTTTAAAATTTATAATATCTAAAGAGCTGCAATGCTGTGAGTCAAATGCCAGTAATAATGCCAGATATTTCAACAACATTTTAAACGATTTAACAAAAAGCTATTAAATGAATGATACTTTCTCACAAGTAGGGAATTAAAGTTTAAAAAACCAAAACAAGCAATTTAATTACCATCAAAATAAGTTTGATTGATCAAGGTCAAGCATAAAGGAAAATTCTCATCTTGCCTCTGGTTCTCATATCAATTATCTTTAAATCTGTATTCTTTGGTTACTGATTCTTTGCCAGTGAAATTATCACTCACCACAAATAAATTAGCATTTTTCAGAAACTGAAGCTGTAAATATATATTATCAAGTTTTATCATGTGTACAACACAGAAACCACTCATTTGGCTCAACTGGTCTATGCCAGTGTTTATTTTATTAGTAGCTATTACCATTCAAAATGTGTACTAGGCTCTATTACAGGGTATCTCAGCAGTGAAATGAAATATTATGGGTGACTGAATAAAGGTGAAGAACGGGCATTATGACTTCTGTAATCCAAGGGGCTGAAGCTAATTGTGGCGTCGTTTCCACCGCCTCCCGCCCACCTCATCAACCATCGTCAGTAACCTGCCTGGACTAAATTCAGCAAACCACAAATGCAACCAGAATCTTCTGAGGTATATAGCTGCCTCTGACATCCAAGAGAGCTTTACATGCAGTTTAGAAAATATGTATTCACACAAGATACAATAGAAATCAGGATTAAAATACATGCAGTTTAGAAAATATGTATTCACACAAGATACAATAGAAATCAGGATTAAAAAAAAATAGTAGCATTAAGCATTGCTGTGGCACCATAGGCAAAACCAGGACTTGAAACATGGAGTGATTAGGAAGAAAATGGGGGTTCTATCGTAGATTGAGAGGGGGGGGGGGGGGGGAAGAACCTTTGATCAGCAAAGGGCACCTTCCTACCTGCCCTTTGAAGAGTTTATATAATTTTTAAAAATTGGGCTGCTCATGCCAAACGTTTTATGGCTTGGGTAGCATATTATCAGGGTCAGTTGGCTTGGTAACAGCCCTAATTGTTCCTTAATTATCTATTTAAATATGATGGGCAGGCTGCCAAGATCAACGCCCACCCTATTTTACATACCCGCCCCCCCACCCCCCCTAAAAACAGGCCCGGTTGGGGGCATGTAAAATGCAGCTTTTTAAAATTCATTCACAGGATGTGGGCATCGTTGGCTAGGCCAGCATTTATTGCCCATCCCTAATTGCCCTTGAGAAGGTGGTGGTGTGCTGCCTTCTTGAACTGCTGAAGTTCATGCGGTGTAGGTATACCCATAGTACTGTTAGGGAGGGAGTTTGAGGATTTTGACCCAGCGACAGTGAAGGAACGGCAATATATTTCCAAGTCGGGATGGTGTGCAGCTTGGAGGGGAACCTCCAGGTGATGGTACTCCCACAGGAGATGGAGGAAAGAAAGAAAGCCTTTTTCACAACCACTGACTTATTTTGCAGTTTCCAGTTTATTATAGTGAAGAAACAAAATAAAAATTCCACCTTTTGTTGCAGACTTTCACTGAAGTCAGGTTTCATTCAATCATTTTACAGTGCCTGATGGGAATTGAGCTGTGTATTGACCCTGCTCCTGTTTGTTGCTACAAGATAGTGCTGTTTGTTGCTACAAGATAGTGAGAGAGATGAGATGAGTGAAACCACCTGAAGGCTTTTCACTATTTCACCTACACAAAGGAATCATAGAATAGTAAAGCACAGAAGAGGCCATTTGGTCTATTCAATTCCCTTTTGAAGGTTACTATCTCATTTGCATCCAATACCCTATCAGACAGTGCATTCCAAATCCCAGACCCTCTTCTGCACAAAAATATTTTGTCTCATGCTGCTTCTTGGTTCTTCTGCTAACCATCTTAAATCCACCCCTAGGTTATCCATCCTTCAACCATTGGAAACAGTTTCTCTTTATTCATTCTATCGAAACTCCTCCTGATTTTAAACACCTATCAAATATCCTCAGCCTTGTCTACAGTAAGGAGAGCAACTCCAGCTTCTCAAGTCTATGCAGGCAACTGCAATCCACCAAACATGGAAATATTGTAATAAATCTCTTCTGTAAACCACTCCAAAGCCTTCACAAACTTCCTACAGTGCTGTGCCCAGAACTGGCCACAATAGTCCAGCTGGGGCAAAATTAATATTTTATAAAGTTCAGCATAATTTCCTGGCTTTTGTACACTATGCCTCCATTTATAAAGCCCAGGATCCCATATGGTTTATTAATTGCTTTGTTAACTTGCCTGCACCTTCAATGACTTATGCCCAAACAGCTCCAATTCTCTTTTCTTGCACCCTTTCGGAACTGTACCGTTTAGTATATATGCTCTCTCTACATTCTTCCTAACAAAATGCATCACCTCACACTTCCGTGTTGAATTTCATCTGCCATATGTCCATCCATTCCACCAGCCTACATAAGTCCTCTGGAAGTCTACAGTATTCTACAATGCTCACTCATTACGCTTCCAAGTTTCACATCATCAGCAAATTCCAAATTTGTGCCTTGCACCCCCAAGTACAAAGTAATCAACGCACATCAAAAACAGTGATCCAGTATTGAATTCTAATACCGCACTTCAAGAACACCTCACTTCTAGAACAACAGTGGATGATAATGACCTGAAATTTGCTGCCTACAAGGGTGGCAGATGTAGAGACGATGAATGATTTCAAAAGGAGATTGGATAGGCATTCAGGAAAATAAACTTGCAGGGCTACGGGGATAAAAGCAAGGGAATTGAACTGATTGGTTTGATCTACAGAGCACCAGCATGGACTTGATGGACCAAATAGCTTCCTTCTGTGCTGTAATGACTCCATAACTCTACAAAGCCACCATTCACCACAAACATGTTCGATCACTTAGCCAATTTAAAATCCATGCTGCTGTTGCCCCTTTTATCCCACTGATGTAAATTTTGCTAACAAGCCTTTATGTGTTGTTCTTTACAAACACCTTTTGAAAGTCCATACACACAAGAACATAGATGAAAACAACTGTTAAGTCACAGCATAGGCTAAGCCAGTTACAGTTAACAGGTTTTCCCTATCTAGGTAATAAAGACTCATGTTGAGGAGCACTGCCAGAAAAGATCACAGTCTGGTTAAAATTGAGCTACAAAAGAAAATAAACCAGAGGTTCAATAAAGAACTCTATACTGAAAAAAACCTATATTGTGGCTTTATTTCAGTTGCTTCCTTACAGCCAGTAAGTAAATTGCAAAAAAGGTTACTACTAAACCCCAACTTTATTTCTTAGACCATAAATGTAGCAAACATAGAAACTAGGAGCAGGAGTAGGCCATTCGGCCCTTCGAGCCTACTCCGCCATTCATTATGATCAGGGCTGATCACCCAACTCAATAGCCTGCTCCCGCTTTCTCCCCATATCCTTTGATCCCTTTCGTCCCAAGAGCTATATCTAACTCCTTCTTGAAAACATACAATGTTTTGGGCTCAACTACTTTCTGTGGTAGCGAATTCCACAGGCTCACCACTCTCTGGGTGAAGAAATATCTCCTCATCTCAGTCCTAAATGGTCTACCCCGTATCCTCAGACTGTGATCCCTGGTTCTGGACACCCCCACCATCGGAAACATCCTTCCTGCATCTACCCTGTCTAATCCTGTTAGAATTTTATAGGTTTCTATGAGATCCCCCCCTCATTCTTCTGAACTCCAACAAATATAATCCTAATCGACTCAATCTCTCCTCATATGTCAGTCCCGCCATCCCAGGAATCAGTCGGGTAAATCTTCGCTGCACTCCCTCTATAGCAAGTACATCCTTCCTCAGATAAGGAGACCAAAACTGCACACAATATTCCAGGTGTGGTCTCACCAAGGCCCTGTACAATTGCAGCAAGACATCCCTGTTCCTGTACTCGAAGCCTTTGGCTATGAAGGCCAACATACCATTTTCCTTCTTTACCGCCTGCTGCACCTGCATGCTTACCTTCAGCGAATGGTGTACAAGGACACCCGGGTCTCGTTGCACATTCCCCTCTCTCAATTTATAGCTATTCAGATAATAATCTGCCTTCCTGTTTTTGCTACCAAAATGGATAATCTCACATTTATCCACATTATACTGCATCTGCCATGCATTTGCCCACTCACTCAGCTTGTCCAAATAACCTTTCGGAATCATTAATCCCAATACATATTTGGTTGCCTTCTAAAGTACTTGTTGACAATTTTTTGAAACAAAAAATAAGCATGGCAATGGAAAAAGAACCAAATTTTGCTTAAAACTGCTAACTGTAGATTCTTCCAAATTTACTAAATAAATTTCAGTCTACAGATTGCAATGCATTCATTCCACTAAGCAGACCAATTATGCTACAGGTGTAAAGGCTCAAAGAGTTTAAGAACATTTCAGAGACTTGGAACAAAATCTAAGCAGCACTTCAGTGCATTACTGAAGGGGGTTTTCCAACTTTTGAATGATAAAGATATCCGCCTGCTCAGGTTTATGTGAAAGATCGCATGGTACTATAGGAGGAAATGCAGGGATGTTCTCTCCAGTGTCCTGGTCATTATTTATCCCTCAAACATCACCAAAAAAGATAATTTGGTCATTATCTCACTACTGTTTGAGGGATCTTGCTTCGCTTAAATTGGTTGCTTTGTTTTCCACATTGTAACAGTGGCTACATTCAGGTGTGCTTAATTGGTAATAAAACACATGGGCGTGTCCTTGAGGTAGTCAATTGTGCTACATGAATCCGAGTCTTTTTCTTTTTTTAACAATAATTTTTCCAAAATGTTAAATTGAGTGGTAACTCCACCAGAGGGAACTTGCTTGGAGACATTCCTGAACCATTCATTGTCTCTACTTTAGCTCAATTCCCTTGCAATTAAATGTTTCCATAAAGTAGTGCAAGTGCACAATCTTAAAAGGACCGTGCAGTGCAAACAGGCTGTGCACAAAGGAAACATTAGCAGGAACATTGGAGACAGTTATCTGAAAGTTTAAAAATTGATTTCAAAAGGCCAATTCAGTTTCTTTGTATCCAAAGTGGACTTCAGGCCAGCTTCCCCATCAAGGTCACAGGTTTTAAATTTTAAACTGAAACAGATTGTTTGTGAACATTATTTTGCAAGGGGTAGGTGCAGTCAGAGAACAGAGAAGGTCTTTCTAAAAAAAAGTATGATGTTAATTCTAGTGAATAACCCCACCCACATTTTGCACCCAATAACAATAGTCCCAGGCTAAGCACAGGACAGGCTAACTAACAAATACAACTGCGACCCAATAATCTTCCTTATTCTAAACTGGTGATAAACGTTCCTACTACGCTAATTTGACATTTTCGTTTTCCACACCAGCCACATTGTAGCTGAACTGCAGTTGCCAATCTATTTCCATGGGTTCAACAACAGCAACACTATACTCAGATATCACACAGAGCATATGTGAAATTGAGTTGTAAAATGTCTGAAAAGAAAGCAACTCCGAAGAAGATGCCTGAAAAGAAGGCAACTACGAAGAAGGTGCCGAGTAAACTGTGGACGGAGCAGCAGCAAAGGGCTGAGGGAAGCAGCAAAGGTTGAGGAAGTAAGAGTTAGATCTATATCTTAAAAAGTGACGAAGCTGTTCATCTTGACACCGGCATCTCCTCCAAGGCCATGAGCAGCAAGAATTTCTATGTGGGTGATATTTTTGAGCATATCATGGGCAAGACTTCCTGTTTGGCCTATTACAATAAGCAAAACACCATCAGCTCCTTGGCGATCCAGTCCACTGTGTGCCTGTTGCTGCCCACCCAAGGGAGATAAGTGGTGACCAAGTAACACTAGCTCCAAGTAAAATTCCACAATATACTGGGGACAGAAAAAAAAGAGCAGAAATGACTGGGAGGCATCTTTCTCAGATCCTCTGTATTGCTGTAAAACAACAGACATCACAAGGCACTTTGGCTCAATAAACATAGATCCTCTGCAATAGATATACACTACAATTATGCTTTGTAGATCAGGATAGTGTAATATAGGAATGAATACAAAACAGTAATCTAATCAAAGGGATGAGGTGAAAAGTGAAACCTGCAACAAAATATTATTGCTTGATATAACTGGAGGGCATATACATCAGCTTCCAAACAGACGGCAGACTCTTCAACCTGCAATGACTACTGGCACATACCAAAACCACAGAAGAGCTTATCGTGCAACTTTAATTTGCTAACAATTCAGCCCTCTGGCACACATGGGGGAAGCAACGCAGCTCAAAGTAAACTGCTTTTCTGAGGCAGCAAATGCCTTTGGCCTTACTATTAAACTAAAGGAAACAGAGGTGCTGTACCAATCCCGGCCCCAAGGAAATTACAATCCATTGCAGGTCAGTATTGGTACCAGCAATCTCAATGCAGTCGAACAGTTTACCAATCTAGGTAGCATCATCTCAACAAGGACATATACAATCAACTGTTCATGGCCAACAGCTCATTTGGCTACTGCTCAAAGCACACTTGGTGAAACCATTCACTACGCATCTCTACCAAAACTCAGTATACAGAGCAATTGTCATCAACATCTTGTATGGGTCAAAATCATGGGTTCTATACAGAAAACAAATGCGATTGCTGGAGTGCTTCATCAATTCTGTCTTCAATCTATCATGAACGTCAAATGCAGAACTACATCATAAACAATGAAGTTCTCAATAGTGCCACTGAATGCATTCTTACAATGCCGGACATGTGTCACACATGGAGGACTGCAGAATGCCAAAAGCAGTGCTATATGGCGAACTGGTAAGCGAGACCAAGGTGCACCTCGCAAACATTTCAAAGACTAGCTGAAAATAAAGCTCTCTGGTTGAGATGGACTAATGGTGTGGGAGCAGGAGGCTGCTGACAGAGACACCTGGCCATTTTAAGGTTTATAAGCCTTTTTCTTTTCTCTTAATCCAAGTTCCCCAAGTGTCAAAAGCAATATCGATTTGCACATGACTGTTATGAAGTACACCACAGAATGAAGTGATGTTCTTCACGTTTACCCTCTTTCAATGGGAAGTCTCCTTGTTGATGCAGAGTAGAGGATGAGATGTTTTAAAAAGCATTCCAATCTCCAATATCAAACATTTGATTAAAAAAAATAAGATCCCAAGTCACGCTATTTAAGTTGTGCTCTTTCATGTTACCATTTTGCAAGAACACCAAGTGATTACCATCAACAGCACAGTGCCAATGGTTGAGCTCAAAATGTCTTTACATTTCTGGTTGCAATTAAGATCTGAGATTTAGAATAAGTTTCTAGAATTTAGTTCCCAAGTTAGATATTTTCATATAATATTTCAGGAATACAAAATACATGGATGCTACGCTAATGTTACAAATGTCTTACCAATACCAACAATTAGCAAGTTATGCCAATGTGAATAACACAAAAATCAGACTTTGGAACATCCATAACTCCTCCTGGTTGGTATTTTTTTAAAATCTGCATTCTCTTTGTTTCTTTTTTGAAGGGAGGGAGAAAAAGTCATCCAATTCTGTTCCCTCCCCAACTCTGATCTTGCTCAACCAATTATATTTCACAACTGGGAAAATCCAGCATTTTGAATTCAATACAACATAAATCAATAGACAAAAGGGAATAAAAAGAGTCATTATCAACTTGCTGGAGGAAGGGGTGTGTGTCCAAAATGCCAGTGTCTGATATTTTCAATAATGTTAGCATGAAATGAGTAAACTAGCCCTTTCATCCCTTCCCCAGAAACTTCAATATGAACAGCATAGTATACACACTAAGCAACTTTACTACTAAGAAGTGGCCAATAATACACAGATATGTTTAATGTGGGTTTGTTTTAAACTGGAATTACTGGCTTACAAACTCTAAATCATAAGAAAAAGAACCTAGGACAACAGAAGCAGGCTCAGGATAACTCAAACTGGGTGAGGAAAGGTAAAGCCACAGTAGACACAGAAGCCAATGGGGTGTTTATTCTTTGGATCTTACACTACAGGACCCTGCTCGACAATAAACAATACCTATTTGGGTCACAAGTAGGGCGTATGGCTACATTAGTGCAACTTAGAACAATTAAAATCAGGTACAGAAAACAGTTCCTCAGGTACAAGGATAGGATTTGAAATAAACTACTTTATTATAATCATAACTTCATCAAAATAAAGTGTATACTGTATTTAGTAGTGGAAAGGGAATCACTGCACTTTCAAATCTTACTTTGAGTCATTAATCTGAGCAAGACTGCAATGTAGTAGACCCTGCTATGGCACCTGTTCAGCAGTCTTGTTGCTTGCAACCAGGCACGCACATTAGTTTTGTTGACAGGTCAAATTTGAACTAATTCAGATCAATGTGATCCAATTTAACTTAATTTACCTTTCAAAGGACAAACTTGGTTGTACGTTAACTACTTGGTTGAGACCGGATAAATAAACCTGGAGAAAGCAAGAAGTTGCTACCATCATTTCTCAATTGGAACACAATTAATACCAGAGATGCATGTTCAGAAGTAAAGATCTGCTATGTTCTCAAATTGTTTAGTCCGTTAATCCAATCACTTGGAGGTCAGATCTGACAAAATTAATTGACAATCAACCTTAGTTTCACCATATTAAAAACTGCAAGCAGGAATACAGCCATTTTTATTTGGGCCCAAGCCAGGCAAAAAATTTCAAACTAGGTTTTAATTCAATTTAAATTTATAACTGTTGGCAGACTCAGTACCAAATTTCTCCATCTATACTACTCAAAACGTAAAATATCCCTTCAAAAGACATTTTGTTTGCAATTTGACAGTATTCCAAGATCACATACACACAAAAGTGTCCTTCTATCACTATCAAACTTAATGGAACAGGTCCACAGATTCCAACTTTGTAGATTCAGCTGAGCATAGATGACTGCACTAGGCATGCTACAGAATGCACTGCCTACACGCCTGAAATTAAATCTAGTTGAACTAAAATATGGAAAGTTCTGGTTATAGGACAGCGTCTCAATGTATCAAATGGACTAAACTTAAGAACAATCTCACCCCCCGCCTCTCTCTGGGTGCCTGTCTCCCCTCATAACAATGATCATTCCACTGCCTCCCATGCCTAGAACATCGGCTCACAACTGTCAGTGCTCTGCAGACAAATGGCTGCTAGGTATTCAAATACTTTGTAGGGGAATTAACTTATGATTCTTCTTTCATTATAGACAGATCTCCAAAAAATATAAATAGAACATATTTGGCACAGCACTTTTTTTTGCAATACAAAACCTGCAACAGACTGACATGAAGAGATGCTTGACCTTGATGAACTTGGTTTGCAATTGCACCAGAGGTCACAGGGGACACATCACAGCAATCAGTGCTGGAGGCTAGTTCTCACACATTTTCAGCTTGATGTTTAAAGTAACAGGTGATTTTACGATATAACCTCAGGTGTACATGTACAATCTTTCCTTTACTACTGTAATCATTGCTATCGCTCAGGCAAGCAGATAGATTAGAGGGTTTTTCTCCTAAGATTCTGATCCAAAATCATGCTTCACTTTCTACAATGAAGTTAGGGACACTTAAATGAAATTACATAACACAGAGGCTTAAAGGAAATTTATTTCTCAACACTTCAATGCCAGGACTATTAAATTCTATTCACCAACTAGCCTGGAGAGAATTATTTTCCACCTGTGCTGAGCTGAAAAACAAACTATCAGACCAAGTTAACAATAGTGTGCTTCTCCCTTCATTTGACTGTGAAGGTCTTTGGGACTTCTTGAGGATATTAAAATCACTACATAAACGCAAGACCTTTCTTTCATTTCCAAACCTAATTTCTTCCTTTGGATTCCTTCTGTAACTAATCCTTTCTCAGCATTTGCAGCTTTGATGGCTACTGGGAGTGAAGGAGGTTAGAAAGGAAATGAAAGAACATGAATTTACATTGTACCAATTACAATTCACAAAGTGCTTCACAGCCAATGAAATACTTTTGAATTACAGTCGCTGTTGTAAATGTGGGAAAAGTAGTAGTCAATTTGCACACAGCAAGTTTCTACAAACAGCAATGAAATAAACAACCAAATGTTCTAGCTGAATTAGCAGAGGGATAAATGCCAGCCAGGAGGCCCACAGAACTTCCCCGGATCTTTTTGAAAGGTACTATGGACTCCTTTACATCAGAGATGGAAGATGGGGCTTCAGTTTAATATCTCATTGGAATGATGGCACCTCACAATGTAGCACACTCTCAGTATTGCAAGTAAGTTCAAACCTGTGTTATACACTTTCAAATTTACAATGTAAAATTTAGGTTTGCTACAGACTACAGAATGATAATACATTACTAAAAGTTCATCATCTTCAGGAGCAAGACCATGCATATATAGACTGCATACTTTAAAATAAGTTCCTCCAAATAGGTAATTATATTACTTTTCATGTCATATGTACCCAGAGAAGATGAATCTCAACAGTTTGGATCATGAAAAGTCAATTCGAGTATTGCTGAAAAAGACATTTTGTTGATGATGATTGCCCTGGAAAGTCAAGGTATCTCAAAAATTTGAGCAACAGGTGAAGCTAGCTGTTTCACACTGCTACTATACAGTAGCAACACAAGTGGTATTCGCCACTAACGGGATGTTGCCGTCAAGCCAAAAAGACGTTCTGCCTATCTTACAAATGAGTAATGTGGTATATAAATTTCAGTGCCAGTGTGATTTTAAAAAAAATTAATTCATGGGATGTGGGCTTCGCTGGCTGGGCCAGCATTTATTGCCCATCCCTAGTTGCCCCTGATGCTAGGTATGTAGGCCATATGTCCCAAAGACTGGCGATTATATTCTGCTGTTCACAACGGAGGCAAGATACAGACTGTGCTCAACCAGCCCGTGCTTGCAAAACTCAAAACAATGTCCAACATTAGATGTGATTCTGCGATTGGACAACATTTGCTAAATAATCCTCAGGTGTGCTAAAAATTACTGTGACAACCAATTTAAGATTGTCAGTCACTCTCACAGTGCATACATTTGCATGTACTGGAAGCTACATATATTAATATACAGAGCCCTGTTCTTTTCATACAGAAAGAACATATACATACATTGTGCCTGTTTCAGCTAAACAAAATAAGTGATTGCCCTGGGGAATGAACCAGCGAATGGCTATGTCTTGACCAGAGTCAAGCTGCCTGGTTTAAATTTCAAGCAATGTTTGGCAGTTAACTGTCAGTCACCATTAACTGGTACATTTTCCATGGCAACACCTCTATCATCAGAATTCACTTGCCAACCAATCAGCACTCTCTTCTCATACAGTATAAAGCTGTTGCTTCCCCCGACATTGGTATTCTTGTGATTGTCTTGATTAGAGCAAGACAAAAAGCTTGACAAAATGTCTTTTTTCAGCAATACTCAAGTTCTGCACTACCAAATGATTACAAGTTAATTTAATTTAATCAAGCTTACATTTAAACATCAATTGCTGGTTACAACTAAGGTTGGCGTTTCTTTCTGTGCCGTTTAAACTGAAGTAGGTGCTCATTCTATAAATTCAGAGAGCCTTAAAGTAATCCAAATGCTAGTGAACTCACTGATGTTATAATGGATTGTCTAACATATGGGCATCCAGCAAATTGAGTCCATAACTCTAACCATACTAAGAGAGCTCGAGTTTCAGTCATAATTGAGATCACCATTTAGTTTTGCTGACTTGAATCCCCAGTTTAGTTTGTGAACAACCAACCAAGATCTATAGCATTCCATACACTTTTTTCTATAAAATATTTGGGAACTATAGAGAGATTAGGGAAGCAAGAAAGAAATAATTGCAGTAAATTCACAAGCACATCCCTCCAGGGTAAAAATTGTTCAACTTCGTTCAACCTCTAGCACTAACATCCCTCATCTTAAAGGCCATAACAAAAATCAAAGAAAAATGAAATCATTAGCCCTTCAGACACTTCTCATGCAGATCTGAACTACAATGCTGCAAAAGTGTGGACTCTCAAAAGACAGTGATTATATTCACTATGGTTACAAAAGTCAAACACAAATTCCCCTACAATAAAAATATACTAATTAACAAATGCAAACTCTATTATATGAGCATATGTAACAAATCAATTACTGTTCAGATGAAATTTATCAGAACATAAAGAATAAATTAGAGGCATCATCTGAAACTTCAATAAAACTTCTGAGAAAAACAAAATACACAATAATCTCAAAATGAAACGGTGAACAGTGGTCCTGAGATTGCATAGATTTTTAAAAAATATGTAGCAGTGCAGCTAACATAATTAATGAGGAATAGAAGGAGGAAATCTTTCTCCTGAGAAGCTAAGTTACAGGGTTTTAGAAACACCTGAAAAGTTACCAGAGCACCGAGAATTCTACAGTTTGAGTGAGACATTGCTGGCAGCAAATAGTTGCCATATTTGTCATTGTAACAGTTACTGCGCTCTAAAGTTATTCATTATGAAAAGCATTTTGTTAATATAATCATATAGAATAATGAGAGGTGGTGGTCATTTGGCCCATCCAGCCTGTTCCCTTGAACTATTTATCCAATTCCCTACTGGAAGTACTATTCAATCTGCTTCCACTACCCTTTTAGGCAATGCATTCCAAATCATAACTTGCTGAGTTAAAAAGCCCTCATCTCCCCTTGGCTTGTTTCCCAATTACCTTGAATATGTCCCCTCTGGTTACCATCTGTCCTGCAAGCGAAGCAACCTCTGTCCATCTACTTTATCAAAATCGCTTTCAATTTTGAAAACGTCTAAATTCTCCCCTTAATCTTATCTATACTAACAATTCAAGCTTTTCTAGCCAATGTGTCTGCTAAACTGCACAAGTACATGGCCATGTAGCAGCCTGGAAGGTACAGTTCAGGTCTTGTTCTTGTGATAAATACTACGCATGTGAGGATGCAGCAAAAAAAATTAAAAGGGACTGTGCACTGAAAAAACTTGCTGGACAACAACTAAATTTTAAAGGGAACATTGTTGTCCATACAACCTAACTTCCTCATCCTTTGAATCTTTCTAGTAAATTCAAGCCCCTTTGCTCCTCCACGGATGATTTCTTATGTTGAACCCTATCAAATATTTTCAAGGAGTCCATATAACAATATCTACAGGCATGAAGTTCGTGCCTATCACACTTTTTTGAAGAAATGGGGAACAGAGGTCCACTGAAGACTGATGCAGGCTAGGCTATAATGAATAAAATAGAAATGGCAGACTTGTACACATTTAACAAGCTTTCAAAATATTTTATCCTTCTAGGGATATGGGGATCACTGACAAAACATTTTTTGCCTATTGCTAGTTGCCCTCGAGAAGGTGGTGGCCTTCTCTTTTTAAACCGCTGTAATTCTTGAGAAGGTACTTCTATTAGGCAGGGAGTGCCAGGATTTACTTTCATTCATTTTATTTCATTTGTTTTATCTTATGCCCTCGTCTGTCTAGGCGGTGGAGATCACGTGGTTTGGGAGGTGCTGCCTAAGAGGCTCAGTGATGCTGCAGTACATCCTGTAGATAGTACACACTGCAGCCATGATTCAACAGTGGAGGGATGAGTGGGCTTTCCTGAGGAAAGATCAATTGTCTGTGCTGAATCAAATAATCTCTGCCAAAGTACTGATAGTAATATTTAAAAAGTTATCGCAGGAATCCTCAGTTAAAAATATTGGTTTGGTGGGGGGCAGGGTGGAGGAGAAAGACAGCGAGGATTTCATTCCTCAGCTTCTACCAAGCAACCCTGCTTAAAAAGTACCTGTTATATGTTTGTGTGTGGACATCAGGTGAGGGTGGTTTAGTTCCAGCTGTGAATGTCCCATGGCCAACACCCATCATTGAACTCATAGGTGATTACTGGCCAGGAACTGAGAAGTGTGCAACATTCTCAGAACCATAAGCCAGGTGGAGTAAATGCCTGCTGGGGACTGAAGAAAGTGGAGAAAGAAAAAAGTGGGAAAAAGGGATGAGCCTGAAGTTTGCATAACTTCAATAAACAAAAAGTGCACATAAGACAGTGTAATATAATCCATAGTAGACTTTACTGACAAAGCTTTGATAGAACAGTCCTTATCTCAAAGAACGTCTGCATCAAGGTCTGTCCAAAGCAATTATTCCTCTGCAGCTGTCAATGTTCTGCCATGCACAAGGATTTAGATAAGGAGTGCTTGTCAGCCAGGAGTATGTTTTGGGAACTTTTTAGTACACGTGTAAAATCTCCCAATGACCTGGCTACAAGTCATGAGACATTTGCAGGGTGTGTGCCTGAACACAAACATGAAACCATAAAATAAGAACCTTGAGAGAAGAACAGGGGAAGAAAATTATTTGTTCACTTGTAATCTTGTGACCTTGTGACACAGCAAAGCTTAAGCAATTCAGAGCATCTGTCGGACAATAATCATATTATAGTGTCAGTTAATTGGAATGTGCGCCTTCAGTTTTACATGGGCTTTAAATTCTGTTTACACTTTGGGTGAGCAATGCCCATTAGTGCCACTAGATAATCACTGCATTTTACATTCTTGATGTGAACGATTCCCATTTAAAGACTCACTATCGTGACTGTCACCGTAGTTTTGAGAAATAATCTACAGTATTAAAAAAAAAATCCAGGCATTGAATATTGTTGTGCCATCAAGGGAAAGTACTTAAGTTGAGGCTAAGTCCACCCTGAATCACTTTTGCATCCCTTTCGGTCAGCTACAAGTGTCCTAATTGCAGATCATTTGCTTACTTGATAGTTGGTTTGTGTCATGAGACAAAAAAGTGGTGATGAGGATCCTAAAGAAGTACTTCTGCCATTTTGTTTAAACCATTACATCTTTTGTCACAGAAAAACTGTTATTTGGACAATGCAGACACGATCACCACAAATACAACCACACCTTGCAAGATATTCTCTCCCCGACCTATTTATTGCAATTTCTCTCCATACTCCATTAACTTCAATTCACCTCCACTCCATTTCATGCTCTTTACCTCGCAATCTCCTTCTCTTCCCCTAATTGGGTTCAAAGCTCACTTCTGGACAAAAGCACAAAAATCAGGGCTGATGCTCCAGTGCAGTACTAAGGGAGACAAAAACAGAATTACCTGGAAAAACTCAGCAGGTCTGGCAGCATCGGCGGAGAAGAAATCAGTTAACGTTTCGAGCCTTCATGGCCCTTCGGTACTGCACAGTCAGAAGTGCCATTTTTCTGATGAGGTGTAAAACTGAAGTCCTGCTTGCACTCTCATGTGGACGTAAAAGATCCCATAGCGCTATTTTGAATAAGAGCAGGGCAGCTATCCTCCATGTCCTGGCCAATAAGCACCCCTCAAATCAACATGACTGAAAAAAAGTCTGGTCATCATCACATCTGTATTTGTGGGAGCTTACAGTTGCAAATTACAACAGTGACTACTTCAAAAGTACTTCATCGGCTATAAAGCACTTTGAAATGTATGGTGGTCATGTAAAGTGCTTTAAAATCCAAGTCTGTTATTTTTAAACAACCCCTGCTTCCTGCCTCACTCCATTCCCTCCCAAACTCTCCTGTCTTCTCCTCCCCTCTGTCTACTCACCCTCTCCCTCTCCGTACTCACGTACCAACCCTCTTTCTCCTCCTTCACATCCCCCTCAGTTTACTCCACTCCATTCTTTCTGCCCTCCTGCAACTCACCCCTGCCAACAATCTCACATCAGGCTGGCTTCATCCTTGTGTCAATGTATCTCCTTCCAGCTCATCATTTCACCCCTGCTCTTGTGTTTTCCTGCAAGAACATGGCCCTCCCCTTCCTCCTCCTGCCACCATGCATGCGCTCTCCTTCCCCCTCACATATGCACCCCACCCTCTCTATTACATGCACATATTCTCCCCTCACTCTCCCATGGGCACTGCTCACTCAAATTATGGCCTTTGCAAATATATTTCTCCAAACCCTCCAATGATCACGTTTTGCTGCTGTCTTTTCACATTCCCTCCTCCATCCACCTTGTGCATCCTCCTCCCACTCATGTGCTTTTGCACACACTCCTCTTTGTTGCATACCCTCTGCTTTCTTGCATGCCCATCTTTTCTCTTGCTGTCCCTTCCACACCCTCCTCTTTCAAATGCTCCTTCCCCTCCCACATTCCATTCTATTTCTTGTGAATGCATTAACTATTCACACCTGAAAGGCTGGACAAACATGAGAAAGAGCACATCTGACCTGTTACACCTCATTTAGGTGCAGTCCTCGCTCTTGTGCGAATACAGTCCTCTCATTTACCCACTTTGCCTCTTGTTCTCAGATGAAACAGACTTCACCCTCAAACTTTTCTTCTTGTCAAACATAAACACATATCTCCGTCTCATGCATCTCTCTTTCTTGCACACTCTACTTCTCTTCACAGGCACAATTCTTTTGCACAGTCATTACAACGTAGGAGACATTAGGTCCATCAAGTCCATGCCAGCTCTCAATCAATCCCATTCCCCCATTCTCTTCCTGTAGCCCTGCAAGCTTTTTCCTTTAAGTGCCCAGCCAATTTTCTTTTGAAATCAATTATAGTCTCTTTTTCCATCACCCTTGTAGGCAGTGGGTTCCAGGTCACTAAGTAAAAACATTCTTCCTCACATTCACCCATGTATCTCTTGCCCAAAACCTTAAATCTTGTTCTCGAGTCCTGGTCCCTAACGGGAACAGCTTTTCTGTCTACCTCATCTAGACCTGTCATCGTCTTGTACACCTCTATCAAATCTCCCCTCATTCTCCTTACTTTCCATACTCTCCTCTCATACACATACAACAACACTCTTGCCTGCCTTCCTTCCCACACTCATGCATGAACGCATACCCCTTCCTTTGTGATAAATGAGAGCAAGAATGGGCATGTAAGTGCAATCCATTCTCCCACTCAACTTAAATTTTCTTTTCTCTTTTTCATCACATGTATCACTCCCTTGCACAGATGCAGGCACATATACGCCCATCCTAATTTCAGGAGATTATACAGTACCTGTATTATTGCATGTAATTGATCCCAAGATTTTGCCTGCACTACTCTGGGAAGCAAGCATTCGTATGAAGTAATTCTTGGACTTACCAATGCTCCTGTTCGAGTGTCTTGGTTTTAAACTCATCCCGGTTTTCAAATCCCTCCATGGTCTCACCCATGCCAATCTCTGCAAACTTCTGCAGCCTTCCGATCCTCCAAGATACCCATGCTCCTCCAATCTGACACCAACTCCACCCTAGGCATTCCCAACTCTAATTAATGGAAGTTGCATCTTCTGTTACCTAGTCCCCAGGTTCTGGAATTCCCTCCACAAATCCTTCTACCTCTCCCCCAAACCCACCTGCCTGACCAAGCCCTGATCACCCAACTTAGCCTCTCACGTGGTTTGGTACCACATATTGTCTGACAATGCTCTGTGAAACACCATGGGTCATTCTGTTATGTCTTCAATGATATACAAATGCAGGTTGTTGCTGTAGAGAATGGGCGTGATGTTTCAAATGATTGAAGTCTACCTGAAACGAAACACTAAACTAGATGTGCCCCACCTGCAGCAAGAATTGTACCATATTGATATGCATTCTCTCATCTCATGCCTCATTCTGAGTTACTTCCCGCTTTCCTAACTCCTAGTTAAATTTACTCAACTTTTCCTCTCTGTAGTACTCTTCTGTCTTACTGCTGCTCCTCTTATATTCCCTCATCTCTCATTCCCTTGCTTTGCGTTTCTCTTTCTTCATTGTTATTTCTCTTTCCTCTTAATGCTTCTCCATTTCTCTTACCTTCCCCTTGCATACCTTCCCCCTCCTGCCTCATGTTCCTTTTACCTCATCCCCTTCAACCTGGCCTTCGAACCCTCAATTTCTGTCTATAACATACCATCTTTTCTCTCTGCTCTCTATTTCTCTTGATTTCTCTTCTCCACCTCCTCTGTCTAGTTCCCTCTTATTCTCATGCAATATTTTCTCCTCCGGCTCAGGTTCATAGTCCCACAATTTCCTTGTTTACATTTCAGACACATATACATGTTACTGATGGTTGTTCTTTTCCTTAAAAACATCTAGCTCCTTTTCAGTACAGGGACAAGCAATTTTCTATATGTGTCCACGTGGTAGTGGCAATTGCGGCTCACTGCTTGCTCTGCAACCCATTAAGTGATTGTGTCATGTCACCAAGCACGCTAGTGTTTTAGAATGAGAATAAATAAAACACCGTTTTACTATAGCTAATCTGAATCTCTCTCAATTGAATGCGTGGGCAAGTTAAACGCTGCTATTTTTCAACACCTGTAACTAACTCTAATGCAAATCAGCCTTTACAATAACTTGTATTTGTATAACACCTTTAAAATAATAAAACATCCCAAGGTGCTTCACAGAGGCATTATAAAACAAACTATGTCACAAAAGGAGATAGAAGGGCAGATAACCAAAAGCTTGGTCACAGAGGAAGGTTTTAATGAACATCTTAAAGGAGGAAAGGGAGGTCAAGGTACAGGGGTTTAGGAATGGAATTCCAAAGCTTAGGGCTAAGGAAACAGAGGGCACAGGCATCATAGGAACATAGGATGCAGCTATTGAAATTAGAGGAGCATAGATATCTTAGGGGGGCATAAGGATTGGAGGAGATTGCAGAGATAAGGAGGGGGCGAGGCCATGGAGGCATTTGAAAAGAAGAATGAGAATTTTAAAAATTATGGTATTGTTTATCAAGCAACCAGTGTAGCACAAGAATGATGGGTAAATGGCTTTTGGTGAGGACATAGGGAGCAGTTTACACGGGGTAGAATGCAGGAAGCCGACCAGGGACGAGTTAGAATAGTCAAGATTTTTTTTTTCATTCATGGGATGTGGGCTTCGCTGGCTGGGCCAGCATTTATTTCCCATTGCTAATTGCCCTTGAGAAGGCAGTGGTGAGCTGCCTTCTCGAACTGTTGCAGTCCACGTGTTGTAGGTACACCCATAGTGCTGTTAAGAAGGGAGTTCCAGGATTTTGACTCAGCGACAGTGAAGGAGCGGCGATATATTTCCAAGTCAGGATGGTGAGTGACTTGGGAGGGAACTTCCAGGTGGTGGCGTTCCCATCTATCTGCTGCCCTTGTCCTTCTAGATGGTAGTGGTCATGGATTTGGAAGGTGCTGTCGAATGAGTCTTGGTGAATTCCTGCAGTGCATCTTGTAGGTGGTACACACTGCTGCTAGTGTGCATCAGTGGTGGAGGGTGTGGATGTGGTGCTAATCAAGCAGGCTGCTTTGTCCTGGATGATGTTAAGCTTCTTGAGTGGGAGCTGCACTTATCAAGGCAAGTGGAGAGTATTCCATCACACTCCTGACTTGTGCCTTATAGATGATGAACAAGTTTTGGGGAGCGAGGAGGTGAGTTACTCGTTGCACAATTCCTAGTCTCTGACCTGCGCTTGTGGCCACAGTATTTATATGGCTAGTCCAGTTCAGTTTCTGGTCAATGGCAAGCCCCATAGTGGGGGATCCAGTGATGGTAATGTCATTGACCATCAAGGCGTGATGGTTGGATTCTCTCTTGTTGGAGATGGTCATTGCCTGACACTTGTGTGGCGCAAATGTTACTTACCACTTGTCAGCCCAAGTTTGGATATATTGTTCAGGGCTTGCTGCATTTGGAATGGACTGCTTCAGTATCTGAGGAGTCGCAAACAGTGCTGAACATTGTGCAATCATCAGCGAACATCCCCACTTCTGACCTTATTGTGGAAGGAAGGTTATTGATGAAGTAGCTGAAGATGGTTAGACTGAGGTCGATGCCGGGTTGTCTATCTGGTTTCATTTGTTTTTTGTGACTTTGTAGCGGTTTGATACCATTGAGTGGCTTGCTAGGCCATGTCAGAGGACATTTAAGAGTCACCCACACTGCTGCGGGTCTGGACCCGGCATGTAGGCCAGACCAGGTAAGCACAACAGATTTCCTTCCCTAAAGGATATTCGTGAACCAGATGGGTTTTCACAACAATCGACAATGGTTATCATTCGACTTTTAATTCCAGATTTTTATTGAATTCAAATTACACCATCTGCTGTGGCAGGATTTGAACCCCAGTCCCTAGAGCATTACCCTGGGTCTCTGGATTACTTGTCCAGCGACAATACCACTATGCCATCGTCTGTAGGTTAAAAAAAGGCACAGCTGACGATTTCAGCAGATGGGATTAGGCAGGGGCAGAGAAGGGTAATACTAGGGAGGTGGAAATAACTGTTCTTCGTGATAGCACCGATATGTGGTTGAAAGCTCATCTCGGGGTCAAATATGAGGCCGGAGGTTGTGAATAGTCTCATTCAACCTCATAGTTGTCAAGGACAGGGATAGCAAGGGAGTAGAGTTTATGGGAAGGATCAAAGACAATGGTCCCAGCCTTCCCAACATTTGCTAGTTATTAAGCATGTAATATTATATGTAACAATGCAGGAAAACAAGAACCTTTTGCAGAAGAGGAAAGAAATCAATGTTGGGCCTTCCTGGGAGAATTGGGAGAGGTGACTGAAAATCTGGTGAATGAAAGAGTTTAGAGCAGGTATTCCAGACAGTGGAATATTCCACAATCAATGGTGGCACAGAGGGAGGGGGAACATGCACAAAAGAATCAGAGTTAGAATCAGAGGGTGACACAAAGTTGGATGGTTCTGTAGAGGTAGCGTAAGAAAAAGAAATTGAAAGATTCGTAGATGACAATGAGGATTCAATAACAGGAAGCCAATGCAGTTCAGCAAGGGTGGGGCAATGAATGCTCATGACTTAAGTGCTTTGAACAAGTTGGGAGTTTATAGTAAGCTGGTATCAAGAGTCTACAAAGGTGTTAAAGAATAGGTCGAGGTGACAAAAGTTGGAAAAGGCTTTTGGCAATGGCTGGTATGAAATAGGATGAAGGTGAATAATGTTGTGAAAGTGAAAGTAAATTGTCCTGGTGATGCACAGGACATGGTTGTTTTTGAAGATCTGCTTTGGTTCAAATTTAAATTCAAGGTTGAGCAGAGTCTGCTTCAAATTGAGTGAGCAGTCAAGGAAGATGGAGTTCACAGTAGGAAAGAGAAGCTTTTTCAGATACTCCAGTTCAACAGGAGAGAATTTTGATTCATCAAAATGTTTAAACTGTGTTTTGGATTTGCACAGCCACACATTAGCAACTCTCAAGTTTACAAAATTATTTTATTCCATAATAAGTCTGACACTGTTTTGCATTCATGGAACGAATAAACACTACAATAACATAGAACAATTGTGGACTTATATGTTCTCTCAACCTAGTGGATCCACCAACATTTTATAACATAATAATACCACAATACTAGGTATTCAAATAAAATTGAAGACAAAATTCCAGTAGCCAAACTCAGGATTTTCTTCACAATACACTAATGTCTAGACAGCATATCGTTTTAAGCTCTAGTGGTATTTCATGAAGCTGCAAAGCATCAAAACAAACAAATTAGGAATGTGTAACAGAAGGATGAGCCAACATCAATCTGCTTAACCTTAACTTCCAGTATTTATATGGTGGAATGCACCCAAAAAATGCGCAAACTGCATAAAACCCAATTACAGGTTTTATCAATTTTTAAAATTTTTTAAAGCAAATGTTATAATAAACTAAAGCTTTGGAATACAACTTTAAACAAATTAAGCAGAAAGATAAAAAAGATTCAGCAACTTCTGTACACTCAGAGCACAACTAACAAACATGTCATTTTACAACTAAGAACTAGGTTGTGAGATCACTCTGGTGATTTGCACAAAGTCTCCAAAGCTACTATTTAGCAAATAGCATGTGCGCATTTTCGTAGCGCATCAATTTCATTCATGTAATTAAGTAACTTATAAATAATTAAATGCTTTAGCTGTCTTGGAAAAATATTTGGGGGAATGTCATTTTGTTTGGCAATTGGGACATATCAGAACATCTCCTGTGGAACTGCAAGTGCAAATTCGAAAGGAAACCTGCACAGAAAGGATATTTTACTTAACCACCGTTAGAGCTAGCAGCATGTACACAGCACAAGAGAAGAGACAGTCAGGAGATTGAAAACAGCGTGAGTGGAGAGGCAGTCAGGAGTGTGAAAACAGCATGAGTTCTAAAACACATTTGTGTAATTAAGAAATGGATAACTTTTAGTTGTATTTGTGGGTGGTATTAGCATTTAATAAGCACAGCAAATTGTAGTACGCATAAGAATTATTCTAAATTAGTTAAGAAAATATTTAAAATAAATTAGTAAATAAATACTGTAGTAAACACAATATGAAGTTTAAAGTATGTCAGTTCAATTTGGCCATATCGAACGTGCATCCTGCAGGATGAGGGAAGTCATGCAGGCACAAAGTTCCCTTGATGACTACACCTGCAGGAAGTGTCACCAGCTGCAGAAACTTGAGCTCCGAGATACGGAGCTCGAGCCATGGTTGGAGTCACTGTGGTGCATCCGAAGGCTGAGGATTACGTGGATAGCACATTTAGAGAAGTGGTCACACCATAGCTAAGAAGTACAAAGGCAGGGAGGAAACGGGCAACTGCTAGAGTAGCTAAGAGAAACAGGCAGGTAGTTCAGGAATCCCCTAAGGCTTTTTTGCTCTCTAAACGCTTTTCCATTTTGGATACTGGCAGGAGAGATGGTTCCTCAGAGGACTGTAGCAAGAGCCAAGTTTCTGGCACCACAGGTGGCTCAGCTGCAGAGAAGGGCAGGGAGAAGAGTGGAAGTGCTACAGTAGTAGGGGATTCCATAGTTAGGGGAGCAGACAGGCGTTTCTATGGCCATAGACATGACTCCAGGATGGTAGACGTGACTCCTGTTGCCAGGGTCAAGGATGTTACAGAGCAGCTGCAGGAAATTCTTTTGGAGAGAGGGTGAGCAGCCAAAGGCCATGGTTCACATTGGGACCAATGGCATAGGTAGGAAAAGGAATGAGATCCTGAAAGCAGATTTTAGGGAGTTAGGAAGGGAATTAAAAATCAGCACCTCAAGAGCAATAATCCCACGTGCTAGTGAGCATAAGAATAGGAAGATTGAACAATTCAACACGTGGCTGGAGAAATGAAGTAGGAGGGAGGGCTTTGGGTTTCTTAGGCATTGGTACCAGTTCTAGGACAGGTGGGACCTGTACAAGGAGGACGAGTTACACCTTAACAGGACTGGGACTAATGTCCTTGCGGGGAGGTTTGGTATTGCTGTTGCGGGGGGAGTTTAAATTAGATTGGCAGGGGGATGGGAACCTGAGGGGAGATTCAGAGTGGAGGGGAGAAAAACTGGCAGTGGAAGTAGAGAAGTATCAAATGATATATCTGAGAGAGAGGTATCAAGGTAGATAGAATACTTGGAGAGTGTGATAGAATTAGAGCAGGCAATAGTAAGTTATTAGCTGGGGTCAGAATAAGGGGGAAAAGTAAAAAGCCTAAATCAGGGCTGATGTGTATATATGTGAATGCTCGGAGTGTGGTTAATAAGATTGGTGAACTGCTGGCACAGGTTTACAAATGGAATTAGGATATTATTGCTATAACAGAGACCTGGCTCAAAGAAAGGCAGGACTGGACATTAAATATTCCTGGGTATAAGGTGTTTAGGGGAATCAGGAAAGGATGAAAAGATGGGAAGGGGGGGCAGGGGGGAAGAAAGAGTGACAATATTGATTGAAGATGGCATTACAGTACTGGAGAGAAAGGGTGTTCCAAAGGGATCAAGGATGGAATCTCTCTGGCTAGATGTAAGGAATGAAAAAGGTGCAATAACATTGATTGGTGTAGTATATAAATCACCAACTAGTGGAAGGGATGCGGAGAAACAAATTTGTGAAGAAATTACAGAGAGGTACAAGAACTATGGAGTAATCATAACGGGGGACTTCAATTATCCAAATATAGACTGGGATAGGAATAGCACCAAAGGGACAAGAGGGGTTAGAGTTCCTGGAATTTGTTCCAAGATAATTTTCTGCAGCAGTCTGTTTCCGGTCCGGCGAGAGGACATGCACTTTTGGACCTGGTTCTGGGGAATGAGTTGGCCCTAGTGGATCAGGTATCAGCAGGAGAGCCTCTAGGGGACAGTGATCATTGTATCATAAGGATTAGGTTGGTCATGGAAAGGAGCATTGCACAATCCAGAGCTAGGATAATTAATTGGGGGAAAGTCAACTTCGATGGGATAAGAATGCATCTGAGTCAAGTGAGTTGGAATCAAATATTGACAGAAAGGACGGTGGCTGAACAATGGGCCACCTTCAAAGAAAAGGTATCGCAGGCAATGTCAAGGTATATTCCCTTGAAGGGGAAGGGTAGGACAAATAAATCCAGAGTGTCCTGGATGACGAGACAGATAGAGGTGAAGATGAAAAGGAAGAAGTGCGTGTACGACAGATGTCAGGTAGAAAATACAATGGAGAATAAGGCTGAATATAGAAGGACCAGAGGGGATGTAAGGAAACTAATAAGAAAAGCAAGGAGAGAGCATGAAAAGAGGCTGGCAACTAAACTAAAAGGGAATCCCAATATCTTCTAGAAGCAAATAAATAATAAAAAAGGCGATAAAAAAGATAGATTAGGGACAAAAAAGGGGACTTACATGTGGAGGCTGGAGAAATAGCGGAGGTATTGAATGAGTACTTTGCATCTCTCCTTACAAAGGAAGATGATGCTACCCAGGCCGAGGTGAGAGAGCAAGTAACTGGTACATTGGAAAAATTTACAATTGAGAAGATGGTGGTGTTAGAAAGGCTATCTTTACTTAAAATAGATAAAGTACAAGGACAAGACGAGATGCATCTAAGGGTACTGTGGGAAGGGAGAATGGAAATTGCAGAGGCACTAGTGATAATCTTCCAGTCTTCCTTAGACACAGGGGAGGTGCCAGAGGACTGGAGAATTGCGAATGTTACACCCCTGTTCAAAAAAGGGGTGCAAGGATAAAGATGACAACTACAGACCAGTTGGTTTGACCTCAGTGGCAGGGAAACTTCTGGAAACCATAGCTCGAGATAAAATCAACAGTCACTTAGACAAGTGCAGGGTAGTTAAGGAAAGTCAGCATGGATTCCTCGAAGGAAAACTATGTTTAACTTACGTGGAGTTTTTTGAGGTGGTAACAGAGAAAGTGGTCAAGGGAAACACTACTGATGCAGTGTATATGGATTTTCAAAAGGCATTTGATACAGTGCCGCACAACAGGCTTGTGAGCAAAATTCTAGGTCATGGAATAAAAGGGAAAGAAGGCACTTGGATAATAAATTGGCTGAGTGATTAGCCAACAGGAGACAGTTAGGAAACAGAGAGCAATGATAAATGGTTGTTTTTCAGATTGGAGCAGTATAAAATAAAATAAAGAGACCGACTATAAAGGAGGTGCAGGAACAGTGGGACCTCAGTGTATATATACATAGGTCATTGAAGATGGCAGGGCATGTTGAGAGAACAGTTAATAAAGCATTTAGTATCTTAGGCTTTATTAATAGGGGCATCAAGTACAAGAGTCAGGAGGTCATGTTGAACTTGTATAAAACACTAGTTAGGCCTCACCTGAAATACTGCATCCAGTTCTGGGCGCCATTATGAGGAAGGATGTGAAGACATTGGAGAGAGTACAGAGAAGATTCACAATAATGATTCCTGGGATAAAGAACTGTAGCTATGAGAATAGATTGGAGAGGTTGGGTCTGTTTTCCTCAGAGAAAAGGAGGCTGAGAGGAGACTTGATAGAGGTATTCCAAGATCCTGAGGGGTATGGACAGGGTAAATGGTGAGAAACTGTTCCCACTCAAGGGAACATCAAGAACTAGAGGGTACAGGTTCAACATAATTGGGAAAAGGAGTAAATGCGATGTAAGGAAAAAAGTTTTCACCCAGAGTGTGGTAGGAGTCTGGACCAAACTTCCTGAAAAAGGGTGGTGGAGGCAGGTTCGATCGAGGTATTCAAAAGGCAATTGGATTGCTAGCTGAAAAGAAATAATGTGCAAGGTTACTGGGATAAGGCAGGGCAGTGGGACTAGGTGGAACGCTCCTTCGGAAAGCCAGTGCAGACTCGTTGGACCGAATGGCCTCCTTGTGCACTGTAAAGATTCTGTGATTCTGAAGATGTTTTGAATAGCAACACTCCATTCTTAATAAACAATTATTTTAAAATTTCAGAATTTTCTTCAATTGGATGTTGAAAAGAAAAATTGATGAACAACCTATGTATGGCACTGGATTTACTTATATTTTGGCATTAAATACAAAAACTAACAAGCCAGAACACTTCAATCATGTGCCAATGCACATTGCATGTTGTTCTGTTAATTTATCATCTCAAATTGTTCAATCATCAGACTGGAAAGCACCAGAATGTCACCCTATTGTTACATGGGTGAAACTGCTTTCTTCAGACACAGAACATATTTGGAAGGGCAAAATCTATAATCTAATTATATGGCTGCATTTTTCCTCGGTTCTAAGGAATATAACTTGGAAATTTCACAACCACTACCATTAGATTTTACCAAAAATTCAATAAACAACACAGCTTAATAATTATTAAAAGTCAGCACAATTGGTTTTCATTACACTGTTCAGATGTCATTAAATTTGCTAGTGAAGTGGGATTCTCTGTTTTCAAGCCTAAAATCAGGAATACTACTGAGACAAATGCAAGCAATATTACCAGGGCTGAAAACAGTCAGTCAATCAGTGAAAAATACCTGACCTCTTTGGCCTGTTATAAAGATGACTTGATCTTTCATTTTGTTGCTTGGGACAATTTATTTTTAAATATCTGCCCTCATAGAACAATCTGCATTACCCGGCTCTCTGTTTCCCTTTCTTTGGTTTTCCCATCTTTTGGTTTTACACTCCCATCAGCTAACAGTCGGTGTGTCTCAAGATCAACAACAGGATCAGCTCGTCCTGCTTTCTAACCTTAATGTCATCACTAGCACATTCCTCAGCTAATATCACCACCGTCAACACCCCTTTGTCCTTTTGTCTATGACATCTTTGGCAATCTTCTTTGCCTCCACCTATCACTGGCCCTTTATCCAGCTCTACCTGTCTTACCCCCTCAACCAGCTTATATTTCACCTCATTTCTATATTTCTTAGTTCTGATGAAGAGTCATATGGACTCGAAACATTAACTGTGTTCCTCTCCACAGATGCTGTCAGACCTGCTGAGTTTTTCCAGCTATTTTTGTTTTTGTTTCAGAACCCAGCAAGTCTGCTCCAGGAGGCCAAGCTAATGTGAGGGAATGAATTCAGAAAGTGGGCAGTCTCACTGCCATAGCAGTTAGAATTATACATAAAATCAGTCCTAACTGCTTTACAGTTTCTGATATCATGCCTGCAGCCCAATGTTGGCTACTCCAATCTCTCCTGCCAACTATACAGTATTTTTTAAGTTACACCTAGGGAAACCCTTTTCCATACTTCTGGGAACAAAGATGAATAAGGTCAGAAATAGGGATGTTAGCTCATGATTGCAAAATGCTCAGCACCATTTGCAACTCCTCAGATACTGAAGCATTCCACGTCCAAATGCAGCAAGACCTGAACAATATACAGGCTTGGGCTGACAAGTGGCAAGTAACATTCGTGCCACACAAGTGCCAGGCAATGACCATCTCCAACAAGAGAGAATCCAACCATCGCCCCTTGATAATCAATGGCATTACCATCACTGAATCCCCCACTATCAACATCCTGAGGGTTGCCATTGATCAGAAACTGAACTGGACTAGCCATATAAATACTGTGGCTATAAAAGGTCAGAAGCTAGGAATCGTGCGACGAGTAACTCACCTCCTCACTCCCCAAAGCTTGTCCACCATCTACAAGGCAAGTCAGGAGTGTGATGGAATACTCCCCACTTGCCTGAACGAGTGCAGTTCCCACAACATTCAAGAAGCTTGACACCATCCAGGACAAAGCAGCCTGCTTGATTGGCACCGCATCCACAAACATTCACTCCCTCCACCACCAATGCACAGTAGCAGCACTGTGTACCATCTACAAGATGCAATGCAGGAATTCACCAAGGCTCCTTTGACAGCACCTTCCAAACCCACGACCACTATCATCTAGAAGGACAAGGGCAGCAGATAGATGGGAACACCACCACCTGGAAGTTCCTCTCCAAGTCACTCATCATCCTGACTTGGAAATATATCGCCGTTCCTTCACTGTCACTGAGCCAAAATCCTGGAACTCCCTTCTTAACAGCACTATGGGTGTACCTACACCACATGGACTTCAGTGGTTCAAGAAGGCAGCTCATTACCACCTTCTCAAGGGCAATTAAGGATGGGCAATAAATGCTGGTGCAGCCAACGAAGCCCACATCCCATGAATGAATTTTGAAAAATTGTCTTTTGTTCCCCTTTACTGCTACACCTAGTTCCTGCAACCTACCTCTCAGCTACTTGTCACTGGAACGTCTGCCCCACCATTTACTTCTACATATTAAGGATCAGCAAATAAAAAGGTTAGAGATAAAATTAACCACACTGTTAAAATGAATGTTTAACAGTAATCAAAGCTAATGATTTGCAGTTTCTATTGCATATCTAATTATGGAACTGAAGTCTGAAAATATTAACACTCCTACAGGATTCCAATAAAAATGCATATGGCTTAATCTCTGCAAATCAGTGGTCACAATGTCATCGTATTATGCATAAAGTTTCCTCCAACTCAGTGAAAGTAACGCCATGGGTTTCTATGGGTAGCTTAAAGATACAGTATAGAAATCTAAAAAAAACCAATAGCTCTTATTTAGTTTTTCTCCCTTTCACAAACATGCAAGAGCGCTACTAACAATCTTAATCCTCACTCAACAGCTACCAATCCAATTGTTACCCAACAAAAGACTGTCAACAATATATGTAAGTAGTTAATACCTTTCTGCAATCTGGAAAGCAGGTTGAATAGGGCAGGCTGGTGAAGTTGTTGGGCCGGACCATCTAAAGAATTACTACAGGTGCAATGACATTTGGTAAATTGCTAACAAACATGAAGGCAGATCTTTAGGCAATATTGACTGGGAGTAACTACATTCTTTGGAATGGATAGCATTGACCCAGTTGGTAAATTTCCTCTACAAGCATGGCAGGGACAGGAACATGGCAAGATGGCAGCATGTACTTGGACAAAGATGATTTCTTTTTAGCCATTGTGTACCTAATGAAGAAAGAACAATGTTGGCATCAACTATTGCCATCAGAGCAGTGGTTCCCAAACGTGTAAAGTACTGTGGATCTTTTCCTGACAATTATTTTTCTTCCCCTGTCCTTTCATTCACTTACAATATTGAGGAACCGTTGGTGCCAGTTTCAAAGGCAAACTAATTTAAACAAAGGTTTAAATCGGAGCATTATGCTTTGTTGAGACATCCAATTCATCCATTGTTGCTAAATGAACGTGATTTAGTTCACCAAAAACATTAACTCTTTTTTCAAACGTTGATGGATTTGCTGCATATTTCTGCTATAATTTTCTTCTACATATTTCCAGCATTCTTTTTACATTTCACTTCCTTTCTGCTGTTATGGTTGAAGCTCTTGGGGTTAATGGGGAATTGGTAGCTTGGATACAAAGTTGGCCAAGAGACAGAAAAGCAGAGTGTGCAGATGTATAGTTGTTTATCAAACTGGTGTTGTTCCCCCAGAGGTCGGTATTGGGGCCACTGCTCTTTTGATGTACATCAGTGATGTGTACTTATGTATAGAGGGGCATCATTTCAAAGATTGCAGATGAAACAAGCTTGAAAATGCAGTAAATAGTGAATGCGATTGCAGCAAAATTAAAGAGGACAGAGATTGGTGAAATGGGCAGACACATGGCAGATGATATTTTGGCAGAAAGCAATGACGTGGGATGACATCGGGGGGGGGAACCCCCGACGTCATCCCGGTCCATTTAAATCTTCAGGAAGGCAGGCGGACAGAGAAATTGAGGCCATTGACAGGATAATTAAGATAATTAAAGACCCTGCCCGTCCAACCTTAAGGTTGGTGGGCAGGCCAGGAGCCCCAGCGGGCTTCTGAAAAAACATGAAACCTCATCCACTGGCGGGGTGAGGTTTCATGTCCGTTTTAAAAGCTTTCATAAAATTTCTGTGCTTCTTATTAACATGTCCCATCTCGTGTGACATTGTCACATGAGGGGAACACGTTAATAATTTTTTAATTTTTCTATTTTTAAAGTTTTTTTAGACTGTCAGTAATCTCCCTGAGACAGCACTTAGTCTCAGGGAGCAGTGAGCTCTTTCGCGCACATGTGCAAAAGAGCGCACTTTGACAGTTGGGGAATCCCCCCCCCACCCCGCACAGGAAGCGCATAGCACTTCCCGTCGGGCAGGCCTTAATTGGCCCGCCCTTTCAAAATGGCGGCAGGCCCTGGCTGCCCGCCCGCCCACCAAGGGAAAAATCCTGCCCAATGGTACATTTTTAAAGGGGGTTCAAGAACAGGAGACCTGGGAGTTCATATATACAAATTTTTGAAGGCGGCTTGAATAAGGCTGTCAAAAAATAGAATTCTTGGCATTATAAATACAAATGCAAAAGTTACACTGAACTTTTATAAATCACGAGTTAGGATTCAGGGAGATGGTGGTGGCATACCGGTAGGTAACATTACTGGACTAGTAATCCTGAGGCCCAACCTAATGTTCTGGGGACATGGATTGAAATCCCACGACAGCTGGTGGAATCGAAATTCAATTAATAAATCTGGAATATAAAGCTAAGCTAGCCTCAGTAATGGTGACCGTGAAACTATCAATTGTTGTCATGAATGTCCTTTAGGGGAGGAAACCTGCCATCCTTATCTGGTCTGGCCTACATGTGGCTCCAGTAATGTGGTTGACTTTTAACTGCCTTCAGTTCAGGGGCAATCAGGGATGGGCAACAAATGCTGGCCTTGCCAGCGTCACCCACATCCCATGAAAGAATTAAAAGGAAGCTAGAATACTTTGTCCAGTTCTGCACACCACACTTCACAAAGGACACCAAGATCTTGGAGAGGGTGCAGAGGAGAAGAAGAGGTGCAGACTTCAATCATGTGGAGAAAAGAGAGTAGTTGGGATTGTTCTTCTCACAGCAGAAAATGTTAAGGAGAGATTTTATGGAGGTGTTTAAAATTGGAGGGTTTTGATTGAGTATACTGGCAAAAGGATTTGTGACCAGCAGACACAGGATTAAGATAAAGAGGAAAAATCCAGTGGAGAAACTAGACCAATTATTTTTTTGGACGGTTATGATCTAAATGCACTCCTAAAAAAAATGGAAGCAGATTCAATAGTGATTTTCAAAATGGAATTGGATATATACTTGAAAAGAAAATTTGCAGGGCTCTGGGCAAAGAGCAGGGGAGTGGGGCTAAATGAATAGTTGTTTCAAAGAGCCAGCACTTACATTGATCAAATGGCCTCCTTCATAATGTATGATTCAATGATATGTGAATTCTAGGCCTAGTTACAAAGAGTACTTAGTTGGTACTGAGGTCTGACAGGTGCAACTGTGTTATCCAAGAGATTGATTGGACAATAAACACCAACACAGTCAGTGTTAGTCTGCCAATCGGAACAAAGTACAACTTGGCTAACTCCACTAGTCTACAATCTTTAAATTGAATGAAGACTCAAAAATGACCACCAACCATAACGAAGCACGCTTAAATGATTAGTTCTCTTGTCAACAAGCTTTGACAATTTTTAAAACTTTGAATTCAAATTGAGCTGACTTGAAAACAAAGCAGCTCAATTCCAACCCAAACTAACATGGCAGTTGACAGCTTACATCATCTATATCAGTGATTTTTGTTTGTTAAAAGAGGGTGTTGTTTCCTGCTGTTATCTCCTGCCCAAATGTTTTTCTGCACTGGTAGAACATTACAGCGGAGATTAATTCAAAATAACTTAAGTTAGAGCATCGATATACTGAAGTAAATAGTGTACACACCTGAACAAAACCCTCGCCATTCACAACCTCATTGTAGACATAGCTTTAAAACTCTGGCTTTGACTGAAACTTAGCTCACAGGTGGCTACACCACGCTCCCTACAAAAGCCTCCCTACCAGGCTGTACTTTCCACCATCTACCTTACTGAAAATGCTAGTGGCGACATGGCCCTCATCATCAAATCACAACTTGGTCTTTCCTCTACATTTTTTGTTGGCACTTTCTCCACCTTTGAGTACATCAACCTGTTCTAATTCTTTCACTTTTCGTTTAAGACTTTCTATCAGAGTTTCTCTGCCGAGATATCCTACTTCTTTGTCACTCAGCTTCAATACTCTACATTCTTGGTCGTCTCAGCCTCCATCACCATTTTCATTGCCCTCTCTTCTCTTGCTCTTCCTAAACCATATAAACACTTTTACCCATACTTACTTAACCATGCCACCTCCCAGGGCCTCCCATTGATGGCTTTGATCACCAATTATGCTTTCTCTGAGCAACTTTCTTGTATCCCTCCCTATTGCATTGCATTGCATCCATCTGGAAAAGAACTCTATCCCATGTCAGTCATAACTGCACTTTCAAGCTATCAAGACCAACAGGGTTATCTATTTGCTCAGCTACTGCCTCACAGAGACTTCATCTGGGAGGAAGTGCGAGCTTTGGTGCCCGTCTTGCACCCTGGTCATTCCACTTGTTATAGCACACATTTTCATCCTTTAAGTCCCAAGCGTGCACACTTAAGCATATCTGGCACATCACCAACTTAGCAGATATGGCTGGACCACATCTATGGAAACTCACTTTCCTCTCCCAAAATCTCCCACAGAAGATAACTTCCAGTTTCTTCTCTCCACTATTAAATATCTCTGTAAATCCCTCACCTATGCACCCCTTCATTCTCACCTCCAACAAGGAGGAGGAGCTCATAAACATCTTTGTCTCCATCTTAAGTGACAATCTGTTCAGCTGCTTCTACTACTTCCTCCCACCAGTTAAATAACACCCTAAGTGTACCAGTTTGGTATTTACATCTACGCCCAGCTTTTCTTCCAACTCCACTCATGTCCTCTTAAAGCTCCCCTGATCAACCCACCTTCATCCTATTTCCATTAAACTGCTGACCCGATAACTTCCCCGAATGGGTTTATGCTGGCTGGGATTGTAAATGGATCCTTTTCCTCAGATAATGTCCCCCATCACCCACTATCAAAAAGATCACCCTCAAATCCTTGCAAATCACTAGTCAATTTACATTTTACCTTCCTTAGAACAATGGAGAATGAAGAGAGATTTGATAAAGATGTATAAGATTATGACAGGTTTGGATGAGATAGATAAGGAAAAAGCGCTCCCATTAGCTGATGATACAAGAACTAGGGGACACAGATTTAAGGTTTTGCGCAAGAGATGCAAGGGGTTGTGAGGAAATACTTTTTTTTAAATGCAGCAAGGAGCAATGACCTGGAACTCGCTTTCCAAGAGGATGGTACAAGTAGAGATCATCAATAATTTCAAAAGGAAATAAACTTGCAGGGTTACAGGGATAGAACAAGAGAAGTGGAACTGCTCTATCACTAGCTGGCATAGTCTCAGTGGGCCAAATAGCCTCCTTCAGTGCTTTAAATGACTATGGCTATGAAAGTCCTTGAACATGTATTACATCCCAAACCCATATCCATCTTTCCTGCATGTTTCCTACTTGCTCAAATTCCTCTATTCAGGTTTAGTCAATTTTTAGATCACCAAATAGCCCTAACCAAAAATCACAAATGTCATCCGGCAGCTGTGATGCATCATCCTTTCTCATTCTCCAATGAACACAATGTCCACTGAAAGCAATATATTGTGGATGCTGGAGATCTGAAATAAAAACTGAAGATGATAGAAATACTCAGATCAGACAGCATCTGTGCAGACCCCCTTGTCACAAACCTGAAACGTTATCTATTTTATCTTCAAGGATGCTGCCTGACCTGCTGGATATATCCAACATTGTTTTTATTTCTTCCACTGTCCAGTTCAGTGGGGATACCCTTGCTTGGTTCACTTCTGCCTATTCAATCGTAACCAGAAGAATCCTACTAATGGCTTTTCTTTGCAGCCCCTGTAAGTAATATCTTAGGAGATCCTTCATAGGTTCATCCTCAGTCCTTGTTTCCTCATCTAGATGCTGCCCCTTAGTGGCAGTGTGTCTGCTGATGACATTCAGCTCCGCCTCTCTGGCACCTCTTACTATGTCCATGCTGTCAGACTGCTTGTTCAACAGCCAATCTAGGATAAACCATACATCAGGAGTACAGAAAACTTGTTCCAGCAGGGTCTGGGTGGGGCAGAAATGAAGACAGGGTCTTTTATACATGTGGGAAGGGTGATGGCACATGGACCAGCAGAGCCAGATATTACCACATGGTGATATCAAAAATATCATTGAGTTATCCATCACATACTAGATTGGTCAATCAGTTTGCTCAACTTCAGCAGTGTGTCAAGGATATTAAAATGACAAATGCACATTCTCACAGTTCAGGTCTCTACTGTGCCCACTAGAATGGATCAACTTTAGAATCTCCATTTGAAAGGTTGGGCTCAGCAAGACAGTCAATTTTGCATAGCAGTCCTGCTTCAGGGCTTGCACTCAACCATTTTTACCTCCCCCTCCACTCCATTAAAATAGAGGCCAAAACGTCAGAAAAAAAAACAAAATAAATCTGTTGCCTTGAATGTTGAAGAGAATTCAAACTTTCAATATGCATCATTGATCTGGTACTGAATTACAGAGTGATGCTTCATGTAGTTGAAAGGCATTGTAAATGACATATTTCAAGACTGACATCTGTCATAGGTCACACTTGATGTTGTAAAACTTTATGACCCTTAAAACCCTTGCCCCAAAAAGAATTCTGATTTCATATCCAACTATATTTGCTATTTCATGCCAATAAAGGCATTGAGATTCCATCCTTTTTCTTCTTTCTATAAACAGTGTCAACTGCTTGCCAGTTGGATACTTTGTTGCTAAATGTTAATGAATTGAAGAGGCATCCCATCTATGATAACAGTACAATGTATACATATAACTTCAGGTCATTTCCATATGAAATCAAGACATCTTAACAAATGCCAAAAATCAACTATTCTAGACTAACAGTGGAGAAATTTGCAGAAATTTACACTGAAGTAGCTTGGAGCACCAGTTGGAAAAGTTTAAACTTTTACAGGTTGGCAAGTCACCAATTTCTTCATATAATTTTCAGGGTTGCTTTAAAAGCAAATATCTTTTTGATTGGCCAGAGTTAGCAGTAGGGTGAAGGCCCAGAGGGAAGGGGAAAAAGGTATTTCGGGCGCCCATCTAACAAATCTGGTAGTTTTACATTCATCTGGCTATGGGAATAGATAAAGAATAGAAAGGGATCCTGTGGTGTTGCTCACAAGTAGACTTTGAGCTGAAGCATGTTTGGAGCTTTAGCTGCCAATCCAGCACATATTCATTTAAGGTAATTTCTTAAATAGGTAAATCATGGCCCAGTATAGCCCTTTATCTACCATTACCCTCAAGCAAGAGGGGAAAACTCTGGCTCAACGAGGGGAGGCAGTGGCACTGGACTAGTAATCCAGAGACCCAGGATGATGCTTTGGGGACCCAGGTTCGAATCCCACCGTGGCAGATAGTTGAATTTGAATTCAATTAAAAAAAAGTCTGGAATTAAAAGTCTGATGATGACCATGAAACCATTGCCGACTGTCATAAAAGGATTAGTGCTGGGGCCTCAGCTATTTACAATCTATATTAATGACTTAGATGAGGGGACAAAGAGTAATGTATCAAAGTTTGCTGATGATACCAAGCTAGGTGGAAAGAACACAGAGGGGCTGCAAAGAGATACAAGATGGCAGATGGAAGTGTGAAGTTATTCACTTTGGTTGTAAGAATAGAAAAGCAGAATATTTTTTAAAGAGGCGTGGAACTTGTAAGTGTTAATATTCAAAGAAACTTGGGTTGCTCGTACAAGGAACACAAAGTTAGCATGCAGATGCAACAAGCAATTAAGAAGGCAAATGGCATGTTGACCTTTGTTGCAAGGGATTGGAGCAAGTTTGGGTGAGACTGCATCTGGAATACTGTGTGCAGTTTTGATCTCCATGTTTAAGAAAGGATATACTTGCATTGGAGGTGGTGCAGTGAAGGTTCACTAAATTGGTACCTGGGATGAGGGGTTTCTCCTATAAATGAGAGACTGAGTAAATTGGGCTCATATTCTCTGGATTTAAGAAAAATGAGAGGCAACCTCATTGAAACCTACAAAATTCTGAAGGAGCTCAGTAGGATGCACGCTGAGAGATTGCTTCTGCTGGTCAGGGAATCTAAAACACAGGGGCACATTCTCAGAATAAGGGGCTGATCATTTAGGACTGAGGTGAGGAGAAATTACTCCACTCAAAGGTTGTGAATCTTTGGAATTCTCTATCCCAAAGGATTATGAATACGCCATAGTTGAATACACTTAAGGCTAGGATAGGCAAATCTTTGGTCTCTCAGGGAATTAAGGGATACAGGGAGTGGGAGTGTAAATGGAGTTGAAGTCCAAGATCAGCCATGATCATATTGAATGGTGCAGCAGGCTCGATGTGCTGTGTGGTCTACCCCTGCTTTTATTTCTTATGTTATGTCCTGAAGTTAGCATCACACCTAGTGTGGCATTAAAGAGCTCTGCAACATGAAAATTGTCGGGGGGGTGGGGGAGAAGACTCCACTGGCTGCAGTCATACATAGCACAAAGGAAGATGGTTGACATTGTTGGAGGCCAATCACTTCAGACCCACAGCACTGCCCTGGGGAGCTCCTGCAGCAGCTTCCTATGCCTAAGCATCATCTGCTGCTTCATTAAATGACCTTCCCTCCAACACAAGGTAAGATGATCGCTGATGGCTGTTCGATGGCTGAACAATGTTCAGTTCCATTCACAACTCCTCAGATAATGAAACAGTCTATGCTTGCATACACCATGACTTGGACAATGTTTGGGCTGATAAAGTAGGAAGTAACATTCGTGCCACACAAGTGCTGGACAATGACCATTTTCAACAAGACAGAATTTAACCACCTTCCTTTGACATTCTGCTTGATTAGCACCCCATCTGCCATGTTAAACATTCAGTCCCTTCAACACACCGTGGCTGCAGTATGTATCCTCTACAAGATGAACTTGCAGCAACTCATTGAGATTTCTTCAACAGCAACTCCCAAACCCATGACCTCTACCACCTAGAAGGATAGGACAACAAGCACACCGTCACCTCCGAGTTCTCCTCCAAGTCACTTCCTTTTTTAAACCCTAGAGTCAATTTAGAAGACATTTCAGATGCCAACTGCTTTATAAATTTCAAGCAGCACCAGTAGTATTTTTAAAGCTCAATACTTTAAACTAAATAATTTTGGATCTACTTTTAAACAGCAATGGGAAGTGCCAAAGAAAAAGAAAGAAAATGCAGTAAGGGATTTCTCAGCAATGGATTATTCATGCTCTTTTGGTTGGTTTAGAATGTTGTTTCAACCAATAATTCACTTAATAAATTTTACTTGGGCTTCAGATCTACTGTTCATGAAATCAAAACAATGATTCCAAAAAATATTAAAATACAGAAATATTATGGAAGTATAATAATTTTCATAATATTATTCTGGTATATTGCAAAGTAGGTTATGGGTAAGTGTAGATGATTCTGTCTGAGAGATTTAATTGGAGTCAGGTAGACTGCAAGCTTGAAATTATCAAAAGAAGTTAGGTGTAGACGTGTACTTGAAATGCTAATGAGTAAACATGCATGCTCTCTTAGCATATAAGGTGTGAAGAAAATTTGCATTTTTAGATAAATGAAGGAGTTGTTTGGATTCCAAAGGGGTGTTAGGGTGTTTACAACTAGCCAGATAAGCAAGGTCAAGCAGCGGGTTTATTTTTTCCAAGGTTACTGACAATATTGGCAACATGAAAGTTTTTATATTATGGGAAAAGTGTATTTCAAAAGACATATGGAATAATGGAATTTACAGAGTAAAAAGAGAGAAACATATATAAAGTGGGATACAAAGCTCTGTTGGAGGGCCACATAAGATCTAACAGGGGTGCATGAAACTGCCTTCAAGAAGCCTCCATAAGTCTGCTGTGTCCAGTAACTAAAGTTGGAGACAAGCTTTTGGAATTCCACTGTCAAGTAGGTACTGTGGTAACTTGCTGGCTTGCTTTTTAAATTTAGAACCTATTTTGGACTGTTGCCTTAAAGGGGATGTGAGATTTAGAGTCAGGTTAATTAGGAATTTTAAGATTTGTTATAGTATTAAGTAATTGTAGTCTTACGTATGTGCTTGAAATCTTTTCTTTTGTTAATAAATTGTTTAACTTAATTTTTAAAAATCTCTAACGGTCTTAGTGGACTCATTACTTCTAAATTCAGTGCACACATTTTAGACTCAAGCATTTACAGCACAGAAGGAGGCCATTCAGCCCATCATGTCCATGCTGGTCAAAGATCTGCCTACACTAATTCCATTTTCCAGCACTTGGCCCATAGCCCTGGAGGCTATGGCAATGTGTGAATATCTAAAGACTTATTAAATGTTACGAGAGTTTCTGACTCAACCACCCTTTCAGGCAGCGAGACTCCCACCACCCTCTGGGTGAAAAGATTTCTCCTCAACTCCCCTTTCAACCTTCAACCTCTTACCTTAAATCTATGCCCCCTGGTTATTGACCCCTCTACTAATGGAAAAAGTGCCTTCCTTCCGATCTAAGCCCCTCATAATCTTATACACCTCTATCAGGTCCCCTCTCAACCTTCACTGCTCTAAGGAAAGCAACCCCAGCCTATCCAATCTTTCCTCACAGCTCAGACCCTTCAGCCCAGGCAGCATCCTGGTAAATCTCCTCTGCACCTCCAGTGCAATCACATCAGCATTCCAGTTGTGGCCTAACCAGCGCTTTATACAGTTCCAGCATAACCTCCCTGCTCTTGTATTCTATGCCTTGGCTAATAAAGGCCAGTATCCCATAAGCCTTCTTAACCACCTTATCTACCTGCCCTGCTACCTTCAGGAATCTGTGGATATGCACACCAAGGTCCCTCTGATCTTCAGTACTTTTCAGGGTCCTACCATTCATAGTATAATCTCTTGCCTTGTTAGCCCTCCCCAAGTGCATTACCTCATACTTTTCCGGGTTGAATTCCATTTGCCACTGCTCTGGCCACCTGACCAGCCCATTGATATCCTCCTGCATTTTACGGCTATCCTCCTCACTATTTGCCATCCTACCAATTTTCATGTCATCTGCAAACTTCTTGATCATACTCCCTATACTTAAGTCCAAATCATTTATGTACACCACAAACAGCAAGGGCCCCAGCACCGAACCCTGTGGAATCCCACTAGAAATAGACTTCCAGTCACAGAAACATCTCTCTACCATCAAACCCTCTTCTGCCTGCCTCTCAGCCAAATTTTGATCCAACGTGCCACTTTGCCTTGGATCCCATGGGCTGTTACTTTCTTGACCAGTTTGCCTGAGGGACCTTATCAAAAGCCTTGCTAAAGTCTACATTGACCTCATCAAATGCATTACCCTCATCAACCTCCTCAAAAAATTCGATCAAATTTGTCAAAAATGATCTTCCCTTAACAAATCCATGCTGACTATCCCTGATTAATCCATGTCTCTCCAAGTGCAGATATATTCAGTCCCTCAGAGTTCTTTCTAGTAACTTCCCCACCACTGAGGTTAGACTGACTGGCCTGTAATTTCCTGATCTATCCGTTCCTCCCTTTTTTAATAATGGGATGACATTAGCAGTCCTCCAGTCCTCTGGCACCTTACCTGTAGCCAGACAGAATTTGAAAATTACTGCCAGGGGCCCCAATATCACTTCCTTTACCTCCCTCAACAGCCTGGGATACGTCTCATCCGGGCCTGTGGATTTATCCACTTTTAAGGCTGCTAAACCTGCTAGTACCTCCTTTCTCTATGTTAATTTCCTATAATATTTCAGAGTCCTCCACCCTGATGTCTAAACCTGCGTCGTCCTTTTCCATTGTGAAGACCGATGCAAAGTATTCATTGAGGATGTATCCATGTCTTCCAGGTCCACACATAGATTACCTCTACGGTCCCTAATTGGCTCTACTATTTCACTAGTTATTTCTTGCCCTTTATATATTTAAAAAACCCCTTTGGGTTTTCCTTTATTCTACCCATCAATGCTTTCTCCTGCACTCTTAGCTTTCCTAATTTCCCTTTTAAGCTCCCCCTGCACTTTTTATACTCCTCTAAAGACTCTGCTGTATTGAGCCCTCATTGTTTTGAGCCCTCATTATCTGCCATAAGCTTCTCTTTTTCTCTTAATCCTAACTTTTATGTCCCTTGACATCCAGGGTTCTCCGGACTTGGTCCCCCACCTTTGTCTTTACGGGAACATGTTTGCCCTGCACTCTCACTATTTCCTCCTTGAATGCCCCCCACTGCTCTGACATAGCTTTATCTGCAAGAAGCTGCTCCCAGTGCACTTGGACCAAATCGTATCTCATCTTAGTAAAATTAGCCTTTCCCCAGTTTAGAACTTTTATTCCCGGCCCAACCTTAACCTTTTCCATAACTGTCCTAAACCTAATGGAGTTATGGTCACTACCTCCAAAATGCTCCCCTACTGATATGCCTTCCATCTGCGTGGGCTCATTTCCGAATATTAGGTCCAGAACTGCCCCCTTTCTTGTAAGGCTGTGTACTGGCTAAAAATGTTCTGCTGGTTACAACTTAAGAATTTTGCTCGCTCCCTACGTTACACACTAAAACTACCCCAGTTAATATTTGGGTAGTTAACATCCCCTACTATTACTGCCTTATTATTCTTACACTTCTCTGAAATTTGATTACATATTTGATCTTCTATCTCTCCCTGACTGTTTGTGGGCCTATAGTACACACCCATCAGCGTGTTTGCCCCTTTTGCGTTTTTTTACTTCTACCCATATGGTCTCATTTGATGATCCTTCCAAGCTATCATCCCTCCTCAATGCTATTATTGATTCCTTCATCAATATTACGACCACCCCTCCTCTTCTATCCTCCTCTCTATCTCGTCTGAATACCCTATAACCAGGAATGTTGAGCTACCAATCCTGCCCTTCTTTTAGCCAAGTCTCAGTCATAGCTATGACACCATACTCCCACGTGCCTATCAGTGCCCTCAGCTCATCTGTCTTATCCTCAGGCTCCTTGCATTAAAATATATTCCATTTAGCCTTGCTAAACTCACTTCTTTTTTATCTAGCCTATGTTTCCTCTGCCTTCCAGTTTTAACTTCTAATTCCATCTCAGCTTCTCTCTGCTCTGAACTACTTTTCAGGATCCCACCCCCCTGCCAATTTAGTTTAAATCTGCCCCAACAGCATTAGCAATCTTCTCGTAATAAATACAAATTGGCAAAACTATTGTGATAGCGTGGCCAAGTTTCCCTTATGGATTTGGTCCTCCTGGCACACATCATCTGCCATGTCATAACAGAAATCAAAATAAAATGCATGCAAAATTGATTAATTTTAATAAAAAGCTTTAAAAAGGTATGTTTAAAATGTTATGCACAATTGCAACTTCTGCATACAAAAAGGTCAGCAGCTGCCCGCTGCATTGGATATGTCTCAGTAGTGACTGTAATTTTAAGATCCATACTACAAGCCTAACTCTGGAAAAGGACACAGCTCTGATCATTGTTAAGATATGCATGACTGCATTATGGTAAAATGTGAGTGGCTAGGGAATTTAGTGATTACAAAAAGGCATACAATTGAACCAATAGTACATTTACAGCTACAGTAGGCAAGATCATGGGACAAGCACGTCATGAATCCAGACCACACAGTTGCATTGCTAAACCTGTTTTCTTGACTCCAACAAAAAAAGTCTGAAAGTTTCCACTAACAGGACAAGGGGAGAGACTGTTCTAGTGATGCCAATGCAGAAAGTTGATGCATGAATGCCATTCCCAAAGTTCCCACATGGCACAGGAATTGCATGTCTCAGCTGCCTATTAACGATCTTAAAATAAAATCTCTATTCCCTCTTTTGGAATCTAGTTAGTACTTTTGTTTCGACTGTTAATTTTAATTAATTCCTCTAGATCTGTTCTGTGCTAATACTCTTACTCTCACTTACTGTTATGCTTACTCCAATTGAAATGTTTAATTTCCTAGCTCAGAGTTTAAATAAATGCCCCAGTTTGGAGAGGAGAGAAATACTCACCAACCACTCACAGGTGCTGGACCCCGTATCCAGGAGGCTCAGGACTGGATGTGTACTGAATTTAGGGATTTTAGATTCTAGGTCTAGCATGTACTTATAATACATAAAATATAAGTGTGAAAAGTAAAGAATAAAAGGGTTTTATTCAAGTTGCTACCTGGGGTGCCAGCTTCAAATGTAGCCAGTTTTCGGGTCCTTCTGGATTTTGGGACGCCGGATAAGGGGTCCGGTACCTGTACCTGCTTTCCTGTGACATCTCAATTTGATTTTTTTTTGTTGATTTGCTCCCACAGGCTTTTACTTTCGGTCTCCTACCAACTCCCTACTGCAGCTTTTAGCTGTAGGTCTCCAGCACTGTTTTCTCTCAGACTCTCACTCTCAAATGGTTTTCAAAAGTTTGACAGCTCAGTTTGTTCCACAGATGGCGAGCTAAAAAAATTCTATTCCCGTTCTCAAAGGTGTTTTCTACCCATTACCCACTTCTGCCAAACTACAAGATCATCTGGTCACATACCTCTCTACACTTCTCAGTAGCCTGGGGAGGTGCAATTCTAATGGGTAGAATTCTTATAGCCAACATTTCATTTGAGACTCTAAAACAGTAAGGTTTTGGAAACTTGCAACATTCTATATTGCAGTATACTCAAAACAACCAGAAAGCCACTTAAAATCCCATAGCCTCTCGTCACGCGAAGCAGAGCCACTTCTGCTTGTACCAGTGCTCGAATTCAATCTGCCAACTCTTGGTTGGGATTTTGCAGTGAGTGTAGACATTTTTAAAAAATAAGCAGTTTGTTTTATGGTAGATTGGAGTGACTTGTGAGCATCAGTTGCACTGTGTGCCTTTTTGTAATGTAAACAGTTTAAAAAAGATCCTTTTCAGATTATCATGCGATTTTCTAGCCAAGGTACTAAGAAGGTGAATGTTCTGGGATCTCTGCTAATGCTCAATCTTGCTGCTAAAAGCTGAACAAAGCTGTAAAGTCACCAAGTATTTATCACTGCATAGAGAACTCTGGTTTATGTTCCACAACTCTCAACATGAATGAGTAATTCATGGAAATGGATCCCAACTGACCACCAATAAGGTAATAAGTCACCCTTTGGTCAGTTGTTTGACAAGTATATTTTCAAACCAGCTTTTGACTTTTCCTCAAGAGATTACAACAACTTCCATTTATATCATTGCTTTGGCATAGAAATACATCCAAACACGCTTACTGTAGATATTGGAATAGTTTAATAGAGCATTGAAGTCAAACAACATGCACAAAGCAATACAGTGGATAGTAAATTTGCCCATGAATCTACATCGAGTTACATTAGCATACTGCTGATTGGCATAGGCATGAAATTACCAGAGGTGAATTTCATTTAAACTAGCACCAATTAATGTCAGTTTCCAGCTAATTTCAAGTTCAACTTGACCTCCAAAAAATATAGTGCAGGTGTAGCATTACATAAGCTTATCTTTCCTAAAGTGCAAGAATGTGAAGCAGCAGAAAGGTTAAAGTCTTCTGATTTAAAAAAAATATTTCTGTATAGATAAGTTACGCTGTGCTTTGCTAAAGGCAATAATAAACTATGCCATGTTGACACCATACCACACAAACGACCTTCCCCTTCTGCCTCTTCCTCTCTTGGTAAATGTCTCAATCAGCTTTACTTAATGCATACTTAGCAACTGCAATCTACTCATGACCTGCAGGCTTTATGGAGAATGCTGTTAATAATTAAATGTTAATCTAAAAAGCAATTTTAGACAGTATTGAAGATCTAGTTAGAGATTACATTAGCATGTAAGCAGTGAGGGTCGTGCATTCACTACCTGTTCCAGAATTCATGTTTTTGCAAGAGTCAAATGTGTCTGAACAACAGCTTTGAAAGGTGGTCTCACAGAAATAAGATGTGAAATCCTGTAAATACATACATATACTTATAAACAGTATAGTACAATTGCAAGCAAGCTACCGTATATTGTCTGGTACAACACTTGCAATAAAGATCAAACTAGCCGATCAACAAATCAAGACTTTTCAGACAGTAAATCACGTAAAAAGGGCCAAAATGCAACTAAACATTAACCCCATAGAAGCTACTTTAATTAAGATTCAGACAAAAAATATTTTCAAGTGCTGCATTTTGTAAAAGTGCAGTTCATCAATGCGGTCATTCCCACAATGAATCAGAATTTATGATGAGGTGAGCCACTAAAGAGAGGCTGGGCATTATTCACTTCAACAACAAAAAAAGGGGAAGAAAATCAAACCACTAACCTTTTTCTGGGCGTCTCATGAATTTCCAGCCCCTATATGTTGCCGGTCCCTCCTCAATTGTGAAATACTGGTAGAAGGCCCAAAAGGCATGGAAAAGCAAGATTGCAACCAAGCTTTAATACCTATTCTCAAATTTTCTATTGGTAAGGCAGGACTAAAGTACAAAAGCAGAAAATGCTGGAAACACTTAGCAGGTCATACAGCATCTGTGGAGAGAACAGGAGAAGAGGTAACATTTTGGGTGTGGACCCTTTGTCGACAGGGAAGCAGGGTTCTTTGTTCTCTCCACAGATACTGTCTGACCTGCTAAGTGTATCCAGCATTTTCTACTTTTCAGATTTTCAGCATCTGCAGTTTGTCTTTTTTATAGAAGAAAAATAGCTGATGTGCAAAAAAAAAGCTAGAAAATAGCTAACATAATTCCATTTAAGAACTTCACATTTTAGTATCAAATACAAGTATTCGGAAGTATGCATTGTAGACAATGCCTTTACAAAGAGCTTTGATCCTTATTTTACTATTCCCATTTAAAAAATATTTGTTCAAGGATCTAGGTGCCACTGACAAGGCTAGCATTTATTTCCTATCCCTAATTACCCTCGAGGTGGTGCTGGTAAACCACCTCTTGAACTGCTCCAGTCCTTGCGGTGTAGGTACATCCACAGGTCTGTTAGGTAGGGATCTCCAAGACTTATACCCAGCCAAAAGAAGGAATGGTGGTGATATATTTCCAAGTCAGGATAGTGTATAACTTGGAAAGGAACTTACAGGTGATTGTGCAGATTGTTGCGTCCAGTGCCTAGATTAACATCAGGTGGGTCCGCCCAATTTTACTTTTCTTTTTCACTCTAGGTAATTTCCAAGGGCAGTTAAAAGTCAAACACATTATGTGACTACAGACCCAGCATAAACCAGACTGGGCAAGGGCGGCAGATTTCCTTTGTTAAAAGGTTATTAGTGAAACACATGGGTTTTTAAACGACTTCCTGTAGTCTTACGGTCACTATTACTGATTTATTAACTGAAGTTAAATTGCCAAGCTGCCATGGTGGGATTTGATCCTTATCGCTGGATCACTAGCCCAGTGGACCACTATACAATAATGTCTGGTGATGGACAGGGATAATGTGGTTACTCCTATTCATGCTTCTATTCACCCATCATCACCACTGAAAACAGCTTCCAACAGACAACCATAGCAACTTGAGAACTTGCATTTAAATTTTAAATATTATCTGGACTCAAAATAATCTTGCATTATCTTTCCTACTCCAAGTGAAAACTGAAAGCCATCCAATCATCTTTCCTATCACAAAAAAAGTGAACTGCTGACAAGGTTTTCAATATTTTCCACAAAAGAAGATTTGGATGTCAAACGATACAGACATTTGATGGGTACATTCACTGATCTCAGACATTTTGAATTCAGCGCCTGGAATTTTATGATTTTAATTTTGAAAGATTTAATGAAGATTTTGCAATTTTCCTTCATATTATTGGCATCAATTAAAAGAGCACTCAAATGCCACATGGTTATGACAATATTGCAAGGGGAATGATGATGATACAGCTACAAATCTGATAACCTGTTATTTTCTCAGAAAATCCTTCTGGAGTTTCTGAAAAAATATTTCTAGGTTAAAAAACAATTTTAGAAATTGTAATTTGAGTCGGGGTAAGAAAACAGAAGATAGAAAAGGCAGTACAACATGGAGCTTTAAAAAAATGCCCCTGTCCAGCTTCATGGTTTGATAGCTAGCTTAAAATAGATGATGATGACGACTTCTCAAGCAAAATGAGCAGTCAAACTAACCGTTGCTTTCTGTTTCTTTTGCTGCATGTTAAACTACTGCTATTTGAATTGTCCAAGCTAACTCACAACTATCATGGGTTTTCAATATCTAGATAAAACTGCTTGGAGCAAACGAAGATTTCAGGAGCTGACAGTATTGGGAATTTTAGTTTACCATGTGTGTATTATCAGATCATGTGACAAATTTAAAGTGTAGTAGAGCTCTCTTGGTGACATCTGAAAGGGGAATCCTGGCTGATTTTCCCACTCTTTTGTCCAGGCATGTGAAGTTCAATAATAATGCCACTGCCACTTTTCAGAGTAATTCTTTAACAGGGATTAAAACTTCAGTTTTTAGTTACTGTCTCTAAAGCAGTAGCCAGGCAAATGGGGATGGAGGTAATGCACCCACTGCATTGGGTATGCAAACCAAGCAAATGAGGAAGTAACAGTTTAGGGCGGTGATGGCAATATTGTTCTAAAATTCAGTCCATTTTCGCTGCAGACAAATTTTAAAATACCAACAGCAACTCAAGAATGTACATATGCAGTTATTAAAAAGTCATGGCTGTTCGTCTGATTTTCTGACCATGGACCTAAAAGGGTCAGTGGTGGGGTGAAAGGGAAAACCAGAGAACCAAAGAAACAACAGAAGGGGTAAAATTTATCAATTTCTTTGACACATTGTTCAAGTTAAGAATATACCGTCACTCCCAATTTAATTTCATTCATTAGTCAAAAATTGCTCCACAAGTATACAATTTGATACTGATGTTAAATTTACCATTATACATACCAATATAAGTCTTCTGCATCATGTCACTTGAACTCTTCATTTTAATAGCATCAGCAAATCTGTCAAGGCTACATTTGGCTTCTATATTTTGTTCATTCATTTAGATTTTTTTTAAAAATGGCAAGGGCCCAAATACTGACCTCCAAAAGACTCCAGCCAATATCTTTCCGGGTACAGAAAACTGTGTTGATGAGCCAGTTTCTTATTCAGTTCCATGTTCTACTTCGGATTATAAGATTTTTGTTTAATTACAGCTTCATGTGGAACTTTGTCAAAAGTTTCCTGAAAATCCATATAAATCACATCAAGTCCTATTTATCTGTATGCCTGACCGATTTAACTTAGCACTAAATATGTATGCCTTCAGTTTATCCCTTAGAATAGTTAGCATAATTGACGTTAGACTAATGGGTCTGCACTTGCCTGGTACAATTAGCTGCTTTTTAAAAATCAGAATTTCACAGGTGTCCAATATTCCTTTATGAAGATAACCAGTAACTCTCAAAATTCATCCTGGTTGTTTTTGGTTCTTTGGAACTTGTTGGCCTTGGGCTGGTTTATCTCATCAACTACTTCAACACCAATTTCAAAATGCTCTAGTATACTGCCAAATGTATATCCAAGTTGTAGCCTCTTTGGTGAAGATGGTGCTTTCATCTTCAGTTTCATCAGCACTATCTTTTAGAATTTTAACGTCCCTTTCACCCATCCTCCCTGGTATGATTCCAGAGAGAGACATTCAGCTTAATGTCTTTTGTTATACCTGTTTGGTATAGTTAATTCTTCCATGGACATCAATAGTATCACAGCAGCTGTCTCTAACATTTATATGCCACCTTTACTGGGAAAAACATTTCAAGGCACTGCAGAGAAAGAGAAGCAGACACTGAGCCTTTGAAGGAGAGTTAGAAGTGACCAGAAGCTTACTCAAAGGTGGGCTTTCAGGAGGTCATTCAATTTTTGTGAAGAAATCCCTTGAAGTTAGAGACTGAAGTTCTGATATCAAAAGTATGGCAGAAGAAGGAGATGATGCAAAGAATGGTTAAGTTAGAGGACAAGGGAACTGTTGTTGGGTGTTGGATACCATTTGGTAGGTCTTAATGAAGTCTTCATATTCTGAAGTAGGTTAACTGTATGTATTCATTAACTACAAGAACTATGTACATATGTACAGTAAAGGGCTCAAGCTGGGAGCTGTCTCCATGCTTGCTTACGCACACGGCTCTGCCCAACATTAGACTGGCCCCTAGGTGTGGGTCACGTGCTCTCTTGCATCACCGTGGACGGTACTGTACTCAGTTCCATGTTAAGCCTGTATTGCCAGACCCTTATACTACACCACCCCAATGCTTTATGCAATGTATTTCAAGTTATTCTAGTTTACCCCATGTATCTACATTGTTATTACTGCTCCATCTCCTCCCTTCAAGTCTCAGAGTTCATTGGTTCAGGCGGTCTGGAGGCCTTATAACCTTCCCATAACTCATTCGCACCATTATCGGAGGAGTGATAGGCTCTGTCGTTGCAGATAAACTCCGTTGATTTGAGAAGTTGTTCTGGTATCTGGGTAGCTTCTTCAACGTCTCTCCACTATACTGTGGGAATGGACAGTCTAGGGATGAGGAGACTCCTCCTGTTTCTCCTGACTGTACCCTCTGAGGTGCCAACCAGGTAGGACCAGATTGGTCACCGCCCTTCCTGATGATAGTGCCTTCTCAAGAGCTTTAATTCAGGCCTCGTCATCCTTTTGTTGTTGTAGCAAGTGTCTGGTTTGGTGCCTTTTGTTGCAAGTGGAAGCCTCTTCTACTTGTAGGACTGCTTTCTTGCTTGGATGTCTGGGTAATCTTTGGTTACAAACCCTGGTATTAGTTTTTTCACAGATCACAGAATTGTTATGGCGCAGGAGGTCATTCAGCTCATCGTGTCTGCACTGGCTCTCCAAATGAGCATCATGTCTTAGCGCCACTCTCTTGTGTTTCCCCCCATACCCTTGCACATTATTCAAATAGAAATCATCTAATACCCTCTTGAATGCCTTGACTGAACCTGCCTTCACCACACTTCTAAGCAGTGCATTCCAGACTCGAACCACCTCAGTGAGTGAAAAAGCTTTTTCTCACATCACATTTGCTTTTTTGCAAATCACTAAACCTGTGCCCTCTCGTTCTCGATCGTTTTACGAGCAGAAACAGTTTCTCCCTAACTATTCTATCCAGCCCTCTCATGATTTTGAGCACCTCTATCAAATCTCCTCTTAGCCTTCTCTTCTCCAAGGAGAAAAGTCCCAACCTCTCCAATCTATCATCATAACTCAAGTTTCTCATCCCTGGAACCATTCTTGTAAAGCCTCTTCTGCACTCTCTCCAATGCGATCACACCCTTCCTATAGTGTGGCACCCAGAACTGTACACAGTACTTCAGCTGAGGTTTAACAAGTGTCTTATATAAGCTCAGCATAACTTCCCTGCTCTTGTACTCTATACCCCTATTAAATTAAACCCAGAATACTATATGCTTTATTAACTGCTCTCTCCACCCGTCCTGTCACCTTCAATGATTTATGCACATATACACCCAGTTCCTTGTTCTCCTGCAACCCCTTAAGAATTTTACCTCTTATTTTATATTGTCTGTCCATGTTCTTCCTACCAAAATGAATCACCTCACACTTCTCCACATTGAACTTCATTTGCCACCTATATGCCTACTCGACCAACCTATGTCCTTATGAAGGTCTATAATGTCCTCCTCACAGTTTACAATGCTTCCAAGTTTCATATCATCCACAAACTTTGAAATTGTCCCCCACACACCAAGATCTAGATCATTAAAAATGATCTTTAATATATATCATGAAAAGCTAGGGTCCCAATACCGACCCCTGGGGATTTTTTTCATCAGGATTGGAAATTGTGTGTAGTTTCCTGCCCATCAGTAGTTCAGATGAGGCTAGGCCACATTTTAAATGGGGTGGGCCTGCAGGTTAGCAGTGCTGTGGGGAAAGTCCTCATTCTCTTTTTTAAAGGGGGGCTTTTACAGTGCAAACCCCTTTTTTGCCTCCCCATTTGACTGTGGGTATCTCCGAGAGCTGGTACACTGGTGGAAGCCGGATGCAGTGGCGAAGTACTCATTTGAAAACTGTGGGTCGTTATATCGGACATGATCTTGCCCGGTATGGCACGGCTTGCAAACATCTCTTTCAATGCCTTAATTACTGCCTCTGTGGTAGTTGTATATAGTTGCTTCACGTTAACCAATCTGGAAAAGTAATCCACCACTATAAAAAGGAATGATTTGCTGTTGAAGACAAACAGGTCAATGCCCAGCCTCTCCCATGGCCTGGTAGGGAACTGTGTGAGGATAAGGAGCTCTCTTTGGTCCTCCTTGTGCAGCACACAGACCTGACCATTTACAATGATGTCCTCAATTGCCTTAGAAATGCCTGGCCGCCAGACAGCAAATTGGGCCCATATCCTGTATTTGGTGATGCCCAGGTGACCCTGGTCTATTTTTTAAAGGATCTTTGGCTGCAGGGAAACTGTAATGACCAGCCATTTACTGTGGACCAGGAGATAGACTATGACTGTTAGAAGTGTTTTTATTGTTTGAACTAAGCTTTCATGGTAGCACCACTTGGTCTCAGTTGCGGCCATCCTTGTTGGCAGTAATGGTAGATGCAGACACGCTCATCATGCATTCACTCCTGGCAAATCTGTTGGCATTTGCTGGTGGTCATTGCCAAGTGTCTCCTTGTCAATTGGAAATATGCTTCCAGCTCTTCGATGAGATTGATGCCCTGTTTTGTTGAAAGGCCTACTGTGGCCCTGGAAAGTCCATCTACCATTGTTTGGTTTTTACCTTGGACGCATACCGTCTCGTAGGCAAACCTCATGGAAGTGTAGGCAGAACCTCTGGATCCTGAGGCATCTTTGCTCGCTCCTTCTCATTCAGTAATGAGACTAGTGGCTTCTGGTCTGTTTCAATTGGGACCTTAAGGCCAATGATATCATCTGAAAACTTCTCACATGCCCACGTGACTGCGAGGACTTCCTTTACATCATCCACATAGCAAATTACCCCCTATAAGCCCTGAAAAATGGCCATCAAATGCTGAAACATGTCTGGTGTACAAGTGATTCTAAATGGCAGGCGGTTAAAGCAGCATATGCCAAAGTGGGTAAATGAATGTGGTCAGCAGCCTGGACTCATCAAGGAGGAAGTTGCTGAAAGCTGCTATTGGCGTCCAGCTTTGAAAATACAGTGCTGAGAGTTTAGTCAAGCTTTTATCCACTGAGGACATGGGATATATTTCTCTGGCTACAGCTTTATTGAGCCGTGTCAGGTCAACTCAAATACAGATGGATCAGTTTGGTTTTGGGACCGGGGCCATCCCAGAACACCATGCGGTGGGTTGTGTGACTGAGGAGATGACTCCCCATGTTTGTCAACTCACCCAGCTGCTGCCAAACTTGTTTCATGAGTGGGTGGGGAATCTTTTGTGGCATGAATTAGCACATGCATTTAGCATTCTCCCTCAGTGTGATCTTGTATGCATTGTTCAGTCACCCCAGTCCTGTAAAGAGCTTCACTTTTATGCTTGGAGCCAGGCCCTTGCTGGCTGACCTTGCCAATCTTTTGTAGAAGGTTAAGTTCAACACAGGCTTTGCAGCTTAGTTGTGAACAGTCCCAGTTGCGGACCACAAAATGGTCTCTCGGATTCTTTTATCCTTGTGCCTCAGTGTTGCCTGCAGGGTGTCTTTCAACAGGAGCTTTTTGCTCCCTGGTTCATTTGGGTAGCATCAGCCATTGGGTCACCAGCCATGGTTCTCTGTCCAATAGGACCATAACACTGCCTCCCGTATCCAATTTAAAGTTTGAGGTGGCCGTTAACCAAAATGTCCACATTCCAATACGAAAGCCCAATTTTTGACCTCACCCAAGACGCATGGCTGTGTGCCCTCTGTGTGGTCTCAACCTCACGAATCATCTTTGGGTCTTCTGTGCATTTGGCAAACTGCAAAACATCTAAAGTGTCCAATTCTGTTACATTGAAATCATTGGGTGGAAACTGCAGGACATTGATCTTGCCTGTGGGGGCGCTTTTCTCCACATCATTGACATGGTCGCTCTACTGGCTGGTTAGTGGGTTGTTTCCCTTGGCCTGGAGTGTTCCCTTTTCTGTGCTGTTTAACTAACTGGACCACGGTGTTTCCTTGGTAGCACACAGTTTATTTTCTCCTTTTAAAATGGACCTGTGCTGCAGACAGAGTTCAGGTAGCCAAATAACCTAGACAGCTTTCCACAAGGGTTAGATCTTCCTACACTTGAAGCATGTCCAAGTGTGTCATCTGCTACTCCTCCATCTATTCTATCCCTGATAAATTCAGATTGTAAATCTCTATTAGTAGCCTTCAGCCATCCTATATAGATCATTAATGAATGAGTCCACAGGACCCCCGGCTGCTGGGCACGATTAAATTTAGCCCTTGAGGATTTTGTTACTACTTTAGGTTAGAATCAACTTTGAATGGTTTTTAGTATATCGTCAAATTGGGCAGATGATTCGTCGATTCTTTGTCTAGTGATAATGTCCTCCGCTATCAGGCCTACTGAGTAAAGCAGTGTGTTCACTTGTTGAATTTCTGTCTTTTTATCCAGACCTAAAGGAATCATGTATCTAAGGAATCTTTTTCTCCATAGTCCCCAATTATGTGATTGATCTGGGCCTTGGATAAATCCAAATTGATCTGGAGGAGTGGATTTCTGATCCATGGTTAAAAAATTTAAACAGCGCAGATTCAGCTTTAAGAAGTTGCTGAAATTGAAAATGGCACCGCCATTCAATTTTAAGACAAAGAGAGTTTACCCACACTTGCCAGCTTTGGTGGGCTCCTGTTGCAATGGTGTTCACACTCAGCCTGGGAAAAAAAAATTTAAACAATGGCTACTTGGCGTGACCAGCTACAGGCTTTTCAGTTTCCACGCTATGCTTTCGCAACACTACAGCATCAAATCCTGGCTTTTGCTGATCTTTAAAGCCGAATCGTTAATTCGGATGAATTGCGACTAATTAAAAAAGTTATTTTCCCTTCTTGGAGTGAGTTTGGATGCCACATGTTCAGGCACTGACTTGGCAATCTGTATTTTTTCCATGAAGTTTTTAAAACGACACATTTCTGACCACTTGAACCACTTAAAATTTTCTCAGAACTGGTTTTATCTTGGAATTCAAAAGTTCTATCTCACTCCTGCTATGTATGCTGACTTTAGACTTGCATTCTGGAAACTGAAGCTTGACTTCCAAAGAGATCCTATGGAGTCTTCTGCTTCAGCGAGGAATTTAAAATTTCTGCCTTCAGCTTCCAAGCCTTTCATTGGAACTTTTCCCTGGGTGATTTTCCTCTGCATGTCTGCTTTGAGCTTTTCTTCAGGTCAGAATGCTTCTTCGAATTCTTTAGTTTTTCAGGATTTTAGTTTTTCTCTGCATTTTTTGCAAGGTTTTGGGTTTTTTCATTTGCTCCCGCTATGTTGTAGCGTGTTGGGTACTATTCAGTAGGTCTTAAATGAAGTAACATTCATGCCACACAGGTGCCAGGCAATGACAATCTCCAACAGGAGAATCTAACCATTGCCCCTCGTCATTCAATGGCATTACCATCTCTGGATCCCTCACTAACATCCTGGGGCTACCACTGACCTGAAACTGAACTGGACTAGCCATATAAATACTGTTGACTACAAGAGCAGGTCAGAGGCTGGGAATTCTGCAGCAAGTAACTCAGCTCCTGACTCCCCAAAGCCTGTCCACCATACACAAGGCACAAGTCAGGAATGTGATGGAATACTTTCCACTTGCCTGGATGAGTGCAGCTCCCACAACACTGAAGAAGCTTGATGCTATCCAGGACAAAGCAGCTCACTTGATTGGCACCGATCCACAAACATACACTTCCTCCACCACCGACTCTCAGTGGCAGCAGTGTGTACCGCCTTCAAGATGCACTGCAAGAACTCACCAAGGCTCCTTACACAGCACCTTCCAAACCCATGACCACTACCATCTAGAAGGACAAGGGCAGCAGACATATGGGAACACCACCACCTGGAAGTTTCCCTCCAAGTCACTCACCATCCTGACTTGGAAATATATCGCCGTTGCTTCACTGTCACTGGGGCAAAATCCTGGAACTCCCTCTCTAACAGCACTGTGGATGTACCTACACCACATGGACTGCAGCGGTTCAAGAAGGCAGCTCAGCACCACCTTCAAGGACATTTAGGTGTGGGCAATAAATGCTCACCTAGCCAGTGACACTGAAATCCCATGAGCGAATAAAAACGTCTTTGTAGTCTTAAGTAGGTTAATTGTAAGTTCTTATAGTTAATAAATACAATGTACATATATACAGCAAAGGATTCAAGCTAGGAACTGTTTCCATGCTTGCTTGAGCACACCGCTCTGTCCAACACTCAATTGACCCCTAGGTGTGGGTCATGTGTTCTCTTACATCACTGTGTGGGCAATTCTGTACTCAGCCCCACACTAACTCTATGTGCCAGACCCTTATACTACAGGCACAGGAAAAGCTCTAATGTTGGAAAAGTTTTCAGAGACAGGGCAGGACACGATAATGGAGAGATTTGCAGTTTATGAGAAGGATTTTAAATTTGTATTGTGGGGAAAGGTTGAGCATGGAGTCAGCAAGAATAGGGGTGAGAGGTGAGCAGGGTTTCATGCAAGTCAGGATATAGACTTCATTGTTTTTTACAGTTTGGATTTTGACAAAATTCAAAAACCCACTTTTTATATAGTTTATGATGATTGGGCTTTACAACGCATGGGATTCAAACATTCATTTCAAACCAAGATGGCTTTCAATTATTTTTATAAATCTTGTTTAAATCCATCATGATTTTGCACCAGCTAAGTAATCTATCCCACCTCCCCAACTCCTCAGAATCTAGCCTCCTCTTGTATACCCACACTGCCCTTCAACTGATCATTTGTGGTTTTATCTTCAACTGCATGGACCCCACAACACTAAAATTTCCCCCATGATGCCCTACACCTCAATTTCTTTCTTTCCTCCTTTAATAACATCCTAACCACCCATTTCTTTGACCAAGCTTTTAGCCATCCCTTTTAATATTTTGTTTCATGGCTTAGTATCATTTTTTTTATACTTATATCAATGCAACCAGTTGTTATACATTTTTCTGCACTTGGAAGTAACTGTCAAAAATGCACAACTCAAATGAAAAAAAAAATCAATATACACTCGATTCCAAGATTTTATTGCACTTAAATAGCTGGAAAAAGTCATGAACACTTAGTATATGGTGAGCATGGAAAAAAGAATTTGCCATTTTAGTATGACAATTGATTACAGGCTTACAACTCAGCTGGTTATGATGCTTAACATTTATGTTGGAACTAGGCTAAGTTTTTGCAAGTTACATTATAGTTGCATAAAAATGCTGCTTTTTAAAGAAAAGGAAAAATTCAAATTTCACTTTCACCTCAAAAGACCCATTTCTTTTGTTGATATCGTGAAGTCCTCAATAATGTATTCACTTACAGTAAGAATAATCAATTGAAATTTTTGCGCATCTCAGCCAACAAAGGGAAGAAAACATAACAGACCAAGGATTGGACATCCCTTGTATTCAAGATGCTGTCCACATCCAAAGTCTCCATTCTTTCCCACGATGCCAGCTTATATACTAGTTTGAAAATATCAAAAATTCAAACTTTACTGAAGAGAAATTAAAATTATAAGCCTCGAAATGTTGAATAATAAAATGGTCTTGGATTGATCCGAACAGGTTTAAAAATTCCTGCTGTGCACAAATCATTAAAAATAAATTACTGTCCTAAAGGATATGCTGCTGCATTTGAAATTAAGTTTGCTGTGCATTCAGGCTCACAAATGCAAATTTATTTTAATGGCATGAGTCACACGCAATCAAAATATCCAGTACAGACTATTTATTCCAGAACAGAGCCTAAAATCAGAGTTTGTTCCTTCTATTCCACTGTCTACATTGGTCAAAATCAAACTGCTTCAAGTCTTTGACCTTACGCAGCCTGGAGACTGGCATCTGAATGGGAGGTCATGCAGAAGTAATATTTACTCATAAATCAGAAACACTCTTCTTTAAAAACACTTCATCTCTTCAAGAGAACTTGCAAATCTAAAACAAAACTTGCTGGATTTTGTATTTTATGTTATTTGTCGATGGGATGTGGGCGTCACTTACTAGACCAGCATTTATTGTTGATGCTTAATTGCCCGAGAAAGTGGCGGTGAGACACCTTCTCGAACTGCTGCAGTCCTTGTGGTAAAGGTACTCTCACAATGCTGTTAGAGTGTTCCAGGATTTTGACCCAGTGATGATTAAGAAACGCAGCTATATTTTCAAGTCAGGATTGTGTGGAACGTGGAGAGGAACTTGCAGATGATGGTGTTCCCACATGTATGCTGTCCTTATCCTCCTAGGTGGTACAGGTCACAGGTTTGGAATGTGCTGTTAAGAAAGCCTTGGTGAGTTATTGCAGTGCATTTTAGTGGATAGCACATACTGCAGTCACGGTACACCAATGATGGGCAGGGTGCCAATCAAATAGGCTGCTTTGTCCTGGATGCTGTTTTTTTGAATGTTATTGGAGCTGCGCATGTCCAGGCCATCACTCTTGACTTGTGCCACTCCAAACTCCATTCCCTAGCTACCGACTCCATCCCTCTCTGACAACTGTCGCAACCTTGCTGACATATTTGATGCAGAAATGAGTTTTTGACCACATATCTACGCCATCACTAAGATTGCATTCCACAAAGTCACACTAGCCTTAATTCCTCTGCTGCTGAATCCTTCATTCATACCTTTGTTATCTCAACACTCAACTATTTCAATGCAGCCCTGGTTGGCCTACCACATTCCACTCTCTGTAAAATTGAGGTCACCCAAAATTTTGGTGCGAATAAGGATATGAACAGCAAGTCCCGTTTGCTTTCTCTCCTGCTCACTGACCTTCCCTGGCAAGATCAAGCAACACCTTGGTTTTAAAAGTTCCCCTCCTTGTTTCAAATCCCTCCATAGCCTTGCTTCTCCCTATCTCTAATCTTCCCCAGTCCCACAACCAGAGAGATATCTGCACTCATCTTAGATCTAGCTTCTCAAACATCCATAATTTTAATTGCTCCACCATTGGTGAACATGCCTTTAGCTGTCTTTGCCCTAAGCTCGGAAATTCCCTTTCCTAAACCCTTCAGACTCACTACCTCTTTTTCATCCTTCAAGGCCCTCCTCAAAACCTACCTCTTCGACCAAGCTTTTGGCCACCTAGCCTAAAATCTCACAATGTGGCTCGGTGTCTAATTTTGATTTATGATGTCCCTGTAAAGCACCTTGGGACATTTTATGTTAAAGGCATTATATAAAGTAGTTATAGCTGTAGATGGTGGACAACTTTTGGAGAGTAAGGAGGTGAGTTACTCACCATAGAATTCCCTGCTCCTATCCTTCTCTTGTAGTCACAGTATATATATTATATATATGGCTGGTCCAGTTAAGTTTCTAGTCAATGGTAATGCCCAGCATAATGATGAGGGGTTCAGCAATCATAATGCCATTGAATGTCACGGGGTGATGATTAGATTCCCTCTTGTTGGAGATGGTCATTGTCTGGCACTTATGTTGACACAAAATGTTACCAGCCATGTATCAGCTTAAGCCTGAATATTGCTCAGATCTCAGTGTATGCAGGCACAAACTGCTTCATTACCTGAAGAGCGGCAAATGGACTGAACACTACAATCATCAACAAACATCCCCACTTCTGACTATATGGTCGGTGACTGATGTAGCAGCTGAAGATGTTTTGGCTCAGGACACTACCCCAAGGAACTCCTGCAGCGATGTCTTGGGGCAATCTCAAATTTCAGTTGCTTTCAGTGAGATGGATAAGAATCAAGTCAAAAAAGCTAGGTTCCCAATTAGAAGCATTGCTTAATTTTGTGAATTCTTAAATGTGATCACTGCCATGTCCCAATAATGTAAGGATCTGAAATACTCCATGTCATCTCATCCCTATACGTTGTGGAAAACATGAAAAATTTTGCTCTGGCACTCAGCAGTATTTTTACACAACTTTATTTGTAATCACAGAGCAAAACGTATGTTTATTGTTATGGATCAAAGTCAAATACAGTTACAGAGAAAGGACCATTAGCATTGATAATGTACAGCTGTTTTAGAATATTTCTTACAAAGAATGAGTCCTCAAACTGTAAATGTAGATGTTCCTACAGCATTTATTGATTAAATGACAATAATTGATCTTTGATGGCCCAAAGAGAAAATGAGTTAAAAGTTGGGTTTGTAATCAGAGACAGAATAAAAGCTGTACCTATAAAACATTAGCTTGAAGGCAAAGCCTTTTCTAGCACCACTGTACCAATCTGCAATTTAAATGATCTAATTAATGCTCCTTTTGCTTTAACACTTTTTCTCATCAACTGCAAGTTCATTATAATGACTCCCATCACTGACATGCAATGCAGTCCAGATTTTGTATTTCAAGTGTTTCTATGTCAGGTTTAACCATAGTCCTTTTAGTCTGCTTCTAATACATGACCTCAATTTTAACTTCAGAACAGCAATTCTACTACTTCGGCAGGAATTTTTCCTCTTATATAAATCAATATTCGTAGCCTCTGGATGACAATACCCATTTTAGGTGCTTTTACCCAACCAATGCAAACATCAGATGAGTGGTCTGTTGCTGTTAGCTGCATTCCCATTTTTAAAATGGCCCAACAGCATTGTAGTAAACAAAAATCTACAACTATCAGATTAAGGCCTGATTACAGGACCTTCAACATGCAAATCTATGGTACACTTGCACTCCAACAAACGGGTCTCAGTTCTTCACACTGGAGCCCAATATCAAGAAAGGTGAAGAAAAATACACAAAGGTTACTTCCTGACATTCAAATAAATCACAACTAATCTGTATCTTAACTCAATTTACCGGTCTTTTGCTTGATGTCCTTCCCTAATAAAAATACATCCATCTCATAAATTGTCCTACAAGTCAATCTTTTAGGGACAGGGTTCCAGGCTTGTCCCATCCATTGCGTGAGGAAGTGTTTCCTGATTGGCCTACCTCTAATTTTAAGATTATATCCTCGATTCATAATTTCCCTTGCCATTGGAAAGGCAGTGGCATAATGGTATTGTCGCTGGACTAATAATCCAGAGACCCAGGGTAATGCTCTGGGGACCCGGGTTCGAATCCTGCCACATAAAAATCTGGAATTAAAAGTCTAATTATAACGATGAAACCATTGTCAACTGTTGTAAAAACCAATCTGGTTCACTAACGTCCTTCCTTTAGGGAAGGAAATCTGCCATCCTTAACTGGTCTGGCTGACATGTGGCTCCAGATCCACAACAATGTGGTTGACTCTTAAATGCCCTCTTAAGAAGGGCAGTTAGGGATGGGCAATAAATGCTGGCCCAGCCAGTGACACCCACGTCCCATGAGCAAATAATAAAAAAAAATTCAGATAAACTTTCCTTGCAAATCCTTTTCACATTTTAAACAGCTTTATTAGATCATTCTTCAAACTTTTATATAACTGAAGCAAGCAAACAGAATGCATAACACACATAAAAAGTTCTTGCGCTCAAGAGTCAGCCAAAGTCTTGTGATGGGAGCCTGCCCAGACTGATCAGTAATAAGTGAAGTTAAATATAGACAAAATACTGCATATTGTAAGTAAAAATATACAAGCACAACGATTTTCTAATAAGAGAGTAAATGACACCCAGGTGCGCCGATTGTTGACCCTCTGTGACTAGCCAGGTGGGGCTTGTAAACTGGTGGAGACTGGAGTTTTGGTTGGGAAACCCAGAAGCCCAAGTTTCTTTGCACACTACTGGTTTTTTTGGAAGTTGTGGCAGTACCGAAACTTCGGGCAGTAGAGTTAAGCTTTGATCTTGGAGAGGGAAGGTGGTTTGGATTAACGGTAGATAGGGAAGCAGGTAAGCATGGTGGGCTGAGGAAGCATTCTTACACCTCCAGTCCCACAAACAATGCTGTAAAGACACTTGCCTTTTTCATGAAGCAGTCTTTACCTCCCTTTAGCTGCTGACTTTTGCCAAGGAAACCTGGGCTGCCAGGTTTAATCCTAGAAGACAGGCTAAATGTATATGAGGCATACCTCACTATAATATTTAATTGACTAACTCACCTTCTGGCAGCGGCTGAGCCGCCACCGCCGCCGTGTCGGACAACGAGGACAATTTTGACGGAGATGATTTCGACTATGCCGATGAAGATGAGGGGATGGATGATCTGGATAACGCGGAGGAGGAGGACCGAGAGAATGTGGAGATTCTTCCCGCAGCAGATGGCCAGCAGGCCAATCAGAAAAGGATCACAACGTCGTACATGACCAAGTACGAAAGAGCCCGAGTCCTGGGAACACGCGCTCTTCAAATAGCAGCACGAAAAATTCCAATCATTATCCGAAGATACCTGCCAGACGGAAGCTATGAAGACTGGGGAGTGGATGAGTTGATAATTACAGACTGACGCATGCTTGCTACTCGGGCACTTTGCACGTTTCCTGTATTTAAAAACTTTTTGTGTTTTATACTTTGCTTTTTTGTAAAATAAACATTGATTCCCAATGAAAAAAAAACCAGAAGTGGACAGGTTGGGGGGTCGCTTTAAAGTTTAAAATTTTAACATGCATCTGATCCAACTCCCCTTTATGTTGATAAAAGCAAAAAACTGCGGATGCCGGAAATCCAAAACAAAAACAAAAATACCTGGAAAAACTCAGCAGGTCTGACAGCATCCGTGGAGAGGAACACAGTTAACGTTTCGAGTCCGTATGACTCTTCAACAGAACTAAGGAAAAATAGAAAAGAGCTGAAATATAAGTTGGTTTAAGGGGGGGTGGGACAGGTAGAGCTAGATAGAGGGCCAGTGATAGGTGGAGATAACCAAAAAATGTCACAGACAAAAGGACAAAGAGATGTTGAAGCTGGTGATATTATCTAAGGAATGTGATAATAAAGGTACAGATAGCCCTAGTGGGGGTGGGGTGGGGGGAAGGGATCGAAATAGGCTAAAAGGCAGAGATAAAACAATGGATGGAAATACATTTAAAAATAATGGAAATAGGTGGGAAAAGAAAAATCTATATAAATTATTGGAAAAAAGGGGGATCGGAAAGGGGGTGGGGATGGAGGAGAGAGCTCATGATCTAAAATTGTTGAACTCAATATTCAGTCCAGAAGGCTGTAAAGTGCCTAGTCCAACTGGAGGAACAGCACCTCATCTTCCGACTAGGCACTTTACAGCCTTCTGGACTGAATATTGAGTTCAACAATTTTAGATCATGAACTCTCTCTTCCATCCCTACCCTCTTTCCGATCCCCCTTTTTCCCAACTATTTATATAGATTTTTCTTTTCCCACCTATTTCCATTATTTTTAAATGTATTTCCATCCATTGTTTTATCTCTGCCTTTTAGCCTTTTTCGATCCCTTCCCCCCACCCCACCCCCACTAGGGCTAACTGTACCTTTATTATCACATTCCTTAGATAATATCACCACCTTCAACACCTCTTTGTCCTTTTGTCTGTGACATCTTTTGGTTATCTCCACCTATCACTGGCCCTCTATCCAGCTCTACCTGTCCCCCTCCCCCCCCACCCCCCACTTTAAACCAGCTTATATTTCACCTCTTTTCTATTTTCCCTTAGTTTTGTTGAAGAGTCATACGGACTCGAAATGTTAACTGTGTTCCTTTCCGCAGATGCTGTCAGACCTGCTGAGTTTTTACAGGTATTTTTGTTTTTGTTTTGTTCCCCTTTATGTTGGTTCAGTGGCTTTGCTATTTTGTTATTTACTGTATAGTGGCTTGTTATATGAATTCTCTGTTTTTGGTACTCATTTATGGAATTATTCAAATTAAACAAAAATACATCCAATGCCTTCAAATTTGACCATGCACCTAGCTGTAAGCAGTCTACAGAAGCGAGCATGATTAGGAAAGGAATAACAAAAGAAAATCCCTTCCCTTTCACAACTGTAGGCACTGACTCAGGCTCCAGTATAGTTTCAAGTAGGTGGTAGCCATCTGGTATCTTATCCAACTAGCCATTCTTCATGTGTGATCCCACTGATCATCAGTAAGCCAATCATGCCATCATAACCAATCCCAATTCTGTCATTAGTCGACTTTAGCAAAAACTGTACACTTTCCAGGAGGAACTACATCTGTGTTGTTTTGTAAGGTGGGGTAAAGGGAAGCGGGAGAGGAGAGGAAAAGGAAAAGTGAAAAAGAGCTAAGAAACAGCGACTAAAGTCACTTTATTTAAAAGAAAATTGCCAGTCCTTACTCACTTATGTTTTACTGTATGTTCCTAGCAATGAGACACTTCCTGTGAATTGAGCCATTGAGCAGGAATTTAGCAAATAACTGTCAGATCTATTTAAAGATACACTCAGCAGATTGTAAATCCACTTTGTTTATTAAGCCACATTTGAAAATTTAATTACTATGTTTCTGCGACCCACAAGACGAAGTAATTGCACTTGCAATGTGAATTGCATTTATTAAAGCATGCAGACAGCCTCTAAAATACTTCCTTTGGAGCAGTACGTTTATCAAAGAAAACAGCCTGTAATCATATTCTTCCCCAAGCAGCAGGATTTTTTTTTAAATAGGTCTGCTGCACTTAGTTATAGAAACTGATTGCACTCTCCATGAATCTGTATAATTAAAAGTCCTGCATCTGGCGCGCATTCATAGCTTTTGAGAGGGGTCACACTCAAAAGCATAGTTTCAGGGGTGTCACATACCAGACCACGTCATGCATAGGAAAAAGAGACAGACTCAAATTGGTGGCTACTTTGAATAATTAAAATTTAGTTGGATATTTTGTGAACAGATGAAAAATAATGAGTAGTAAGTGACCACCTGAAAAACCTGCAATGAAAACAATAATTTTTTGAAAGCTACGTTTCACAGTGGCAGCAAAGGATTAGGCGGGGTGGGGGGGAAAAGGAGAGAAAGAGAGCTGACCACAAGCCTGCATTTTCTCCAATAGCCCTCCCAATGTTTCTTTTTCAAGTATTTATTCAAACCCCTTTTGAAAGTTACTACTGAATCTGCTTCTGCCACCCAATCAGGCAGTGCTTTCCACATTTAGCAGAGGAGGTTTGATTAGCTGCATGGCCTACTCCTGCTGGTATTTCTTATGTGCTTATATTGGACATATGGTGCTGACCATTTGTCATTACCATAGGCGTCAATTAGAATGATGCAGCTTAAACTGTATTAAGTGGTTCAGCTACACTGGGCAGTTCAAGCAGCTGTTCACATTTCTTTAAAGCGCAATGAACTGCCACTGTCCTTTCAGGCAGCCCCTCCATTTTCAGCCACCCTAGTGACCTCTTGCACTTCTGTGATTGCTGCTTACAAACATCTGCATACAGTGCTAAAACTGACCAAGGATGAAACTGACACCGGGTCTGCTGCGTACTTCAGTGCTGAACTTGAGCAGCACATAGCTTCTCATGCCCCCCCGCTCAGGGTAGCTGATATGCAGAGTAAACTCACACCTAGAGTAAGTAATGCTATATTAATTAAGACCAACAGAAAATGCACCTGTGCTACAATGGCAAAAATAGGATAAAATAATCACACATAGCAAAGTAATAGCAGAATAAAAATTGATATTGTAGTCAGTATTATGCCTAAATCTGAGTGGAGTTTACAAAGTGTATCTCCAAAATACTAACAGTTTCAATGTGTGCGATCATAATTAGCATGAGCTAAAACAGTTCCACACCTCGTTGTCCACTACTTCCAAGACCTCAGTTGTCAGGTTACACAGGCCACACTGAGTGGGGGAGCAATAGTGATAGGGAATTCTATCATAAGGGGAACAGATAGATATTTCTGCAGTGCAGACATGACACCAGGATAGTATGTTGCCTCTCTAGTGCCAGGGGCACGGATGTCACTGAAAGGCTGCAGGGCATTCTGAAGAGCCAGAGGTCATGGTCCATATCAGGACCAATGACACAGGTAAAAAGGATGAGGTCCTGAAAGCAGAATATAGGGAGCTAGGAAACAAGCTAAAAAGCAGGGCCTCAAAAGGCAGCAATCTCAAGATTACTTCCAGTGCCACATGCTCGTGAGACCAGGAATAGGAGAACGGACTAAATGAATGCGTGGCTGGATAGATGGTGTAGGAGGGAGTGATTTAGATTCCTGAGGCATCAGGACTGATTCAGGGGAAGATGGGACCTGTACAAGCTGGATGGATTGCACCCCAGGGTGCACAGGGGTATTTGCTAGCACTGTGGGGGAGGGTTTAAGCTAGACTGGCAAGGGGATGGGAACCTGAGCAGGGAGACACACAAGAGGGAAACAAAGATAGGAATGAAAGACAGACAGGAAAGTAGAAAGCAAAAGTGGAAGGCAGAAGGAACAAGGGCTAGCAACAATTAGGGCCATAGTACAAAAAAAGGTGTGTGAAAATGTTAAAAAAACAAGTCTAAAGGCTCTGTATCTGAATGCACGGAGCATTCGCAGTAAGGTAGTGAATGAACAGTGCAAATAGATGCAAACAAGTTCTATATGATTGCAGTTACGGAGACACAGTTCCAGGGTAACCAAGTCTGGGAACTGAATATCCAAGTGTATTCAATATTTAGGAAGGACAGACAAAAAGGAAATGGTCTGGTGGCGTTGTTGGTAAAGGATCACATCAACGCAATAGTGAGAAAGGATATTGGCTCAGAAAATCAAGATGTGGAATCAGTCTGGGTGGAGCTAAGAAGCAACATGAAATGGAAAGTATTGGTGGGAGTTGTCTATAAGCCTCCAAAGAAGTAGTCATAAGGTGGGGAATGGCATTAATCAGGAAATTAGAGATGCATGTAATAAGGGTGCTGCAGTAATCATGGGTGACTTTGTTCTACACATACACTGGGCAAATCAAATGAGTAATAATACTATGGTGAATGCATTCCTGAAGTGTGTACGAGATTTTTTTTTAGACCATACATTAAGGAAGTAACTAGAGGACAGGCTATCCTAGATTTGGTATTGTGCAATGAGAAGGGGTTAATTAATAATCTAATTGTGCGGGGTCCTTTAGGGAACAGTGACCATAACGTGATAGAATTCTTCATTAGGATGGAAAATGAAGTAGTCCAATCCAAAACTAGGGTCTTAAATCTAAACAAAGGAAACTACGAAGGTATAAGAGGCAAGTTGGCTATGATAGATTGGGAGACTTCAATAAAAGGCATGATGGTGGATACGCTGTGGCTAATATTTAAGGAAAGAATGCAGCCATTGTAACGGTTATATTTCTTTCTGGCACAAAAACACGACAGGAAAAGAGGCCCAACCATGGCTAACAAAAGAGATCAAGGATAGTATTAGATCCAAAGAGGAGTCATATAAAGTTGCTAGAAAAAGTAGCAAGCCTGAAAATTGGGAGCAGTTCAGAATGCAAAGGAAGAAAAAGAGATTGATCAAGAGGGGAAAAATAGAGTATGAGTGTAAACTTGCAAGGAACATAAAAGCAGACTATAAAAGCTTCTATAAGTATGTAAGAAGAAAAAGATTAGCGAAGACAAAATGTAGGTCCTTTACAGTCCGCAACAAAAGAATTTATAATAGAGAACAAAGGAAATGACAGAGCAATTAAACAACTACTTTAGTTCTGTCTTCATGGAAGACGACACAAATAACTTCCCAGAAATAACAGGGAGCCAAGGGTTGGTCAGGAGGAATTGAAGGAAATTAGTATTAGTGAAAAACAGTGCTAGAGAAATTAATGGGACTGAAAGCCAATAAATCCTCAGGGTCTGATAATCTACATTCCAGGGTACTAAAGGAGGTGGCTATGGAAATAGTGGATGTGTTGGTTGCCATCTTCCAAAATTCTGTAGATTCTGGAACAGTACTGGCAGTTTGGAGGGTGGCAAATGTAACCCCGCTATTTAAAAAAGGAGGGAGAAAGCAGGGAGTTACAGACCGGTTAAACTAATGTCATCAGTCGGGAAAATGCTAGAGTCTATTATAAAAGATATGATAACAGGAATCTTAGAAAATATCAATGGGATTAAACAAAGTCAACACGGATTTATGAAAGGGAAATCATATTTGACAAATCTACTGAAGGTTTTCAAGGACATAACTAGTAGAATAGGTAAGGGAGAACTAGTGGATATGGTGTATTTGGATTTTCAGAAAGCTCTTGATAAAAGTCCCACATAAGAGGTTAGTGCGCAAAATTAAAGCACATGGGATTGGGGGTAATACACTGGCATAGATTGAGAATTGGCTAGCAGACAGGAAACAGAGAGCAGAAATAAATGGGTTTTTTTCGGAGTGGCAGACGGTGACTAGTGGGGTACTGCAGGGATCAGTACTTAGGCCCCAGCTATTCACAATATATATCAATGATTTGGATGAGGGAACCAAATGTAATATTTCCAAGTTTGCTGACGACACAAAGCTAGGTGGGAATGTGAGTGGTGAGGAGTGTGTTAAGAGGCTTCAAGGTGATTTAGACACGTTGAGTGGGTGAGCAAAGATGCAGCAGATGCAATATTACATGGATAAGTGTGAAGTTATCAATTTCAGTAGGAAAAACAGAATGGCAGAGTATTATTTGAATGGTGATGCACAAAAGGGACCTGGGTGTCCTTGTACACCAGTCACTGAAAGCAAGCATGTAGGTGCAGCAAGCAGTTAGGAAGACAAATGATATGTTAGCCTTCATTGCAACAAGATTTGAGTACACTAGTAGGGATGTCTTACTGCAGCTATACAGGGCCTTGGAGTATTGTGTGTAGTTTTGTCTCCTTACCTAAGAAAGGATATACTTGCCATAGAGCGAGTGCAGCAATGGTTTACCAGACTGATTCCTGGGATTGCAGGATTGTCATATGAGGAGAGATTGGGTCAAATAGTCCTGTGTTCACTTGAGTTTAGAAGAATGAGAGGGAACCTCATTGAAATGTATAAAATTCTGACAGGGCTGGACAGACTGGATGCAGGGATGATGTTTTCCTTGGATGGGAAAGTCTAGAACAAGTGTCACAGTCTCAGGATACAGGGTACGCCATTTAGGGCTGAGGTGAGGAGAAACTTCTTCACTCAGAGGGTGGTGAACCTGTGAAATTCTCTATCACAGAAGGCTGTGGAGGCCAAGTCACTGAATATATTTAAGGAGGAAACAGATAGATTTCTAGACACTAAAGGCATCAAGGGGTATGGGGAGAGCGCAGCAGTATGGCACTCAGATAGTACGTTCATGGCTGATCCTCTGAGTGACAGAGCAGGTTTGAGCAGCCAAATGGCGTACTTTTCACTCTATTTTCTATGTTTCTAACCCAGAAAAGAACATTTTGCTTGATCAGCACTCCTTTCAATAAACTCTATATCGACCCCTTTTGAATGGTGCATCATGTGTGTAGTATTTATGATCTGTAGATTGCAATGCTTCTACAGCGTTATCGTTCCATGTGGTACTGCTGGCAAGGAAAGGTTGTGGGAATACCATCACTTCCTAATTCCCCTTCACGGTCACACTACTCCATCTCATCTCGGACAAATAACATTGCTGCTCTTTAATTGTCACTGGAATTCCCTACTGAACACCATCACACAGACTACACAGCCCACCATCATTTTTAACAACTAGGTTGGGCAATAAATACTGCCTGGCCAGCATTGCCTACATGCCAAAAATGAAATTAAAGACTTATCGACAGCCTAATTATATGGCTATTTCAGTTTTCTTTCTGGCATGTGGCACTAAAAAGCCTCTCTCTGGTGAACAACAAAATTGTTCCTGATCCAAACATTTGAGATCAGGTTTGTTCAGCAAAAAGCAGCTTTGGAAAAAATACAAATGTGAAAACATGATGGCAATTGCAAACATTTATTCAAGTATAATGCTAAAATTGTTGAGCATCATTAACTACATCCTGAGCCTTCTCCCCAAGGAACTTAGTTCACCCAACTGTACACGATGTAAGCAAGTGAGAGTTCTCTACATGAGCACTACTAATTTGCACAGACAGAATGTGAATTGTTCTCTTTACAAAATAAAATACTTCTATAGCAATGCTAAAGTTGTCCTTTGGATGAGACGTTAAACCGAGGCCCTTACTGCCCCTTTGGGTGGATGTAAAAGATCCCATGGTACTATTCTGAAGAGCTGGGGAATTATCCCTGGTGTCCTGGCCAATATTTATCCTTCAACCAACATCACAAAAACAGATTACTGGTCATTATCACATTGCTGTTGCTGTCTGCAAATTGGTTACCATGTTTCCTACATTACAACAGTGAATAAACTTCAAAAAGTACTTAATTTGCTGTCAAGCACTTTCAGACAGCTGATGGTTATGAAAGTCACTAAATAAATGCAAATCTCTCCCTTCATTTTTAGTGCAAAACTTTTTTTCTTTAATTCATTCAGGGGGTGTGGGCTTCGCTGGCTAGGCCAGCATTTAGTGCCCATCACTAATTGCCCTTCAGAAGGTGGTGGTGATCTGCCTTCTTGAACCACTTCAGTCCCTGTGGTGTATGTACACCCACAGTGCTGTTAAGGGAGGGAGTTACAGGATTCTGACCCAGTGACAGTGAAGGAATGGCGATATATTTCCAAGTCAGGATGGTGAGTGGCTTGGAAGGGAACTTTCAGATGGTGTTCCCATGTATCTGCTGCTCTTGTCCTTCTAGATTGTAGTGGTTGTGGGTTTGGAAGGCACTGCCTAAGGAGCCCTGGTGAGTTTCTGTAGTGCATCTTATAGATGGTACACAATGCTGCCACTATTCATCAGTGGTGGAGGGAGTGAATGTTTGTGGAAGGGGTGCCAATCAAGTGGGCTGCTTTGTCCTGGATGGTGTCCAGCTTGTTGAGTGTTGTTGAGCTGCAGTCATTCAGGCAAGTGGAGAGTATTCCATCACACTCCCGACTTGTGCCTCGTAGATGGTGGACAGGCTTTGGGGAGTCAGGTTACTCACAGTAGGATTCCTAGCTTCTGACCTGTCCTTGTAGCCACAGTATTTATATGGCTAGTCCAGTTCGGTTTCTCAACCCCAGGATGTTGATAGTGAGGGATTCAGTGACAGTACTGTCAAGGTGCGATGGTTCGATTCTCTGTTGCTGGTGATGGTCATTTCCTGGCACTTGTGTGGCACGAATGTTACTTGCCACTTATCAGCCCATGCCTGTAAATTTCCTGGTCTTGCTGCATTTGGACAGGGACTACTTCAGCATCTGAGGAATCGCGAATGGTGCTGAACATCGTGCAATTAGCGAATATCCCCATTTCTGGCCTTATGATGGATGGAAGCTGAAGCTCAATCAGGTATTTATATTTGATAGGCAAATGGATAGAGTGGAAACAGTGTGAGGTCAATGAGGCAGAGAAATAATGTCAAGTGTCAGTAGCAAATGCAATAAATATTTATTCGAATAAGATTTAATCCTAATTTTGGCATTCATCATTTTGGGAAGGGGGATGGGGGGGCGGGGGCATATGGGAAGGTGATAAGTTATTGTGCCAACCTGCAATCAAAAAGACATGACAGATATCCTTTAAAAAAAAGAGTAACTCAATTCAATTTGTGGTACAGTATTTGCTAATAAGCAGGTAAAGGAGCACTTTGCACGTTTATATAGTTCTAAGAAGATTCTTCCAATGCGCTGCCAAGCTACGAATCTAGAACCCACAAGGCTGCAGGTAAAATGTTTCCACAGTAAAAAAGAAATCTGTATTCTCAAATGTACAGGTCATAAGGCTCTATATGCAATATTGTGTGAAATGCTGGACGCCTTACTGTAAAAGGATATTGATCAATTGGGTGTTTAAACAAGATCATGGAGGATTAAGTTATGAGGAGACTCAACAATTGAATTGGTTACATGTCATCCAGGTCTTTAAAATACTGAGAAGCATAGGCAATACATATTTAATAGACTACTTGACCTGAACAAAAGATACAAGTTTAAAACTAAGCATTAAAAAAGACTAGAGATTAGGGAAAAAAAATCCTCTATCGCCTGTTTAGTGGATATGTGAAGCAGCCTTCAAAAATGTTTGATACAACGTTCTTTAGTTTGAAATTAAAGTGGGAAATAGCTGAGAAACAAGATTGGAGGAAATTACAGAAGTAGACATAAGACAGAGATTATCAAATGCAAACAGGTCTGGAAGCGGCCACAACAAGAATTAACTATTTGTACATGTATTAATTGACCTGTTCAGACAGGAAAAAGCCTATGTGAACACCACATTTCTACCATAGCACAAAAATGTTAGTGTTATTTTTGAGCAAATGAGACTGCATTTCTTGGCTCTCAGTTTCCCACATATACAACCAATAGTTTTATCCATTAAAATAGGAGGAGATAAGTTGGTAAAAGCAAAATCCTGCAGATGCTGGAAATCTGAAATTTAAACAAACTGCTGGAAAAACTAAAAACAAAAAACTCACAGGTCTGTTTCTCTCTGCAGATGCTGCCAGAGTTAACATCAAGTCCAATGTGACTCGTCTTCAGAACTGAAGGGGTATGAAATATGATTAATTTTTCTCTGCATAGATGCTGCCACACCTACTGAGTTTTTCCAGTACTTTGTTTTTATACAAACTTATCCACCCTCTCCTCAATATCCTTTTGCCAGAGATAAATTCCTATCCTTTAGACTTGTCTTGGCAGTGAAGGCTATCTACATGTTACACATGTTACAATTATACTAAAACGTATCAATCACTTTTGAGTCATAAGGCTGTGGGTTCAGTTCCCATTCCAGAACTTGAGCACTAATCTAAACTAGCAGTTCAATGCAGTACTGAGGGAGCACAGCTTTGTTAGAGCTGCTATCCTTTACAGGTGTTTATAGGATCTAGCTGTGTGCAAATTGGCCATCTTACTTGCCGACATATCAACAGTGACTGCGCTTCAAAAGTAATTTGCGAAGCATTGTCCACAGGGATGCGATGTACAAGCCTCAAGATAAGGGGGGGGAAAAGCATGCCCAATATCGCCCTCGTCCTGATGACCACCTTTGTGTGCGGCTGCATCAAGCTGTGCGTAGACCCTCGGTACGCAAACACCAAGTGTCACTACGTGCTGAGGTTCTACTTGTCCCCGGTGTTGTGAAGGATGGGTCTGGTCACGCTACTGCAGAACGCTCTGAGCAGTTGTTCACCTGCTTGTGGATTGTGCCTTTGCAAAGAAGGTCTGGAGAGAGATGCAGTGGTTTCTGTCAAGGTTCATCCCAAGCAGCGCGGTGACACAGGACTCTGTGCTCTACGGGCTGTTCCCAGGGACACATACCGAGACAAACATCAACTGCAGCTGGAGGATCATCAACTCGATGAAAGGCGCTCTTTGGTCTGCCTTACTTGTTGGTCTTCCAGAGCAAAGAGTTGTCCCCAACCAAGCGTTGCAGACTGGCACATTCCAAGGTCCAGGACTATGTGCTGAGGGACGCACTAAAGCTTGGGGCAGCCGCTGCAAAGGCCCAATGGGGAAAGGTCACTGTCTAAGACCTTTCAGCCATAGTGCACCGAGGGGCTGGGAAAGGTATAGACCCCTCGGGCTGTATGGCTCATAATGTATGCATTGAATACTAATTGTATTATAATTGTATTGAAGCACCTCAGAGTGCAACATGATGTATGTTGATAATTCCAATACCATTGCACTGTTTGTAATGACGATATTGAAATGATTGTATTGAAGCACCTCGTGATCCATGTGTAAAAGTTGAATCTGACTGCACTTATTGTGATGGCGATTTAGAAATGTTTTGTAATGTTCTTCCAGAAATTTTATGAATATTTTTCAAAAAAAAAATTGTGAAGCATTTTGAGAAGCTATAGAAATGTCTTTATTACACTAACTGAACATGAATATACTCTAAGCTAACGTCTGGGTGTTAGAAAAGGCTTTTCTGAGGAAGAGGAGAAAAGAAAGGAAGTAAAGCAGGAAGCTTGGATGTGGCAACAAAGCCATATGCAGATAAAACAAAAACCATAAGCATGGACATTACTAATTTGGAGAAACCCACCAAGTCAAGAAGTGAAGATCCCCATGTCATTTTGGAAAGTGATTAATTATATTGCATGTAAAATTTGACTGCAAAGTTGAACTTCTTTCAAACAAATCCTAAGTACGGAGCAAGTTTGATTAATGTATTTAGTTTTCCATAGATTTTTGCAGTAATTCAGATTTCCAGCATCCATAATATTTTGCTTTTCAACAAATACTTTTAACTTTGTGATTTGCTGCTTACCCATTTGCTGATATTATTGTTGCTACATGTGAAGACAGTCCCTTGAATTGGTGCCAGACTTAAACAGCTGTTGGGAAATGGGAAAACAATGCCCCAGAAATAACTATAGCTTCGTGGGCAAGGATTCCCTTGCTTCGCCAATGACCACAAGTACTGGGCCATTACGACTACCTTTGAAAATTAAATGAGGGGCTCAGTTCCCCAGATGATTGAATGACAGGGCTGGGATAAATGAGTCAAAGAGACCATGAAGGTCTCAAGTTCAATCCCTTCTCTATCTGACTTACATAGCTCTTAGCCAAGGAACAGTGAAGTACAACATATGATCACTATATTCCTGATGATAACTATTCAGTGAATTCTGTTGGAAGTACTTGCTTGGTAACATCGGGTTACAAGAGGATCAAGCTCTGCTGTGATTTTCTCCCACTCCCTCCCCACTGGCGTCAGTCTACCAATATTTACTGTCGAAGACACACATTTAGGAATGATGCCCAACAAGATATTGAGGCTGCTGGTCCCTTTTGTATATCACTGTCTTCAAGAAAGGAGGGTTGAAAATAAAACACTTGTAAAATTGGGTCAAAAATGTTACATTATTAAATATTTTGGCCACACTGGTTGCTCAAAGTACAAGGATTCAACATTTCACAAACTGCTAACCAGTTTGTTATCTATCTCAACATAGACAGAACTCCACAGATCAGAATTGTAACCAAGATCTCAGGGGAAGAGGAGGAAATCAAAGTTTGTCATAACTAGATATGATAGTAGACAGATCGCAAGGAAATTAAAATTCAAGCACAGGGAGTACTGAAAAGACTTGCATGGATTCATAATCTGTCATCTTGAATACAACAGTCATCTGGTTTATGGGCTGACAAACTGTTAAATACTCCTTTATGTTTTAAAATCCAAGCAGGGATCCAATATGAACAATATGAATGATGTCATAGAAATAGGACTTTAAGGAGTATGATATTACTGCTTCGCCATGCAGGATTCAGCACATCAACCACCAGTGAAAATCCATCCCTTTACATAGACATCAACAAGCCAATTTGGGAGAGCTCCAAGAATGCACTGGACTACCCTACTTTTCATAGACCAGGCAGTTTTCAAAGTCGTATGTCTCTGTGGAAGTGATGCGACTTTGCAACAGCAAGTAATCCTGCATGACCTCTACTGAGAGCCTTGCCTTGTGAGATTATGTGCACAGAAGCAATCCTTTCCACACAGCCCCGGGAATAAAAGGCGCATCCTGTAATTGAAGAAGTGCAATAATCTTCCCCAACAATAAATTAAAATACCCATTAGGCTGATTTCAAAAGATGTCAGCGGGCTTATAATTGTACATGACATCCTCTAGATAAAACTGATTACCATGCATGCAAATCGCTTAGCAACCACTCATTACCCCGAGCGCAAAGAGCTGACCAGCCATCCATTTTCACCTTGTCCTTCTCTGCACTACCAAACACAAACAGATAAAAAGAGGCACAATGGCTCTTGACACGTAAATAGGTTAACACAATAAAGCCAGCTTTAGCAAGATCACTCAAGGGAAAAAAGCAATTCTCAGGCAAGCAGGAGGTAATAAAATGAGGCTTTGTGTGCTGGTTTCAATTCTGCACAGCCCTTACTGCCATTTGCAGATAGAAATCTCTCTTATTGAATTACATTTCATGAATATTAGTTGGGAACATTTACACAATGTGTCACATGACTGCAGGATTATTTACCATTAAAATGGTCCATATTGGAAGAGTACAAGTCACAAGGTCTACAGTTAGTGTGACATGTACACTACAGCTCTAGTGCAATATTTGCAGTATATCCAACTGAATAAGCAAAGACTTCTAGCAGTGCGTTTAAACACACAAAGGAATCAGAGGTTGGGAAACTTAAGAATTAAACTGGTCTACCTATCCTCCCAAACTCCTTTTTAAAATTGCAATCTTGCATTCATCATGCACGTGTGCTGTCACATACAAACATCCAAAGACGCAAATAATGCTGAAGCAGGAAATGAACAAAGATGGGTATCATCCAAACCCAAACTAATAATTTCTTACTGTATGTTCTTTTAGATCTCTCCAAATATGTGCTCACATTTGCACATGTGCTATGCTGATTAAGAGCAATCCATCAAGAGCTTCATTTTTAATACTTAAATTGAAGTAGAAAAGTGAATTTGAATCAGATGACCTAATTTAATTTCAGTCTCTTTTAAAAAATTGCATTTACAACACACCCTTCGCAACCGATGTCCCTAAGTGCTTTACAGCCAATGAAGTACTTTTGAAGTGTTGCACTGTACGACATGCAGCTTCCGCCTTGCACACAGCAAACTCCCACAAACAAGGTAATAATGATCAGATAATCTGTTTTTGTGATATTGAGGGCTAAGTATTAGCTAGGGCACCCGAGATGACGTCCTGCCCTTCTTCAAAATACTGCTCTGGAATATTTTATGTTCACCTAAGAATTTCAGTCTCATTCAAAAGGCAGCACCTCTGACAGCGCAGCACTCTCGATTGTGGACTGAGAGTCAGTTTTGCTTTGAGTGCTCATGCCCTGAAGTGGGACATGAACCCAAAATCTCTGACTCAGATGATTAGAGAATATTACCAACCGATAACAGAACCAGCTTTCTGATGGGTTGAGTATTTTCAGCAGTTTCTGTTTTTATTCCCTTCCTGATCTCCCACGTTAACAAATAGTTGTACTTGCTTTTTCAAATCTGCCATCATGACTCCTTTCCTCAATAAAAACTAAATCTTGACCCCTTCATTCTTTTAAACTACTGTCTTATCTCCATCCACCCTTTCCTTTCCAAAGTCCTTGAATGTGCTATCGCCTCTTAAATTTGGTCCCATCTTTTCCAGAATTCCATGTTTGAATTCTTCCAAACAGGTTTCTCCCCCTGCCACAGTACCAAAGCAGGTCTCAACAAAAGTCACAAATGACTTCCTATGTATCTGTGACAAAGGTAAACTATCCCTCAGTCTATCTGCAGACTTTGACATGGTTGACCAGACCACCCTCCCTCAATGCCTCTTCACCATTATCCAGTGGGGTGGGATTGCACACACCTGGTTCCATTCTAATCTATCCAGTCATTGCCAGAGAACCACCAGCAATGTCTTCTCTTCCCGCTCCAGCACTGTTACCTAGGGAACTATCCTTGGAGCCTTCCTATTTCTCAACTACATGCCCCTCGGTGACAACATCCAAAAACACAGCGTCAGTTTTCACATGTATGCTGATGACATCCAGCTCCATCTCACTGATGCCTCTTTTGACCTTTCCATCATCATCTATGTGCCAGACAGCTTGTCCAACGCCCAATAATGGATAAGCAGAAATGTTCTCAAGCTAAGTACTGGGAAGACTAAATTGGTCCCCACCACAACTTTTTTTTGCCACTGACTCAGACAATTGCCAGGGAGAAGGACTGAGATGGAACCAGGCTGTATGCAACCTTGGTGTCATATTTGACTCTGAGATAAGCTTTCAACTACATTCATGTTCTAAGATAGGCAATTTTAGAAGTGGAAATTGGTAGACTCAGCCCATCTACTATTGTAATGCTCGTCCGTGCCTTTATTACCTCTAGACTATTCCAACACAGTCCTGACAAACTTCCAAACGTCAACCCTTTAAACTTGAGATCATCCAAATCTCTGCTGCTCGAGTCCTAACTTGCAACAAATCGAGCTCGCTAATCATCCCTGTGCTCGCTGACCTACATTGGCTCTCAATCCAGCCACACCTGGATTTTAAAATGCTCATTCTAGATTTCAAATCCCTCCTTGGCCTCATCTACCCATTTCTCCGTAACCTCCTCCAGCCCTACAATCTTCCAACACCAAGCTTTTTGGTCATCTGTCCTAATATCTCATGTTCAAAAGACTCCAGTGAAGCACCTTGAGATGTTTTACTGCCTTTAAAAAGTGCTATATAAATTCAAGCAGTTGTTTTTGTTGTACTAGTAATATGGTACCACTTTTTTCACAAAAGGCCTTGGCTTTACTTTCCCCAGACAATTTCCCTCCTTTCCATCTCTGCTGAATGTATTGGACACCTAACTAGAGTTCCGCAGGCACCAAGAAAGCTACCACACCTCACATTAAGTGCCCATAATTGCATAAGCTTGGATGGTGAGTATCAGCAGGCTACTAAATCGTGAGTATCAAAACAAACACAAAACCTTGCTTAGCACCCTCACACCACACTCCCAACAGTTTGTGGTGAACAGCAATCAAGAACAAAAATCCAAGCCCCAAACTTGGAGATACTGCTTTTGCGATCAACTGAGCACTGTCCAGGGTAAAATGTTATACTTTAAAATTTCATAAGATAAACACATCTAACTAAAACATAATCTTGAAAAATAAAAGCAAATCATTTCACATGCTTGGAGGCAGGGAAAGAGATGTCATGGAGAGTACAGATACGGAATCAGTAGGAAGTGTGAATGGGACTGTAGAAAAGGACTAAAGATCAGGCTTGGCTGACTACAATTTTGAACTTTCTATAGAGGTCATTTAATAGCAGCGTAGAGATGGTCATCTGTAGCTACCACAACATAGGAAAAAAACATGACTGTTCCACTAACTTCAAAATACACACAATTAAACTAAAATATTATATAATACATGAATTCAGGTGACATGTCATAAGCTAAGCCTCATTCTTCTGCTTTACAAAAGTGCTTGAGCTTTCAATGATTGCAACAAATCTGATATTAATCATTCTTTGGCAGAGAAAAATTCAAGGATCAAAACAGTAGGTGATCAGATAGCCTGTTAAGTCTGCCCCATCATTTAATACAATCATAGCTGATCTTCCACCTCAACTCCACTTTCCCACCTGCTTCCCACATCTCTAGATTCTTGGAGGCCAAACATCTGTCTATCGTAATCTTAAATATACTCTTTCGAGTTATCAACAGTCACAGATTGCAACTCTTTGAGTACAATCACAGTTCTTGGTTTTCCGGGAGTGGGACATGAACCCACAACCCTCTGATTCAAAGGCGAGGGTGCTATGAACTGAGCCACAGCTGCATCCACTGTTAATTGTATAAATTAAAGGTTAAAGATATACAGGTGCAGGGCATCCATTAGATGATGATAATTTGAGCACATATGAAGAGACACTTATTGGCATTGGTGTGTAGAGTTAGGAGTTATACATTTGTAATGTTTCACTTTGTGAATAAACCTAAAACTGAGTAAAGATTGACTTCTGGTCCCCTCCCATCAACTGGCTGGCAGGTGTTTAACATTAACAATCCTCCAGGGGTAGAGAATTCCAAAGATTTTCTCCTCACCTCAGTCCTTAATGATAGACTCCTCATCCTTGGGCTGTGCCCTGGTGTTCTAGATTCACTAGCTAAGGGAAAACAAGCTCTCAGGTGTCTACCCCAAGAGGCCCCTTCAGAATCTTATATGCTTCAATGAGATCACCTCTCATTCCCCTAAACTCCAGAGAGTATAGGGCCAATTTACTCAGCCCCTCTTGCCCCAGGACAACCCTTCTCAGACCAGGGACCAATTCTGTGAATCCTTGCTGTACTGCCTCCAATGCAAGTATATCCTTCTTTAAACATGGAGGTCAAACTGCACCCAGTACTCAGGTGTGGCCCCACCAAGCCCTGTAATATTTACAGCAGGACTTCCTTATTCTTCTACTCCAATCCCCTTGCAATAAAAGGCCATCATGCCATTTGCCTTTCTAATGGCTTGCTATACCTGCATGCTGACTTAATAACTTTGCAGTTCCTGTAAGAGTACACCCAAGTCCCTTTCAGCATTAGCATTTACAAGTTTCAAATCTTTCAAAAAAATTAGCTTTTCTATTCTTCAGACCAAAAAGTGAATAACACCACTTTCGCACGTTATACTTAATTACCACCTTTCTGCTCACTTAACCTGTCCACTTCTCTTTGTAATCTCCGTGTTCTCCTCACAGCTTACATTCTCACCTAACTTTGTATTGATAGCAAACTTGGATACATTCTCAGTCTTTTTGTCCATGTCATTAATATAGATTGTAAGTAGTTGAGGCCCCAGCATTATTGCCTACACCACTCCGCTAGTTATAGCACGCCAAGTTGAAAATGCCCCGTCTATCCCTAATCTTTGCTTCTTGTCCATTAACCAATCCTCTATCTGTTTCAATATATTACCCATAACACCATGAGCCCTTATCTTGATGTTCTTCAGTTGTGTGGCAACTTATTGAAGATCTTTGGAAATCTAAGTAGACTACATCTACCTCATTCCTTTTTATCTGCCCTGCTCCTTAAATCCTCAAAAAAAACTCCAATAAATTCGTCAAACAGTATTTCCCTTTTGTTAAAATCATGTTGACTTTCTCTGATCATACTGTGCTTTTTCAAAGTGCATTGGTAAGACTTCCTTAATAATAGATGGCAACATTTTCCTGCCAACTGATGTCAGGTTAACTGTCCTGGAGTTCCCAATGTTCTCTCCCATCTTTCTTTAAAAAAGCATGTTATTGGGCTATTTTAAGAACAATTCACTCTACATTCACCGAATTACACAGAAATCACAAAATCGCAGCACAGAAAAACCCATTCTCTCCATCCAGTGTTGGTGACTTTTCTCAACAATCCCATGTGTGTGTCCTATTTCCAAATCTCTTTATCCTCATCTCTTTTGACTACCTAGCCTATTCTTTAACGTTTACACAGTCTGCTTCAATCACTAACTCCCACTAGACATTCCACAAGCTCACAGCCAATTGCGTAAAAATGTTTCTCCTGCTCGCTGTCCTAAATCTCTTACATTTAATCCTATAATCTGTGCCCCTCATTCCAGACCACTCAACCATTATTTTTCTCTATGGCCTCATTCCTTCATAATTTTAAATGAAGCTTTCCAATTACTGCTTTTGGGAAAACTTCATTTGTACTAAATATGCCTCTCGTTCAAGTGTCCAAATCTGAGTTTTATATTAAAAAAAATTAAGAAAGTGGCATTTAAGAACATAAGAAATAGGAGCAGGAGTAGGCCATTCAGCCCTTCAAGCCCAGTCTGCCATTCAATGAGATCATGGCTGATCATCGACTTCAACACCACTTTCCTGCACCATTCCCATATCCCTTGATGTTTTTAAAATGTAGAAATCTGTCAATCTCAGTCTTGGACATACTCGACGACTGAGCCGCCATAGCCCTCTGGGGCAGAGGATTCCAAATATTCACCACCCTCAGTGAAGAAATTCCTCATTATCTCAGTCCTAAATGGCCTGCCCCTTATTCTGAGACTGTGTTCCCTGGTTCTAGTCTCCCCAGTCAAGGGAAACATCCTTCCTGCATCTACTGTGTCGAGTCCTGTAAGAATTTTGTATGTTTGAATGAGATCACCTTTCATCTAAACTCCAGGGAATAAAGGCCCAGCCTATTAAATCTTTCCTCATAGGACAATACCTCCATCCCAGGAATTAGTTTGGTGAACCTTCGTTGCACTCCCTCTATGGCAAGTATATCTTTCTTTAGGTATTGAGACCAAAACTGCACAGAATACTCCAGGTACGGTCTCATCAAGACCCTATATAATTGCAGTAAGACATCTTTACTCCTATACTCAAATCGTCTTGTAATGAGGACAACGTACCATTTGTCTTCTTAACTGCTTGTTGTACCTGCATGTTAGCTTTCAGTGACTCATGAACAAGGACACCTAAGTCCCTTTGAAGTTCACCACTTCCCAGCCTCTCACCACTTAAGATATACTCTATATTTCCTACCAAAATCCACATTGTATTCCATTTGCCAAATGTTTGCCAACTCGTTTAGTCTCTCCAAAGCCCCTTGATGCGTCTTTGGGTCCTCCTCACAACTCACACTTCCACCTAGTTTTGTGTCATCTGCAAACTTGGAAATATTTAGTTTAATCTCCACATCCAAATCAATGATATAGATTTTGAATAGCTGGGGCCCAAGCACGGATCCTTGTGGTACCCCATTAGTCACAGCCTGCCAACCTGAAAGTGACCCATTTATTCCTACTGTCTGTTTTCTGTCCGATAACCAGTTCTCAATCCATGCCAGTACATTCCCCCAATGCCACATGCTCCAAATTTTGTTTACTAATCTCTTGTGTGGGACCTTATCAAAAGCTTTCTGGGAATCTAAGTATACCACATCCACTGGTTTCCCCTTATCTATTCTGCTAGTTACATCCTCAAGAAGCTCCAACAGGTTTGTTAAACATGATTTCCCTTTCATAAATCCATGTTGACTCTGCCCAATCATACCATTATTTTATTTTCCAAATGTCCTGTTATCACATCCTTTATTATGGATCTATGCCAATTTGCACATGGCTCAGGTAATAACCCAGAAATTATTACCTTTGAGGTTCTGCCTTTTAGTGCCTAACTCCTCATACTCCCTACACAGGTAGGACTAGGAAAGAGGTTCTGTTGTTGGCATCCGCATGGACCACGACAACTAGATCCTGCAAGTTCCTCTCCAGCCCTAAGCAGATATCCTGAACCCTGGCACTGGGCAGGCAACACAGCCTTCTGGATTCTCGCATTCGGCTGGCACAGTGTCTATCCCCCTGACTATCCTGTCCCCTACTACCACTACATTCCTTTTAACTGCCCCCACCTGTGATTGGCACCAAATCCACAAACATTCATTCCCTCCATCACCGACACAAGGTAGCAGCAGTTTGTACCACCTACAAGATGCACTGCAGGAATTCACCTAGGCTCCTGAGATAGCATCTTCCAAACCCATGACCACTACCATCTAGAAGGACAAGGGCAGCAGATAGATGGGAACACCACCACCTGGAAGTTCCCCTCCAAGTCACTCATCATCCTGACTTGGAAATATATCACCATTCCTTCACTGTTGTTGGGTCAAAATCCTGGAGCTCCCTTCCCAACAGCACTGTGGGTGTACCTACACCACATGGGCTGCAGCAGTTCAAGAAGGCAGCTAACCACCACCTTCTCAAGAACAATTAGGATGGGCAATAAGTGCTGGCTCTGCCAGCGAAGCTCACGTCCCATGACTGAATTTTAAAAAAAGCTTCATATACCATTGTCAGTATGCTCAACCACAATACAGCCCTCACTCCTGTCCATACAAGCTGCAAGGACCTTGAACTTATTGCTCAGTTGCAAGGACTGAGGCTCTTCCACTCTGACCTTCTCAATTCCCTTGCCTGCCTCGCCGTCACATCCTCCTGTTCCTGACCACTGACCAAATCAGGAAACGCTATTCAAAAGGGCGTAACTACCTTATGGAACAAAGTGTCCAGGTAACTTCTCCCTCTCCCAGATGCATCGCAATATCTGCAGCTCATTAACTTTGAACTAAAGCTCCCCAAGCCACAGACACTTGCTACAAATGTGGTTGCCATGGATTGCTGTGGCACCCAGGAGCACTCACATGCTGCAGCCATGACACATCACCCATCCTGCCATCTTTGTGCTAATAAAATTTATTTTTATTTTTCTTAATCAATTTATAGTTCCCTCTTCACTGAACTCCCTCACTCACCAAACTCCCAGTTTCACACACTGTGCACTGAAGCAGCGCTCAGTGCAGACAAGCAGCACTCAGAGACCCTGTCTTTATACTCTGAAAAACAAATGATGAGTCAATTCTGTTAAAGTTTAGAAACTCTTTCTTCAAATCTCCCCACACCAAACCAGTCAAGAGAAACTTTTGTCTATGCTTTCACTATTTCCAGACTCTTTCTTGAAAGTAAAAGGGTAGTCAAAAGGAAGCATGGGTCAACTAGGGGCCAATAAGCAGATCTCCTTGAAGCAGAGGGCATGGCTGAGGTTCGAATTGAGTACTCTGTATATATGTCTTCACTGAAGAGAATGCTGCCAATGCCTTAGTAAAGGCGAAAATGGTAGATAATTTTGATTGGATAAAAATGAAAACAGCGTATTAAAAAAAAATGGCAGTGCTCAAAAATAGAAAAACCAGCCTGTCTGAACGGGGAGCATCGCAGAGTTTTGAGGAAAGGATGAAAATTCCAGAGGCTCCAACCACAATCTTCCAACATCCTTTGATATGGGAGTGATGCCAGAGGACTGAAGGATTTCAACTGTCACACTGTTCAAAAAATAGGGTGAGGGATAATAAACTCAGCAACTATGGACCAGTCAGCCAGACAATAGTAGTGGTGAAACTTATACAGACAGCAACCTAGAACATAATGAATTGGCACCAGGAAAAATAAGGGCTAATATATCAAAGTCAGCACAAATTTGTTAAAGGCAAATTGTGTCTGACTAACTTGACTGAGTTTTTTAATAAAGCAACAGAGAGAACTGATTAAGTATTGTGGCTGATGTTGTGCATGTAAACTTTCAAAGGCATCTGATAAAATAACACATGATAAACCTGTTAGCAACATTGTACCCCATGAGATTAAAGGGACATTCATTCCATGCATACAAAATTGGCTAAGGACAAGTAGTAGTGGTGAATGGCTGTTTTGCACATTGGAGAGAAGTTTACAGTGGTTTTTTGGGGGGTATTAGGACCACTGCTCCTTTTGGTCCACATTAAATGGCCTGCACTTGGATATAGGAGTGCAACAAGTTGGCGAATGACACGAAACACAGAAATGCAGTAAACAATGTAGAGGATAGTAACAGACTTCAGGATGCTATGGATTGGTGAAATGGGCAGACACATGGCAGTTGAAATTTAATTCAGAGAAATGTGAAGTGATTTGGTAGGAAGAATGAGGAGAGATAATAAAGAGAGGTAATAAAAACTAAATGGTGCAGTTTTAAATGTGAAAAATAACAGTGAGACCTGGAAGTATGTATACACAGATGGATAGAGTGAGCTGTTTAAAAAGCCAAAAGCAAAATACTGCTGATGTTGGAAATCTGAAATAAAAACTGAAAATACTTAACAGGTCAGGCACCATCTGGAGAGAAAACAGAGTTAACATTTAAAGGTTGATAACTTATCATCAGAACTTGGAAAAGTTAGAGATGTAACAGATTTTAAGTATAGAAGTAGAAGAGCAGGTAAAAAACAAAAACGGAAGGTCTGTGATAGGGTGGAAACATGGGCAATCAAATGACAAAATGAATGATACTGCAAGGCAAAGGGGGATTGTAACTCTTAAGAGTAAAACAAACTAAATTAACAAAATCAGGGACAAAGTGAAAAGCAACCACTTAAAGGGAAACTGCAAAAACAAAGACAAAATTTAAAGGAAACTTGCCAACATTAAATGAAAATGTGATCAGAAAAAAAAATGGAACTGTTCACAAATTTGCATGTTATCCTTGTGCAGGGGCCATACTAGACTTCTCTGTATTGTTCCAATTTTAGTATATGTGCTGCAAGTAAAGTGAAGACGTAAACAGGTAGAATCATTGACAACAGCAGCTGTCCGAAAAAATGGGGGCAGAGATTTTCATCCAAAATTGTTGAACTCAATATCGAACTCAGGGTCATGGCTACGGAGGAATTTAGCATGACCCCTAGCTTTCAGTTGCCATCCATTTCAATTTTCTGCCCCACGGCCTTGTTCTCGGCTTCTTGTATCATTCCAATGATGCTCAAGGAACGGCAACTCATCTTTCAACAAGGCACTTTAGAGCCATTCAAACTCAATATTCTGGGCACCACACTTCAGGAAGGATGTAAAGCCCTTGAGGGTACAGAGGATATTAACCAAGAATGGTACTAGGTATGAGGGTTTCAGTTATGTGGGAAGACTACAGAAGAGAGAAGATCAAAGGAGAGAATTCATAGGTGTTCAAAATCATTAATTACTCTTAATAAAACCGTTAAAGAGAAACTGTTTCTCGTGGCAGAAGGGTTGGTAACCAGGAGGACACAGAATTAAGGTAATGAGCAAAAGAACCAGAGGCGACATGAGGGGAAAAAAGGTTTACATATCGAGTTTTTACGATTTAGAATGTACTGCCTAAAGGGTAGTGGAAACAATTCAATAACAGCTTTCAAAAGGGAACTGGATAAATAATTGCAGGGAAAACTTGCAGGGCTACGGGGAAGGAAAAGCGGAGTGGGGCTAATTAAATAATTGTTAAGGAGACCTTTCAGTCCATGCCAGCTCTTCTGTGCCATTTCATTTTATGATTCTATGATGGTACTATTCATCAGCTTCACGAGGACCATGCTATACAAATGTCAATTTGGTAAAAAAAAAATAATTTGCTCCCCACATCCCATCTCAGACATCTGTCTTGGTTCCATCAATCTTCATTTGGTAGAACATATCAATTTAAAAATAGTCCTCCTGCTTTAAAAATTCTTTCATTGTCCAATTCTACACTACTACTGGAACACCCTTCAGACTTATGTTCCTCCAAATCACCCATCTTTTCTTCATTCTATTCAAGTGGAAAAAAAATCCCTCTTCACCATATTTAACCCTCAAGGGATTCGATAGGATAGATACTGCAAGGATGTTTCCATTTGCGGGAGACTAGAGCCAGGGGACGGGTTAAAGATAAGAGGTTTACTGTTTAGGATGGAGAGGAGGATAATTTTTTTCCCTCAAAGGACCGTGAGTATGTGGAATTCTTTTCCCCAGAAATTAGTGGAGGCTGGGTCAATTTATTGTAGGCAGAGTTAGACAGGTTTTTGATAGACAAGGGAATCAAGGGAATAAGAGGCAGATAGCAAGTGGAGTTGAGACCACAACCAGGTCAGCCATGATCTTCTTGAATGGTGGAGCAGGCTCAAATGGCTGAAAGGAGCAGGAGTAGACCAAAGTTCTGATAAAAAAAACCCTTCTCAAAACTTCACTTATAAACAGGCCTTTCGTCACCATTAACTTTTCTACCAGTTTGACAACTGTTTCACCTCTGCTAAGTGCTTGAGGTGCTTAATGTGTTAAAAAGGCTAATACAAGTGCATGTAGTTCGCTAACAAACCTCCCACCGTGCAGAGAAGGTCTGGGGTTATAAAAACAAAATATGCCAGTTATGAAATAGCAGATAAACACAATATTAGTCAAACTGAATAAATATAAAGTACATAACAAAAAATCCAGTTATGCAAGCATCCAATGGTTGAAAACTTAAAATTGACAAACAGCATCAGGGTGATTGCAACGGAGAGAAAATAAAGCAGGAATATGTTTGAATAGGAGAAATAGAGGGAAGGAAGGACAAGCAGTTTGTCTGAAATAACAGCTGAAATCTGCAATTAGGTCAGGAGATCTGGGATCAGAGTTTTCTTTAAAAAAATGAACTCAGTAGTATGTTTGAAGACAGAAGTATTTAAAAGTTATGCTAAATCCCAGGTATAATGCAAGCAACACTAAAATGATCTCAATGTGCCATTCCCCTGCACTCACTCATTCTATCCTTTTCTTAACTCTCCTGTATATCCAATAGAGACCAATTCTGAGAATGAAGACCAACTCCATTTTCTAAAAAAAATGGGCCTACAGGAAAGCATTGGCAAAAGGATAATGCAAATTTTTAATCTTTTCTTTCATAGGATGGGAGCATCACTGGCAATGCCAGCATTTGTTGCCCTTCCTGTGGTGGTGAACCACCTTCTTGAACCGCTGCAGTCCAACTGTTATAGATGTGCCCACAGTGCTGTAAGGGATTTCTGGGATTTTTGATTCAGCCACAGTGAAGGCATGGCAATATAGTTCCAATTCAGGATGGTGCATGGCTTGGAGGGATATTTGTAGGTGTTGGTGTTTCCATGTATCTGCTGCCCTTGTCCTTCTTGATGGTAAGGGTTGTGGGTTTGGATGGTTCTGTTAAAGGAGCCTTGGCAAGTTGCTGCCCTGCTATCTTGTAATTGGTACACACCATTGAAGGTGTGAAGGTGGAAGAAGTGAATGTTTAAGGTGGTGGATGGGGTGCCAATCAAGCAGGCTGCTTTATCCTGGATGGTTCTGAGCATATTGAGTGTTATTGAAGCAGCACTCATCCTGGCAAGTAGAGTATTCCATCACACTCCTGAATTGTACCTTGTAAATGGTGGACAGGCTTTGGGTGGTGAGTTACTCTCTGCAGAATTCCCAGCCTCTGACCTGCTCTAGCCACAGTACTTATATGGCTAGTCCATTTCAGTCTCTGGTCAATGGTAACCCCCAGGATGTTGGTGCAGGAATTCAGCGATGGTAACTAAATGTCATGGGGAGATGGTTAGATTAACTTTAAAATGGAACGGTATAAACCAAGAACACTAAAGAATTCATTTTAATTCTCTAACGTTCTTATTTTATAACATTACAAACTATTTCATCCAACGCAATACAAAAATATACCATAACAAATTAACTACAATACTTCACACTGAAATCCTTCAAAAATCACTCTGATCACTGAGCAATTTGCCCCAACAGCCTGGTTATACATCATATAGATCTTCCTAGTCTTAGCATCAATATGTTTGGCATCATCATTCCACAAGAAATTGCCCTTGGTACTGTCTTGTGCATTCGATATCCTATGTTTTAGAAATGATCTTTTGACAATATTGGGATCCACGCATCTATGACCCATTGACACAATCTTGTCAGTGAGGGTGCTCACATATTTCCGCCTTTGTTTTTTACCTTCCAACAATCCAAACAAGCAGATTTAAGGGGCTGAATGGCCTACTCCTCATGTTCCAATGTAATCAAAACAAAGTAACCAAAATGTGTAATTTATATTTTACCTATTATTTCCCCGCCCCTCACATACTTTTCCTAGAGGGGCAACAAAAATTGCAGTTGCTGAAAATTTGAAATAACAGAAAACGTTGTAAACATTTACAGGTTATGCAGCATCAAATGTTTTGTCACAAAAAGGACAAAGGGGCCCACAACCAAAACATCAATTCCTCTATTCTCAAAGCTGTTACTTGGCCTCAGAGTGTCCAGCATTTTGTGTCTATTTCAGGCTTCCAGCACCTACAGGTTTTTTTTTGTATTTAGTTCATTGACATACAGCAGCCTTGAAAAATTAATGACTATTATGTTTTTGCTGGATTAATACCAGTTTTACATTGCTGCCATTTAGGTTTAAAAATAATGGAGTTGATAGTCTGGCACCAGTGCAATTTATCGTTCTGAAATAGGTTTCATTAAACATGTCTCCAAAGCCCGTAGGATTAGAGTGGCAACAAACAAACCATTGCATTGGTTCACATGATCCTCAGCTTTAGCAGCAGTTGTTCCGGAAACATCATATCTACAGCTAGAAAACAGCATCAGCAAACTTGTGGAATCTCTGTACTCAAATTCCACACAGAACTACATGGTCTGAATGGAAGTAGGACGACTATGGGATCCAATTACTGATTCAATTTCTACAGGAGATTGGCTGGTGCCATAACTGCCATGTTTTGGTCGCACATTAAAGGCAGTGTTCTAAATCTTTACATTGCCACCTAGTTTCTAATTAATGTAAAATTACTGAGAAAAATGGCCAACTGCTTTGGATTTGATATGTTAAATGTATTCTAATTGTAAATGAAGGAAAACAGAGAAGTTAACAGAGATATTGGCACATTAGACAATAAAAATTTGTGGTGTACATTGCCAATCACTCCATTGCAAGAAAATTTGAGCCGCCTGTGGAGAGGCTGAAGAAATAACTCGGACTGCTCCAGCTTATAATTTACTCCTATTCCCCATTACTTTTTGATACGTGTGACATTAATCAGCAATTGTAAATTCAGTGGACTCAAAATATTTCCAAATCATGTTCCAATTAAGAGGTATGAGTGTGAATACACCATTACAGCAAAAACCCAAAAGGAAAAAATCAGCTGATGGATAAGAACATAAAAATTGGAGCCATTTGGCCCTTAAAGCAAGTTGTGTTATTCAACAAGATCACGGACGATCTTCTCCTCAACTTCATTTTCCTGCACAATCCCTATATCTTTCAATCAATCTCCTTTGTATCCAAAAATCTAACTGAGCTCTGTCTTGAATATGCTCAACTCCCTGGGGCTACAAAACTCCAAAGATTCACAACCTTCTGAGTGAAGAAATTTCTCATCCCAGTCCTAAATGGCTGACCTTTTATTCTGAGACTGTGACTTTGTGTTCTAGATTGCCCAGACAGGGGAACCATTTTCTCAGCATATACCCTGTCAAGCCCCTTAAAAAGTTTATGTTTCAGTTGGATTACCTCCCATTCTTCTAAACTTCAAGGAATATAAACCTAGTCCACTCAATCTCTCCTCAAAGAGCAAGGACGATAAGGGCCCTCTGAATGCAAGCATTCCCCAGTCTCTCATCATTCATAAAATATTGTGCTTTTTTAATTTTCCTACCAAATTAGGATAACTTCACATTTCACCATGTTGTAACCCGCTCACCCAATTTGTCTACTGTAAAACATCACGTGCAAGTCGACTGCTATAAGACGACTCCACTTTTTCCCCCAAAAAATCATGTTTTTGCATATAATTGGCATAAAATTAAATCCCTCTCCTCCACCAACCCCAAATTTTCAGCCGCAACATGCTATACTCACACTAGCAGTCAGCCTCAATTTTTCACCCCATAAATGCATGATTAACTTGCCAGTACCTTGCAATTAGGCACAAGGGATCAAGCAGGCAATACAGGCTGTGTACTGAAGATGGAGAGTTTATGACACATCCACTCTTTGTGTTGGATGATGACGACATTTCAAAAAAATGGTGGCCATCCATACCAGCTGTTCACTTTTATGCTGAGTATAAAAGTCAACCCCGTTTTTGGTAGGGATTTTGAGGCTTCAAAGGTCAACTTGTATGTCGACATCTAAGGTACATTCTTCTGCAGCTTCACTGCTCTCTTTCCCATCTAGCTTATCATCAGCAAGCTTTGATATGTTACACTCAGTGCCCTCATCTAAGTTATAAATATAGGCTGTAAATAGCTGAGGCCCAAGTACATATCCTCATGGTACCCTGCTAGTTACAATCCGCCAACCCAAAAATATCCTATTTATTCCTACTGTTTACTGTCCATTAACCAGTCTTCAATTTGTGCTAACATATTACCCTCAATGAGTCATCAATTATGATTTTTTTAAGAACACTGTTACCACATCCCTAATAATAGCTTATAGCATTTTGCCTGCTATTAATATTAAGCTAACTGGCCTATAGTTCAGTTTTCTCTCTACCACCTCCTTTTTTTAAATTGGGGTTATGTTCGCTACTTTCCAGTCCTGGCAGCTCAACTAAAAAAGAAAACAACAAACTGAATTACAGTAAATAGTCTGCTCAAAACTAATGCATTCTTGACAGTGATTCAAAACAATAACTTGGATTTGAGCCTTTAATATAATAAAACATTCCATGGCACTCAAAAAGGGTCTAATCAAGTGAAAACTGACACCGAACCAAAGAATGATACATTAGGATGGGTGACCATAAGCATGGCCAAAAGAGCCATGTTTTAAGTAGTCTTTACAAAAAGAGAGCGCGCGCGAGAGAGCAAAAAGGAGAGAGAGAGCAAAAAGGAGAGAGCAAAAAGGAGAGAGAGCGAGCGCAAATAGGGGAGAAAGAGCGAGCGCAAAGAGGGGAGAGAGAGCAAAAAGGAGCGAGAGAGCGCAAAAAGGAGCGAGAGAGCGCAAAAAGGAGCGAGAGAGCGCAAAAAGAGCGAGAGAGCGCAAAACGAGCGAGATCAAGCGCAAAAAGAGCGAGAGCAAGCGCAAAGAGAGCGCAAAAAGAGAGTGCAAAAAGAGTGATAAAGAGCGCTAAAAGAGAGAGAGAGCGAGCGCAGGCAGGAGAGAGAGAGAGCGAGCGCAGGCAGGAGAGAGAGAGAGCGAGCGCAGGAGGGAGAGAGAGAGAGCGAGCGCAGGCAGGAGAGAGCGAGAGCGAGCGCAGGCAGGAGAGAGCGAGAGCGAGCGCAGGCAGGAGAGAGCGAGAGCGAGCGCAGGCAGGAGAGAGCGAGAGCGAGCGCAGGGAGGAGAGAGAGCGAGAGCGAGCGCAGGGAGGAGAGAGAGCGAGAGCGAGCGCAGGGAGGAGAGAGAGCGAGAGCGAGCGCAGGGAGGAGAGAGAGCGAGAGCGAGCGCAGGGAGGAGAGAGAGCGAGCGCAGGGAGGAGAGAGAGCGAGCGCAGGGAGGAGAGAGAGCGAGCGCAGGGAGGAGAGAGAGCGAGCGCAGGGAGGAGAGAGAGCGAGCGCAGGGAGGAGAGAGAGAGGGCAGGGAGGAGAGAGAGAGAGGGCAGGGAGGAGAGAGAGAGGGCAGGGAGGAGAGAGAGAGGGCAGAGAGGAGAGAGAGAGGGCAGGGAGGAGAGAGAGAGGGCAGGGAGGAGAGAGAGAGGGCAGGGAGGAGAGAGAGAGGGCAGGGAGGAGAGAGAGAGGGCAGGGAGGAGAGAGAGAGGGCAGGGAGGAGAGAGACAGGGCAGGGAGGAGAGAGACAGGGCAGGGAGGAGAGAGACAGGGCAGGGAGGAGAGAGACAGGGCAGGGAGGAGAGAGACAGGGCAGGGAGGAGAGAGACAGGGCAGGGAGGAGAGAGACAGGGCAGGGAGGAGAGAGACAGGGCAGGGAGGAGAGAGACAGGGCAGGGAGGAGAGAGACAGGGCAGGGAGGAGAGAGACAGGGCAGGGAGGAGAGAGACAGGGCAGGGAGGAGAGAGACAGGGCAGGGAGGAGAGAGACAGGGCAGGGAGGAGAGAGACAGGGCAGGGAGGAGAGAGACAGGGCAGGGAGGAGAGAGACAGGGCAGGGAGGAGAGAGACAGGGCAGGGAGGAGAGAGACAGGGCAGGGAGGAGAGAGACAGGGCAGGGAGGAGAGAGACAGGGCAGGGAGGAGAGAGACAGGGCAGGGAGGAGAGAGACAGGGCAGGGAGGAGAGAGACAGGGCAGGGAGGAGAGAGACAGGGCAGGGAGGAGAGAGACAGGGCAGGGAGGAGAGAGACAGGGCAGGGAGGAGAGAGACAGGGCAGGGAGGAGAGAGACAGGGCAGGGAGGAGAGAGACAGGGCAGGGAGGAGAGAGACAGGGCAGGGAGGAGAGAGACAGGGCAGGGAGGAGAGAGACAGGGCAGGGAGGAGAGAGACAGGGCAGGGAGGAGAGAGACAGGGCAGGGAGGAGAGAGACAAGGCAGGGAGGAGAGAGACAGGGCAGGGAGGAGAGAGACAGGGCAGGGAGGAGAGAGACAGGGCAGGGAGGAGAGAGACAGGGCAGGGAGGAGAGAGACAGGGCAGGGAGGAGAGAGACAGGGCAGGGAGGAGAGAGACAGGGCAGGGAGGAGAGAGACAGGGCAGGGAGGAGAGAGACAGGGCAGGGAGGAGAGAGAGAGGGCAGGGAGGAGAGAGACAGGGCAGGGAGGAGAGAGAGAGGGCAGGGAGGAGAGAGAGAGGGCAGGGAGGAGAGAGAGAGCTCAGGGAGGAGAGAGAGAGGGCAGGGAGGAGAGAGAGAGGGCAGGGAGGAGAGAGAGAGCGCAGGGAGGAGAGAGAGAGCGTAGGGAGGAGAGAGAGAGCGCAGGGAGGAGATGGAGAGCGCAGGGAGGAGAGAGAGAGCGCAGGGAGGAGAGAGAGAGCGCAGGGAGGAGAGAGAGAGCGCAGGGAGGAGAGAGAGAGCGCAGGGAGGAGAGAGAGGGAGGGCGCAGGGAGGAGAGAGAGAGCGCAGGGAGGAGAGAGAGGGAGGGCGCAGGGAGGAGAGAGAAGGGCGCAGGGAGGAGAGAGAGAGCGCAGGGAGGAGAGAGAGAGCGCAGGGAGGAGAGAGAGAGAGCGCAGGGAGGAGAGAGAGAGCGCAGGGAGGAGAGAGAGAGCGCAGGGAGGAGAGAGAGAGCGCAGGGAGGAGAGAGAGAGAGCGCAGGGAGGAGAGAGAGAGAGCGCAGGGAGGAGAGAGAGAGAGCGCAGGGAGGAGAGAGAGAGCGCAGGGAGGAGAGAGAGAGCGCAGGGAGGAGAGAGAGAGCGCAGGGAGGAGAGAGAGAGCGCAGGGAGGACAGAGAGCGCAGAGAGGAGAGAGAGAGCGCAAAGAGGTGCGAGAGAGCGCAAAGAGCGCCACGATGAGCAAGAGAACGCAAAGACAGGAAAAAGGAGAGCGTGCGCGCGCACGAGAGCAGAAAAAAGGAGAGAGCGCAAAAAGGAGAGAGAGAGGAGGCACAAAGAGCAGAGGCAGCGCAAAGAGAGAGCGCAAAGAGATAGAAAGAGAGCGCAAAGAGAGAGAGAGCACAAAGTGGAGAGAGTGTTAAAAGAGAGAGAGAGTGCTAAAAGAGAGTGCGCTAAGAGAGAGAGAGTGCGCTAAGAGAGAGAGAGAGCGCAGAGAGGAGTGAGGAGTGAGAGAGCGCAGAGAGGAGAGCGCAGAGAGGAGAGAGAGAGCGCAGAGAGGAGAGAGAGAGCGCAGAGAGGAGAGAGAGAGCGCAGAGAGGAGAGAGAGAGCGCAGAGAGGAGAGAGAGAGCGCAGAGAGGAGAGAGAGAGCGCAGAGAGGAGAGAGAGAGCACAGAGAGGAGAGAGAGAGCGCAGAGAGGAGAGAGAGAGCGCAGAGAGGAGAGAGAGAGCGCAGAGAGGAGAGAGAGAGCGCAGAGAGGAGAGAGAGAGCGCAGAGAGGAGAGAGAGAGCGCAGAGAAGAGAGAGAGAGCGCAGAGAGGAGAGCGAGAGCGCAGAGAGGAGAGCGAGAGCGCAGAGAGGAGAGAGAGAGCGCAGAGAGAAGAGAGAGAGCGCAGAGAGAAGAGAGAGAGCGCAGAGAGGAGAGAGAGAGCGCAGAGAGGAGAGAGAGAGCGCAGAGAGGAGAGAGAGAGCGCAGAGGGGAGAGAGAGAGCGCAGAGGGGAGAGAGAGAGCGCAAAGAGCGCCACGAGGAGTGAGAGACCGCAAAGACAGGAAAAAGGAGAGCGTGCGCGCGCACGAGAGAGCAGAAAAAAGGAGAGAGCGCAAAAAGGAGAGAGAGAGGGGGCACAAAGAGGAGAGGCAGCGCAAAGAGAGAGCGCAAAGAGATAGAAAGAGAGCGCAAAGAGAAAGAGAGCGCAAATTGGAGAGAGTGTTAAAAGAGAGAGAGAGTGCTAAAAGAGAGAGTGCGCTAAGAGAGAGAGAGCGCAGAGAGGAGTGAGGGGTGAGAGAGCGCAGAGAGGAGAGCGCAGAGAGGAGAGAGCGCAGAGAGGAGAGAGAGAGCGCAGAGAGGAGAGAGAGAGCGCAGAGAGGAGAGAGAGAGCGCAGAGAGGAGAGAGAGAGCGCAGAGAGGAGAGAGAGAGCGCAGAGAGGAGAGAGAGAGCGCAGAGAGGAGAGAGAGAGCGCAGAGAGGAGAGAGAGAGCGCAGAGAGGAGAGAGAGAGCGCAGAGAGGAGAGAGAGAGCGCAGAGAGGAGAGAGAGAGCGCAGAGAGGAGAGAGAGAGCGCAGAGAGGAGAGAGAGAGCGCAGAGAGGAGAGAGAGAGCGCAGAGAGGAGAGAGAGAGCGCAGAGAGGAGAGAGAGAGCGCAGAGAGGAGAGAGAGAGCGCAGAGAGGAGAGAGAGAGCGCAGAGAGGAGAGAGAGAGCGCAGAGAGGAGAGAGAGAGCGCAGAGAGGAGAGAGAGAGCGCAGAGAGGAGAGAGAGAGCGCAGAGAGGAGAGAGAGAGCGCAGAGAGGAGAGAGAGAGCGCAGAGAGGAGAGAGAGAGCGCAGAGAGGAGAGAGAGAGCGCAGAGAGGAGAGAGAGAGCGCAGAGGGGAGAGAGAGAGCGCAGAGAGGAGAGAGAGAGCGCAGAGGGGAGAGAGAGAGCGCAGAGGGGAGAGAGAGAGCGCAGAGGGGAGAGAGAGAGCGCAGAGGGGAGAGAGCGCAGAGGGGAGAGAGAGAGCGCAGAGGGGAGAGAGAGAGCGCAAAGGGGAGAGAGAGAGCGCAGAGGGGAGAGAGAGAGCGCAGAGGGGAGAGAGAGAGCGCAGAGAGGAGAGAGAGAGCGCAGAGAGGAGATGGAGAGCGCAGAGAGGAGAAGCGCAGAGAGGAGAGAGAGAGCGCAGAGAAGAGAGTGAGAGCACAGAGAGGAGGGAGAGAGCGCACAGAGGAGTGAGGAGTGAGAGAGCGCAGAGAGGAGTGAGAGCGAGCGCAGAGAGGAGAGAGAGAGAGCGCAGAGGGGGGAGAGAGAGCGCAGAGAGGGGAGAGAGAGAGCGCAGAGAGGAGTAAGAGAGGGCAGCGAGGAGACAGAGAGCGCAGAGAGAGTGAGAGCGCGCAGAGAGGAGTGAGAGAGCGCAGAGAGGAGTGAGAGATAGAGCAGAGTGGAGAGAGAGAGAGCGCAGAGTGGAGAGAGAGAGAGCGCAGAGAGGAGGGAGAGAAAGCGCAGAAGAGAGAGAGAACGCAGAGAGGAGAGAGAGAGCGCAGAGAGGAGAGAGAGAGCGCAGAGAGGAGAGAGAGAGCGCAGAGAGGAGAGAGAGAGCGCAGAGAGGCGAGAGAGAGCGCAGAGAGGAGAGAGAGAGCGCAGAGAGGAGAGAGAGAGCGCAGAGAGGAGAGAGAGAGCGCAGAGAGGAGAGAGAGAGCGCAGAGAGGAGAGAGAGAGCGGAGAGAGGAGAGAGAGAGCGCAGAGGGGAGAGAGAGAGCGCAGAGAGGAAAGAGAGAGCGCAGAGGGGAGAGAGAGAGCGCAGAGGGGAGAGAGAGAGCGCAGAGGGGAGAGAGAGAGCGCAGAGGGGAGAGAGAGAGCGCAGAGGGGAGAGAGAGAGCGCAGAGGGGAGAGAGAGAGCGCAGAGAGGAGAGAGAGAGCGCAGAGAGGAGAGAGAGAGCGCAGAGAGGAGAGAGAGAGCGCAGAGAGGAGAGAGAGAGCGCAGAGGGGAGAGGGAGAGCGCGGAGAGAGAGTCAGCAGAGAAGAGAGGGAGAGTGCAGAGAAGACAGAGAGAGCACAGAGAAGAGAGTGAGAGCACAGAGAGGAGGGAGAGAGCGCAGAGACGAGTGAGGAGTGAGAGAGCGCAGAGAGGAGAGAGAGAGAGCGCAGAGAGGAGAGAGAGAGAGCGCAGAGAGGGGAGAGAGAGAGCGCAGAGAAGGGAGAGAGAGCGCAGAGAGGGGAGAGAGAGAGCGCAGAGAGGGGAGAGAGAGAGCGCAGAGAGGGGAGAGAGAGAGCGCAGAGAGGGGAGAGAGAGAGCGCAGAGAGGGGAGAGAGAGCGCAGGGAGGAGAGAGAGAGCGCAGGGAGGAGAGAGAGAGCGCAGGGAGGAGAGAGAGAGCGCAGGGAGGAGAGAGAGAGCGCAAAGAGAGGAGAGAGAGAGGGCAGGGAAAAGAGAGAGAGGGCAGGGAAAAGAGAGAGAGCGCAGGGAGGAGAGAGAGAGCGCAGGGAGGAGAGAGAGAGCGCAGGGAGGAGAGAGAGAGCGCAGGGAGGAGAGAGAGAGCGCAGGGAGGAGAGAGAGAGCGCAGGGAGGAGAGAGAGAGCGCAGGGAGGAGAGAGAGAGCGCAGGGAGGAGAGAGAGAGCGCAGGGAGGAGAGAGAGAGCGCAGGGAGGAGAGAGAGCGCAGGGAGGAGAGAGAGAGCGCAGGGAGGAGAGAGAGAGCGCAGGGAGGAGAGAGAGAGCGCAGGGAGGAGAGAGAGAGCGCAGGGAGGAGAGAGAGAGCGCAGGGAGGAGAGAGAGAGCGCAAAGAGAGGAGAGAGAGAGGGCAGGGAAAAGAGAGAGAGGGCAGGGAAAAGAGAGAGAGCGCAGGGAGGAGAGAGAGAGCGCAGGGAGGAGAGAGAGAGCGCAGGGAGGAGAGAGAGAGCGCAGGGAGGAGAGAGAGAGCGCAGGGAGGAGAGAGAGCGCAGGGAGGAGAGAGAGAGCGCAGGGAGGAGAGAGCGCAAGGAGGAGAGAGAGAGCGCAGGGAGGAGAGAGCGCAGGGAGGAGAGAGAGAGAGCGCAGGGAGGAGAGAGAGAGCGCAGGGAGGAGAGAGAGAGCGCAGGGAGGAGAGAGAGAGCGCAGGGAGGAGAGAGAGAGCGCAGGGAGGAGAGAGAGAGCGCAGGGAGGAGAGAGAGAGCGCAGGGAGGAGAGAGAGAGCGCAGGGAGGAGAGAGAGAGCGCAGGGAGGAGAGAGAGAGCGCAGGGAGGAGAGAGAGAGCGCAGGGAGGAGAGAGAAGGCGCAGGGAGGAGAGAGAAGGCGCAGGGAGGAGAGAGAGCGCGCAGGGAGGAGAGGGAGAGCGCAGGGAGGAGAGAGAGAGCGCAGGGAGGAGAGAGAGAGCGCAGGGAGGAGACAGAGAGCGCATGGACGAGAGAGAGAGCGCAGGGAGGAGAGAGAGCGCAGAGAGGAGAGAGAGAGCGCAAAGAGGAGCGAGAGAGCGCAAAGAGCGCCACGAGGAGCGAGAGAACGCAAAGACAGGAAAAAGGAGAGAGAGCGTGCGCGCGCACGAGAGAGGAGAAAAAAGGAGAGAGCGCAAAAAGGAGAGAGAGAGGGGGCACAAAGAGGAGAGGCAGCGCAAAGAGAGAGCGCAAAGAGGAGATAGAGAGAGAGCGCAAAGAGAGAGAGAGCGCAAAGTGGAGAGAGTGTTAAAAGAGAGAGTGCTAAAAGAGACAGTGCGCTAAGAGAGAGAGCGCAGAGAGGAGTGAGGAGTGAGAGAGCGCAGAGAGGAGAGCGCAGACAGGAGAGAGATTGCAGAGAGGAGAGAGAGAGCGCAGAGAGGAGAGAGAGAGCGCAGAGAGGAGAGAGAGAGCGCAGAGAGGAGAGAGAGAGCGCAGAGAGGAGTGAGAGAGCGCAGAGAGGAGTGAGAGAGCGCCGAGAGGAGAGAGAGAGCGCCGAGAGGAGAGAGAGAGCGCCGAGAGGAGAGAGAGAGCGCCGAGAGGAGAGAGAGAGCGCCGAGAGGAGAGAGAGAGCGCCGAGAGGAGAGAGAGAGCGCCGAGAGGAGAGAGAGAGCGCCGAGAGGAGAGAGAGAGCGCCGAGAGGAGAGAGAGAGCGCCGAGAGGAGAGAGAGAGCGCCGAGAGGAGAGAGAGAGCGCCGAGAGGAGAGAGAGAGCGCCGAGAGGAGAGAGAGAGCGCCGAGAGGAGAGAGAGAGCGCCGAGAGGAGAGAGACAGCGCCGAGAGGAGAGAGACAGCGCCGAGAGGAGAGAGAGAGCGCCGAGAGGAGAGAGAGAGCGCCGAGAGGAGAGAGAGAGCGCCGAGAGGAGAGAGAGAGCGCCGAGAGGAGAGAGAGAGCGCCGAGAGGAGAGAGAGAGCGCCGAGAGGAGAGAGAGAGCGCCGAGAGGAGAGAGAGAGCGCCGAGAGGAGAGAGAGAGCGCCGAGAGGAGAGAGAGAGCGCCGAGAGGAGAGAGAGAGCGCCGAGAGGAGAGAGACAGCGCCGAGAGGAGAGAGAGAGCGCCGAGAGGAGAGAGAGAGCGCCGAGAGGAGAGAGACAGCGCCGAGAGGAGAGAGACAGCGCCGAGAGGAGAGAGAGAGCGCCGAGAGGAGAGAGAGAGCGCCGAGAGGAGAGAGAGAGCGCCGAGAGGAGAGAGACAGCGCCGAGAGGAGAGAGACAGCGCCGAGAGGAGAGAGACAGCGCCGAGAGGAGAGAGACAGCGCCGAGAGGAGAGAGACAGCGCCGAGAGGAGAGAGACAGCGCCGAGAGGAGAGAGACAGCGCCGAGAGGAGAGAGACAGCGCCGAGAGGAGAGAGACAGCGCCGAGAGGAGAGAGACAGCGCCGAGAGGAGAGAGACAGCGCCGAGAGGAGAGAGACAGCGCCGAGAGGAGAGAGACAGCGCCGAGAGGAGAGAGACAGCGCCGAGAGGAGAGAGACAGCGCCGAGAGGAGAGAGACAGCGCCGAGAGGAGAGAGACAGCGCCGAGAGGAGAGAGACAGCGCCGAGAGGAGAGAGACAGCGCCGAGAGGAGAGAGACAGCGCCGAGAGGAGAGAGACAGCGCCGAGAGGAGAGAGACAGCGCCGAGAGGAGAGAGACAGCGCCGAGAGGAGAGAGACAGCGCCGAGAGGAGAGAGACAGCGCCGAGAGGAGAGAGACAGCGCCGAGAGGAGAGAGACAGCGCCGAGAGGAGAGAGACAGCGCCGAGAGGAGAGAGACAGCGCCGAGAGGAGAGAGACAGCGCCGAGAGGAGAGAGACAGCGCCGAGAGGAGAGAGACAGCGCCGAGAGGAGAGAGACAGCGCCGAGAGGAGAGAGACAGCGCCGAGAGGAGAGAGACAGCGCCGAGAGGAGAGAGACAGCGCCGAGAGGAGAGAGACAGCGCCGAGAGGAGAGAGACAGCGCCGAGAGGAGAGAGACAGCGCCGAGAGGAGAGAGACAGCGCCGAGAGGAGAGAGACAGCGCCGAGAGGAGAGAGACAGCGCCGAGAGGAGAGAGACAGCGCCGAGAGGAGAGAGACAGCGCCGAGAGGAGAGAGACAGCGCCGAGAGGAGAGAGACAGCGCCGAGAGGAGAGAGACAGCGCCGAGAGGAGAGAGACAGCGCCGAGAGGAGAGAGACAGCGCCGAGAGGAGAGAGACAGCGCCGAGAGGAGAGAGACAGCGCCGAGAGGAGAGAGACAGCGCCGAGAGGAGAGAGGGAGCGCAGAGAGGAGAGAGGGAGCGCAGAGAGGAGAGAGGGAGCGCAGAGAGGAGAGAGGGAGCGCAGAGAGGAGAGAGGGAGCGCAGAGAGGAGAGAGGGAGCGCAGAGAGGAGAGAGGGAGCGCAGAGAGGAGAGAGGGAGCGCAGAGAGGAGAGAGGGAGCGCAGAGAGGAGAGAGGGAGCGCAGAGAGGAGAGAGGGAGCGCAGAGAGGAGAGAGGGAGCGCAGAGAGGAGAGAGGGAGCGCAGAGAGAGTGAGAGAGCGCAGAGAGAGTGAGAGCGCGTAGAGAGAGGAGGCGCAAAAAGGGAGAGCGAGAGCGCAAAAAGAGAGAGAGAGCAAGAGAGTGCAAGCGCAAAGAGAGCGCAAAAAGAGAGTGCAAAAACAGTGATAAACAGCGCTAAAAGAGAGAGTGCAAAAAGAGAGAGAGCAAAGAGAGAGTGCAAAAAGAGAGAGAGGCAGCGCAGCGAGCAGAGAGGCAGCGCAGCGAGGAGAGAGCGAGCGCAGGGAGGAGGAGAGAGCGAGCGCAGGGAGGAGGAGAGAGCGAGCGCAGGGAGGAGGAGAGAGCGAGCGCAGGGAGGAGGAGAGAGCGAGCGCAGGGAGGAGGAGAGAGCGAGCGCAGGGAGGAGGAGAGAGCGAGCGCAGGGAGGAGGAGAGAGCGAGCGCAGGGAGGAGGAGAGAGCGAGCGCAGGGAGGAGGAGAGAGCGAGCGCAGGGAGGAGGAGAGAGCGAGCGCAGGGAGGAGGAGAGAGCGAGCGCAGGGAGGAGGAGAGAGCGAGCGCAGGGAGGAGGAGAGAGCGAGCGCAGGGAGGAGGAGAGAGCGAGCGCAGGGAGGAGGAGAGAGCGAGCGCAGGGAGGAGGAGAGAGCGAGCGCAGGGAGGAGGAGAGAGCGAGCGCAGGGAGGAGGAGAGAGCGAGCGCAGGGAGGAGGAGAGAGCGAGCGCAGGGAGGAGGAGAGAGCGAGCGCAGGGAGGAGGAGAGAGCGAGCGCAGGGAGGAGGAGAGAGCGAGCGCAGGGAGGAGGAGAGAGCGAGCGCAGGGAGGAGGAGAGAGCGAGCGCAGGGAGGAGGAGAGAGCGAGCGCAGGGAGGAGGAGAGAGCGAGCGCAGGGAGGAGGAGAGAGAGAGCGCAGAGAGGAGAGAGAGAGCGCAGAGAGGAGAGAGAGAGCGCAGAGGGGAGAGAGAGAGCGCAGAGAGGAGAGAGAGAGCGCAGAGGGGAGAGAGAGAGCGCAGAGGGGAGAGAGAGAGCGCAGAGGGGAGAGAGCGCAGAGGGAGAGAGAGAGCGCAGAGGGGAGAGAGAGAGCGCAAAGGGGAGAGAGAGAGCGCAGAGGGGAGAGAGAGAGCGCAGAGAGGAGAGAGAGAGCGCAGAGAGGAGATGGAGAGCGCAGAGAGGAGAAGCGCAGAGAGGAGAGAGAGAGCGCAGAGAAGAGAGTGAGAGCACAGAGAGGAGGGAGAGAGCGCACAGAGGAGTGAGGAGTGAGAGAGCGCAGAGAGGAGTGAGAGCGAGCGCAGAGAGGAGAGAGAGAGAGCGCAGAGAGGGGAGAGAGAGCGCAGAGAGGGGAGAGAGAGAGCGCAGAGAGGAGTAAGAGAGGGCAGCGAGGAGACAGAGAGCGCAGAGAGAGTGAGAGCGCGCAGAGAGGAGTGAGAGAGCGCAGAGAGGAGTGAGAGATAGAGCAGAGTGGAGAGAGAGAGAGCGCAGAGTGGAGAGAGAGAGAGCGCAGAGAGGAGGGAGAGAAAGCGCAGAAGAGAGAGAGAACGCAGAGAGGAGAGAGAGAGCGCAGAGAGGAGAGAGAGAGCGCAGAGAGGAGAGAGAGAGCGCAGAGAGGAGAGAGAGAGCGCAGAGAGGCGAGAGAGAGCGCAGAGAGGAGAGAGAGAGCGCAGAGAGGAGAGAGAGAGCGCAGAGAGGAGAGAGAGAGCGCAGAGAGGAGAGAGAGAGCGCAGAGAGGAGAGAGAGAGCGGAGAGAGGAGAGAGAGAGCGCAGAGGGGAGAGAGAGAGCGCAGAGAGGAAAGAGAGAGCGCAGAGGGGAGAGAGAGAGCGCAGAGGGGAGAGAGAGAGCGCAGAGGGGAGAGAGAGAGCGCAGAGGGGAGAGAGAGAGCGCAGAGGGGAGAGAGAGAGCGCAGAGAGGAGAGAGAGAGCGCAGAGAGGAGAGAGAGAGCGCAGAGAGGAGAGAGAGAGCGCAGAGAGGAGAGAGAGAGCGCAGAGAGGAGAGAGAGAGCGCAGAGGGGAGAGGGAGAGCGCGGAGAGAGAGTCAGCAGAGAAGAGAGGGAGAGTGCAGAGAAGACAGAGAGAGCACAGAGAAGAGAGTGAGAGCACAGAGAGGAGGGAGAGAGCGCAGAGACGAGTGAGGAGTGAGAGAGCGCAGAGAGGAGAGAGAGAGAGCGCAGAGAGGAGAGAGAGAGAGCGCAGAGAGGGGAGAGAGAGAGCGCAGAGAAGGGAGAGAGAGCGCAGAGAGGGGAGAGAGAGAGCGCAGAGAGGGGAGAGAGAGAGCGCAGAGAGGGGAGAGAGAGAGCGCAGAGAGGGGAGAGAGAGAGCGCAGAGAGGGGAGAGAGAGCGCAGGGAGGAGAGAGAGAGCGCAGGGAGGAGAGAGAGAGCGCAGGGAGGAGAGAGAGAGCGCAGGGAGGAGAGAGAGAGCGCAAAGAGAGGAGAGAGAGAGGGCAGGGAAAAGAGAGAGAGGGCAGGGAAAAGAGAGAGAGCGCAGGGAGGAGAGAGAGAGCGCAGGGAGGAGAGAGAGAGCGCAGGGAGGAGAGAGAGAGCGCAGGGAGGAGAGAGAGAGCGCAGGGAGGAGAGAGAGAGCGCAGGGAGGAGAGAGAGAGCGCAGGGAGGAGAGAGAGAGCGCAGGGAGGAGAGAGAGAGCGCAGGGAGGAGAGAGAGCGCAGGGAGGAGAGAGAGAGCGCAGGGAGGAGAGAGCGCAAGGAGGAGAGAGAGAGCGCAGGGAGGAGAGAGCGCAGGGAGGAGAGAGAGAGCGCAGGGAGGAGAGAGAGAGCGCAGGGAGGAGAGAGAGAGCGCAGGGAGGAGAGAGAGAGCGCAGGGAGGAGAGAGAGAGCGCAGGGAGGAGAGAGAGAGCGCAGGGAGGAGAGAGAGAGCGCAGGGAGGAGAGAGAGAGCGCAGGGAGGAGAGAGAGAGCGCAGGGAGGAGAGAGAGAGCGCAGGGAGGAGAGAGAGAGCGCAGGGAGGAGAGAGAGAGCGCAGGGAGGAGAGAGAGAGCGCAGGGAGGAGAGAGAGAGCGCAGGGAGGAGAGAGAGAGCGCAGGGAGGAGAGAGAGAGCGCAGGGAGGAGAGAGAAGGCGCAGGGAGGAGAGAGAAGGCGCAGGGAGGAGAGAGAGCGCGCAGGGAGGAGAGGGAGAGCGCAGGGAGGAGAGAGAGAGCGCAGGGAGGAGAGAGAGAGCGCAGGGAGGAGACAGAGAGCGCATGGACGAGAGAGAGAGCGCAGGGAGGAGAGAGAGCGCAGAGAGGAGAGAGAGAGCGCAAAGAGGAGCGAGAGAGCGCAAAGAGCGCCACGAGGAGCGAGAGAACGCAAAGACAGGAAAAAGGAGAGAGAGCGTGCGCGCGCACGAGAGAGGAGAAAAAAGGAGAGAGCGCAAAAAGGAGAGAGAGAGGGGGCACAAAGAGGAGAGGCAGCGCAAAGAGAGAGCGCAAAGAGGAGATAGAGAGAGAGCGCAAAGAGAGAGAGAGCGCAAAGTGGAGAGAGTGTTAAAAGAGAGAGTGCTAAAAGAGACTGCGCTAAGAGAGAGAGCGCAGAGAGGAGTGAGGAGTGAGAGAGCGCAGAGAGGAGAGCGCAGACAGGAGAGAGATTGCAGAGAGGAGTGAGAGAGCGCAGAGAGGAGTGAGAGAGCGCCGAGAGGAGAGAGAGAGCGCCGAGAGGAGAGAGAGAGCGCCGAGAGGAGAGAGAGAGCGCCGAGAGGAGAGAGAGAGCGCCGAGAGGAGAGAGAGAGCGCCGAGAGGAGAGAGAGAGCGCCGAGAGGAGAGAGAGAGCGCCGAGAGGAGAGAGAGAGCGCCGAGAGGAGAGAGAGAGCGCCGAGAGGAGAGAGAGAGCGCCGAGAGGAGAGAGAGAGCGCCGAGAGGAGAGAGAGAGCGCCGAGAGGAGAGAGAGAGCGCCGAGAGGAGAGAGAGAGCGCCGAGAGGAGAGAGAGAGCGCCGAGAGGAGAGAGAGAGCGCCGAGAGGAGAGAGAGAGCGCCGAGAGGAGAGAGAGAGCGCCGAGAGGAGAGAGAGAGCGCCGAGAGGAGAGAGAGAGCGCCGAGAGGAGAGAGAGAGCGCCGAGAGGAGAGAGAGAGCGCCGAGAGGAGAGAGAGAGCGCCGAGAGGAGAGAGAGAGCGCCGAGAGGAGAGAGAGAGCGCCGAGAGGAGAGAGAGAGCGCCGAGAGGAGAGAGAGAGCGCCGAGAGGAGAGAGAGAGCGCCGAGAGGAGAGAGAGAGCGCCGAGAGGAGAGAGAGAGCGCCGAGAGGAGAGAGAGAGCGCCGAGAGGAGAGAGAGAGCGCCGAGAGGAGAGAGAGAGCGCCGAGAGGAGAGAGAGAGCGCCGAGAGGAGAGAGACAGCGCCGAGAGGAGAGAGACAGCGCCGAGAGGAGAGAGACAGCGCCGAGAGGAGAGAGACAGCGCCGAGAGGAGAGAGACAGCGCCGAGAGGAGAGAGACAGCGCCGAGAGGAGAGAGACAGCGCCGAGAGGAGAGAGACAGCGCCGAGAGGAGAGAGACAGCGCCGAGAGGAGAGAGACAGCGCCGAGAGGAGAGAGACAGCGCCGAGAGGAGAGAGACAGCGCCGAGAGGAGAGAGACAGCGCCGAGAGGAGAGAGACAGCGCCGAGAGGAGAGAGACAGCGCCGAGAGGAGAGAGACAGCGCCGAGAGGAGAGAGACAGCGCCGAGAGGAGAGAGACAGCGCCGAGAGGAGAGAGACAGCGCCGAGAGGAGAGAGACAGCGCCGAGAGGAGAGAGACAGCGCCGAGAGGAGAGAGACAGCGCCGAGAGGAGAGAGACAGCGCCGAGAGGAGAGAGACAGCGCCGAGAGGAGAGAGGGAGCGCCGAGAGGAGAGAGGGAGCGCCGAGAGGAGAGAGGGAGCGCAGAGAGGAGAGAGGGAGCGCAGAGAGGAGAGAGGGAGCGCAGAGAGGAGAGAGGGAGCGCAGAGAGGAGAGAGGGAGCGCAGAGAGGAGAGAGGGAGCGCAGAGAGGAGAGAGGGAGCGCAGAGAGGAGAGAGGGAGCGCAGAGAGGAGAGAGGGAGCGCAGAGAGGAGAGAGGGAGCGCAGAGAGGAGAGAGGGAGCGCAGAGAGAGTGAGAGAGCGCAGAGAGAGTGAGAGCGCGTAGAGAGAGGAGGCGCAAAAAGGGAGAGCGAGAGCGCAAAAAGAGAGAGAGAGCAAGAGAGTGCAAGCGCAAAGAGAGCGCAAAAAGAGAGTGCAAAAACAGTGATAAACAGCGCTAAAAGAGAGAGTGCAAAAAGAGAGAGAGCAAAGAGAGAGTGCAAAAAGAGAGAGAGGCAGCGCAGCGAGCAGAGAGGCAGCGCAGCGAGGAGAGAGCGAGCGCAGAGAGGAGAGAGCGAGCGCAGGGAGGAGGAGAGAGCGAGCGCAGGGAGGAGGAGAGAGCGAGCGCAGGGAGGAGGAGAGAGCGAGCGCAGGGAGGAGGAGAGAGCGAGCGCAGGGAGGAGGAGAGAGCGAGCGCAGGGAGGAGGAGAGAGCGAGCGCAGGGAGGAGGAGAGAGCGAGCGCAGGG